>NW_003852408.1:31843633-31879970 GCF_000181295.1 Otolemur garnettii
AAAAAAAAAAAACATGTAAAAAGATATTCTTTCCCCCTCATATCCATATTATCCTTGTTTCTAAATCATTGTTTTCCAAATAAGTTTCAAATTATATTTTTGTCCCTGTATAAATACTATATTGGGAATTAGACGTGGTTTGAATTCTGACTTTCTGGTGCTTTACCTTATTAATCATTATTTAAGTCTTTATGGATGGTTCTTGGCTGGCTTAGGTGATGTCTGTCCTTATGTCAGATCTATTCGCTTCTTTCATTTCTCTTAAAATGTTTTTAGTTAAAAGGAATCAAAACTTTGCTCTGGTTAAAATTATTGGATGAAATGTATTTGTCTGAAGTAATTTCTACATTCTCTTCTTTTGAGTTTACCTTCAAAACTCAAATTTCAGATCTCACAAATCGTGTTTCAACCAGCATTGATGAAGTTCCTTTCACTTGGGTCAGATTTTCACCTCACTTGAGAATTATGTAGCCACCGAAGTTAACTGTGTGTGAATTCCAGTGGGGCGTTCTTAATCTGAACCCTTTGCATATCTTTCGTGACCTGTTGCTATCGATGAGGTATTATGAATTTCCAGGCTCGTTCTTTTAATTCCTAGTACCCATCATAACCTTTTAACCGCTTCTTTTTAATTTTATAGAAGTGCAAGAGCTACTTTTTTCTCAATCATACTAATGAAAAACAGGTCATACATTTATTTAAAAATCAGATTGTTAGGCCGGGTGCAGTGGCTCATACCTGTAATCCTAGCACTGTGGGAGGCTGAGGTGTGTGGATTCTTTGAGCTCAGAAGTTCAAGACCAGCCTGAGCAAGAGTGAGACCCCTGTCTCTACTAAGAAAAAATAAAAATTAGCCAGGCATCTGTAGTTCCAGTTACTTGGGAGGCTGAGGCACGAGGATCTCAAGCCCAGGAATTTGAGGTTGCTGTGAGCTATAACTATAGTGTGGGGCAACAGAGTGAGACTGTCTCAAAAAAAAAAAAATCAGATTTATAGAGGTAACAGTCAACTCTGATCATTTCCATGTTACTTTTTACTTGTTATAGGACAAATATAAAGTCTTTAAAGAAACTGCAATATGATAAGTGCCTTTAAATCTGTTCTTCAAAAGATAGGTCTTTTTTGTGAATTTTTAGGATAAGCTTTGTGTTTGAGGAAACATTATGAAAGATGGTGAAGGTTTGTGGGGACAGGAAGAAAATGAATGACTGTGAATGTCAGGTCAGTGAGAATGGAGTGGGTGAGTGGAGGACGGTTTCTCCCCAGCATAGTGATGCATGGGCATGGCCTAAAACACTTACAGAGCCTGTTCTTCTTGAGTCCTTCCATGGATTCGGTCATGTTTGTGGAATGGTTTTGGTCATGTTAGGCTATAAATGATCGAATAAACCTATTTAGCAAATGCTGGCTGATAGAGGGAAAGGTACGTAGTATAATTGTCATTGGGTTCAATATGTATTTATACTTTACTTCTCTTAAATTTGAACTGGAGAAAGGATTGTTTTCTATGCTGTGTCTGTTTGATTGAGATATAGTTACTCATCTTGACCTTGCTTAATTTACTATCAGCTTATCTGCATGTAATGCAGAAGCAGCTCTTTCAGTCACCTCTTCAGTATTTGCAGATTCTAGCCATTCCCAGTAATCAGAATAATGACTGCAACACCTCCCCCTAAAAAACTATACAGTTGTTCTCACTTTATTACCAAAGAGGAAATGATATAAACCAAAGGCTGTTTTACAAATCATGCTTCCTCCAACACCCAAGTTTATTTTAACAGCTTATTGTGTCACAGTGTCTTTATGCTTTTACCTTTGACCAAAGTGTTTATTTTGAGAAACAATTATTACACTGCATTAAAAACATACACAGTATTCTCATAGTATCTTGGTTATAATGTTTTTTAAAAAAAAAACAGACTAAGGCTGGATGAAATTGAACACAGATTTCCATGTCTGACTTCCTACCATTTTGCTTGTTGGTATTGATTTCTCTTGACATGGTCTTCTTTTATTGAGCACCACTTTTTTTCTTATTCTCTCTCTCTTTTAAATCCCCTTCCCATAGCTGTATGTGCTAAGAGCAATTGTAAAAAGGAACCAACTTATATTAAACCTGCCTGGAGTCAAAATGTAATCTAACACCTGTAGTTCTGCAATTTGTCATCACTTCATGGATACTTTTTTTTTTTTTTAATAACAGATTTCCTGAGTTTTGACCTTAGGATACTGTATAATCCAAAAAAAGCAACAAAACTAAACCATGAGTTTTAATAAGTCTTATAATGTTAGGATGTGAAATTATAGCCATAAGAGCCAACTCAAGTTAACATCATTTAAAGTTAGAAATAGTGCTGAGTTGTGTGTCTTGGACAACATGTTTTGCCTGTGAAAACGTCTTTGTTTGATGAAGTCAGGAGACAAAGCATAATACACGTATAATTTCTCTTACACTCGTTCTCTGAGGCCTTTCTGGGCGACTTGACTCAAGGAAGGTTGTTTTGTTAACTGCAGAGTTCTTTTTGAATGTTAGTATAGAGTGCCTGATTATCATTGGGGAAAGACAGGGCTATGTGTTGAGTGTGATTTGTGTAGTACAGAGTTTTAAAATATTTTGGTCTTGGAGCTCCTTTTCACTCTTCTTATTGAGGGCCCTGATAACAAATTAGACCTCTGAATGCTTTCATATTAGAAATTAATTCTGAGGAATTTTTTAAAATGCTCACTAATTTAAAAATAATTTAGATAATATACAGTCAACCCCTATCCAGGGGGGTTAATTCCAGGACTCCTCACAAATACCAAAATTCATGGGTGCTGAAGTTCCTTATATAAAATGGTATAATATTTGTGTATAACCTACATATATCTTCACATATACTTTAAATTTTCTCTAAAATACTTACAATAGCTAATACAATGTAGATGCTATGTAAATAGTTGTTATACTGTATTGTTCAGGGAATAATGACAAGGGGAAAAAAAAATAGCACAGACATGCCATCCTTCTTTTCCCTCCAAATGTTTTCTATTGCAGTTTGTTGAATCTATGGATACAGAACCCATGGATATGGAGGGATGACTATTTATGCATATAAGTAAATGTTATAATTTTTATGAAAATAATGTAAAACAAATAAAAATAATGGAATAATACCAATGCCAATAACACCAAAATACTATATATTTTTGCAAATACTATTTTAAAGTCTGGTTTAATGAAAGACAACTACATTCTCATAATTGCTTCAGCATCTAATCTAATACAATATGTGGTTTTGGTTGAAATCAATGGAGAAAAGTCTGAGACAGACATGTAATTAGAAAAGGAGGGAATATTTTAATATACTTTCCAGATAATTGTGATATTATTCTTTGGTATTATAGTTTCTTAACAGTTAGCTGTAAAGTGAAATTGAAGCTAAAACCATATTGATGAGCTTCTCATACTCTGTGGCCTTGTAATCCATTGGTCTGCGTTATCAGTGGAACAGATCCTTTAGCTATTCATGACTTTGCAACATCATGCATCGGTTATTTGGAATATATTGGTTTAATGACTTATGCAGAGCTTACAAGTGTTGGCACATTTTATGTAAGAAACATTTAAAAACAAAAACATTTGTTAAATCACCACCAATAACATCAGAATAAAAGTCTTTAAGTGCTGGGAAACTATTAAGCTTGTCATGGCCACTACAAGTTTTCAACATTCTAATTTTTGCTTGAAAGGTCATATTTTATCATTGGCAATAAGTACTGTAAAATATTTTTCTTGAAATGCCAGGCTCCTATTTTTAAGCAAATATCTGCTAAATATTCAAATATGAATGACCATATTGTTCTTCCAACAACAAACTGATTTTTTTCAAGTGAAAATGATATTTCATGATAAAAGTGGATAAGTCGTCTTGCAACTCAGTCACACAAGTGCTCTTTCTCAAGACAACCAACTTCAGTGAGCTACAGAAGTGCTTGTTACAGACAGGCAGTCCCCAGGTTAATAACAAGATAAGTTCTATAGATTTTCTCTTAAGTCAAATTTGTATGTAAGTTGGAACAGGTACATTTACCTATTACCTATAATAACCTCCGTTCATAAGGGTGAGTTGTGCAAAGTCAGGTGTTTGTAACTCAGGAACTACCTGCACTTCCCGTTTCCTTGCCCAGAATATTAAGATTTAATATAATACAATTATCAAGAAAATTTTACTACTACTACTACCTCAAAATGTTTTTAAATGCAAGTAGTATCATGTTTACTCTAAGTACAGTGAAGGGTACAACTACTAGTGTGGTTTGGTGGCATTTCTTTGCATGGCCATAGGCCACAGTTACTCCACCAGTGCTTTTATACCATCAGGGTGAATTTCAACATGGTGAAGTCTTACTTTTGCTATGAAAATAGTTTTGATGTCAAAGACTTCTTGCATGTACCATACTTTGAGAACCACTGATAAAGAATGTCTTCCTAAGAGATGGTAGGCTGTGTATATAGAAGGTGTCACGTTGGACAGGACTATAACCTTAAGATTCAATTCCACGGTACAGATGCTTCAGAGGCAACTTCATGCGCTAGATGCTGTGTTAAGAACAAAAGTATTTGAGTGAAAGAAATAAGAAAAATTATTGGTAGACACACCCCTTTGTAAATCTGTAGATCTTTGAGGTAAAAAGGACAGACAGATTTCTGAACTTGTTGCTTTTTAAGCATATTGATAGAAAAATATGTGAGGCATTATGCTACTGGTCCTTAAATCCTCCTCACATTTTGTAATGATGGCTACTGCTTATTGAAACCTTACTTACAACAAGAACTCCACTGCGTACTTAGCATACCTTACCTCACTTCATCTTCCTAACACTACAAGGAAGATTTTACAGATTAACAAACGGTGTGGCAGAGACAGAAAGTAACTTGCTCAGAGTCATAAGGCTAATAAGCAGGTGTGGTTTGGGGGTAGGAACTGGATTTGAAACCAGAACTTTGTGACCCCAGAACTTCTGCTTACAACTTCTATACAAGCCATCTCAAGGTTTGTAATACCCTAGAATTTTTTTAAACACCAACAAAAAGGAAAAATTATATCCCTGCTCTCTGATAGACGCTAGATGTAAATTCCTATAATTAGTGACTGCTTCTTTATTTTTTAAACATAGTTTTTGCTAAAAAGAAATAATAGCAAGAAAAATAATAACTAGTTGTGCTGAACAAGAATAACAACTGATCTGAAAGTAAATAATTGAAGCTATGGAATTAATTCAGTGCCTCAGAATAAAGACGCACAGTGCACTCACCCAAGCATATGGTATCCCAATATGCAGCTTACAGTCCAAGGGTGAGACTGGTATAAAATAGTTACATTAATATTTACATTAGCTATTGTTCATTAATGGTAAATTCTCCCCACTGAATTTTTGAGCCAAAATGAAGAGTCTCTAATGCCAATTTTGAGAAAAAAGGAATATTAAATGATAGAACTAGATTGTCAAACTTCAATTCATGACATTTCAAATATAGTATGTTTGTAAGATGACCACATGTAGTTGTTCATCTATTTAACAAATTCTAATTGAGTTATGTAGGGACACAGCACTCCACGCTCAGACATGGCAGTTTAGCTTCATGTGCTCCCTACGGAAAATGGCTCTTCCCTTTTTGCCAATCATTCCGTCTGCGGTTTCCTTTCTCTGTGTCAACGAACAGAGGGCTCCGGGGAACACCAACAGAGTTACTCATAAAGACTCTCATTGTTTTTACTGTTGTTAAATATATTTTTCTCAGAACTTGGAGTGGGAGAATCCTGTCCTTTTTTTGGATCAACAATTATATATTCTGTTTTAATAGATGAGGTGAAATTAAACAAGTCAAAGTAATTCTGACATTAGCCCGAAATTAATGTAGACAAAAGTCATATTTGTTTGTGTTCTGATCTCCTAAAGATGTGCCTTCTCCTTTAGTAAGACCTGAAACTCTGGGTGAGGCTTGTCATGAAAGGCAGATATGGCCACCTAGAAAACTTTGTTTTAACCTATTACCACACTGGATCAACTACCTTATACAGTCACCTCCTTAATAATTTCTCATTTTCTCTATAAAGAAATACCACAAAGTCTTGGCTTATTATAAGTAATCCAGTTCACCCCATAATGATACAGTGAATTATATACTTTCCTAAACTTAATCATTCAAGATCTCACTTCCTTCCCTGCAGGCAAGAACCATTATATTTTACACATGGCTCCCAGCTGGTTTTCATTGAAGCCTTCAAAATCTATTTTGAACACTGGGAGCTTTAAGAAGAGACTGCTTTATCTTTCTTAGTCAAGTTTTGCCATGGTACTGTTAGATCCTTTTGTTTTCAAAATTTTTGATTTTGAAGGCAGAGAAACAACATGTGTCCATAGTATAGTTGTGTTTGTTGACTGAGCAAGGAGCTTTGGGATTTTTTTTTTATGTGCAATTGATGTCTGTTGGAGTATATTCACAACTCCTCTTTCTTTATTGCCATCTTCCGTCTTCATTTATAGACATGTATGTCACATTCCAGCCAGAGAAATTTCAATAAATAAGAAGGAACATATTAGAACTTACAACTTCCTGTTTGTTTACATTCTACCCTTAACTTTCATCAAGCTTTGATCATTGGCTATAGGACTCCTTATCAAAAAGCTTTGTAAATCAGTAGGCCAAGTTATTGTAGCAAATTGGTATACTGTTTTTACCCAAGACATTGTTTTAAATGTAATTCTTTTTAGATATGATAAGCACCTTCGAAGAAGGAGGCTGCCATCAGTTAAATGTGAAGTAAGCATTCTTCTGGAGGATAGAAGCGCTGATGCAGACTTCTGGTGGTTTTTATGATAATGTTGCAGTTTGTGATATTCTGATGTAATATTGTTATATGTTACTAGCTAAATTTTTCTTACTTAGTATATAAAAATATAAATATTTTCCCTTTTCTCTAGTAATAGTAATAGTTTCCAAGTCCTACTATATTTATGGCTGGAACAGATCATGTGACTGCAGTTTATTGCAGGGGCCCTCCGTTACCCTGACAGTGGGATGTGACAGCCCTACATGCTCTGGCCCCAGTTCTCCCTCATTGTGGATCATCTGTAGCCGAGGACTGTCCAACAGTACTTTCTGTGATTAGGGAAATGCCCTGTATCTGTGCTGCCCAGCGTATTGTTGGACAAGTGATACAGTTGAGCGCTTGAAATGTGGCTAATGTGACTGAGGAACTGAGCTTTTCCTTTTTTTTTTTTAAATTAATTTGAATGTAAATGTAAGTAGCCACAGGTGGCTAATCGCTACAGCTCTCATATCCTGACTTTCTTGCTGTTTTGCAAATATACAGTGTATTCTTATCTTGAAGCCTTTTTGCTTCAGTTTCTGTTGTTGGGAAAGCTCTTCCTGTAGATGAGCTCCTCAGCTCCGAGGCTGCCTCCTCATAAGTCACCTTTTCTCAAATAATTTCCCCTTCCTCCAGTGTTCCTGCGTTCTTATTGTTTATGTACACAGTATTTATTACTACCTATTATTTTATTTATGGTCTGTCTGTTCTAGAAACTTTATTCACTTCTTCTATTTAACCTTGAACATAAAAGGCAAGAGAACATATTTTTAAGGGTATGGGCTTTAAAATCACATGGGTATGCTTGAGAAGCCTTGTTCTCCTACTTACAAGCTGTGCCTAAAACAAATTACCTGCACTCTCGAAATTTGTTTTCCCATCCTAAAATGGCGTAAAAATGCTTGCCTTCAGAATTAACTGTGAAAATTAAATAACATAAAATATATGTATAGCATTTAGGTCAACCTGTGGCTCATAGTAGGCATTACATGAATGCTAACACCTGTTATCACTGTTATCATTATTATTGTTGTTATTAAAGCTGCTTAAATATTTCATTACTGTGAACCTTAAACGTCATATTGAAAAATCAGTAACAGAAGCTATGAGAAAGGGACCTTTAAACAAAAGTTTCATGACTCTCTTTATAGAAATTGTCAGAAATAAATTTGTTGATTAGATCAAAGTTTTGTGATGGAGAGAATTTCAAATTAAAATAGTAAGATGAATCCACAAAAGGAAAAAGGAATGCATAGGTATCTTTACAGAATGATGTATGATATTATTTAGATATAGATAAAGGTTGACTACTGGGCCCATTTGCAATTTTTTTATATTAAGATACGACAGAGTTTATATACAGTAAAATGTATAGATCTTAATCATACAGCTCAGTAATCTTTTAGACATATCTGTACCTTTTTAACTAACACCCAAGTCAATACAAAGAATATTTTCAGCACCCCAGAGGGCTCCCTCCCACCTCCTTCCATGTAGTAAGCCATGCCAACGTCGGCCATTGAAGGGTTTCCCATCCTCGTCTTCACCCAGATGGAATCATACCATCTTTAGTCCTTCATATCTGACTTCTCTCAGTCAGCAACATGGCTGTGATACTTATTCATGTCTGTGCATGTAGTAATAGTTCATTTTTTCCTACTGCTCTGTGATAAAAGTATGTCACAATTTATCCATTCTGTTATTGATAGACACTTGGATTGCTTCTAGTTTGGGGATTTTATGACTGAAACTGCTATGAACATGCCTGGGTGGGGGGGTATAAGCACTTAGAAATACTTTTATACAGTAGGTGCATGTTCGGCTTTAGTAGGCATTACCAAGGGGGGTTCCCCATCCAATGGACCCATTTTGAAAAGAAAAGAAGGATAAAGCTGGAAAGTCTGTAGTCTTTGTGGGAAGATGCTCAGTGAAACTTCATATGAAGAAAAGTCCAGAAGACTGTCTACCAAGTGTATAAGGAACTAGCTAGAAAAGGGAACTCTATTCATTAGCAGGACATTCTCTATCTTGGCTGAAATAATTGTGAATTTTTATGACTTAAAAATTTAATCAGCCAGAAGTATATGCCTGAACTGTCAAATGAGCTTAGGAAAGAAACTGCTTATAGCTCCATCCATCAGCAATTAATAAAAGGACCCTCAGGGCACTTGCTTTGGACAGAGACCAAACTTGATTCATTCTAGCTAACTAACAGGGTATTAAGAACATGCTCAGAGAAATTCAGAGAAAAAAAACAACTAAACTTGTTCTGAGAAGATTTGACATTACTCAAAATGCAGGAAAAGATGATTTGAACTGCCCTTTAGATGGGAGAATTTTCTAAGCGGGTTTGGATTGATGGTCCTGTGTAGTGAAGACTATCTTATCAGCTTTAGGCACCCCTCTATTTATGTTCAGAGTACTTACACCACTGGAGGAAGCACTACATGATATTAAGAATGCTTAGGAATTGGCTAAAGAGGAAATTATACATTGCTTTTTCAGAACAACTCTCTGCCTGGAGTAAGTAGAACATTTGGAAGTAATGATGACAGGACAGATAATTTGGGGAATTCCAGATATTGTGTATATTGTAGTTGAAAGGGAGTTATAACCAAAGACAGGTATCAGTGTAGTGGAAAAAATAGCCCTTTTGGTAACTTGTAAGATAGTTTCACTTTAGAGATGCCCACAAGGGCCTTCTGTATTTTCACTGCTCTTGCATTATCTGTTAGAAGATGCTAGAATGATGCCACTTTACCTTCTTTGTGTAGATGTGGTCATGCTTCCCAACTCACTACAGTACAGTGCCTGACCAGAAACTATGTATTTTGTAGGTAATTTCTCTTGCTATTAAGTGAAACTTAATATGAAGAAAAGTCCAGAAGACTGGACTTTTACATAGCACCTCTGTTGAGAAACATCTTCCTCCTCTGTGAGGAGCAATGACCTGGTCATTGTCCATTGGAAACCTGCTTTCTCAGCCTGACAGCTCCCTGTGTTTATGGTTTCCAATTTATAGGATTCCCCTGAGAAACTACATTTTTCCAGTTTGTTCCTGACCAAATAGCACCTTCACGAGGAATTGTCAGGATTAAATTAGTTGCTTCATGTAAAGCTCTTAGAACTTCCCGGCACAGAAGCAGCGATGAGTGAGTGGCAGCTGTTCTTGCTGTTCCTTCTCTAGCTCGTGCTTGGCTTCTCTGTCCATGTTTATTACCACTGCTCAGTTCTAAGGAACGAGGGGGGAGGTGAAGGAGGCCGGTTGGTTGGACCTAAGGAGAACAAACGCGATCATGCAGAAAGATTATAGTAACTTCAAAGTATAGTTTTGGAAAATCTCTTTAAATCTAACCAACACACAATGGAAAATCCCTAAAGAACCAATCTAATTATTCAATTAGATGGAACCGTTATGCTGACTTTTACTACAGAAGGCAAGCATAATTTAGAAAATGGGGCATTTTAATTCTCTTTTGTTTTCCAATTAGCACAATTGCTCTAATAGGGAGTACTCATGCTTGAGTATATATTCTTCCAGTATGTACTCTGTACATCATTTCAGTTTCTCATCAAAAGTGGAACTCCTCACCTGTTGGAGCAGAGGTTTCCATAGTACAGTGCCCGTGCTCCCAGATGATGGCCTCAGAGCACGTATCTTCCTGCCTTGAGAGCTCGCGTGCGCGGCACCGACCCACCACGCAGCTCTGCTTTCCCTGCCGGGTATAATTAGGATGCTGAAGTAATGGCGCTCTCACTTTTTTGCTGATGCCAGCTTACCACAACAGACCACATGAGTTTACTCTTAGTTGAAAGTGGTAAAGAAAATGCTAAGAACATTCAATTTAATTGGTCAGCATTATACGGACTTTAGTGCCACTGTTTTATAGTCCTGTACTTTAGATTTTTTTTTCTGCTGCAACCATCAGCTTTTTATGACAGATACACTTATTTGCTTCTGATGATTCTTTTGGCTATTGATTACTTGGAAAATTTAAACCTATTTATTATTTATGTTACAATTTCATCTGCCCATATAATATTTTTTAAATTCTCTATGAAAGGCTGACACTTCCTCATATGGACCCCAAGACTGTGATAATGGCGGAGGTTTTCTTTTTTTTAATGCCAGCTTTGACAGCAGTGTTTCCTAGCTTAAGAAAATGGATCCTATAGATAGGATGTAATGGTGGTGGGATTGGTGGTGGGGATGGTGGTACTAGGGTTCTTTAATGTAACTAGACGTGTTTTTTTCTGCATTGATTGGACTTATTCCCCCTGAACTCCAGAAAATATTTAATATGTTACTCTAATATGGAAAAGGTTACATAAAATATGAGAGAATGGCAAAAGGAAAAAAGTATTTTTTTTAGAAAATGAACTTACTATTCTTAAATGTTTGCAGAGGATCCATTAAGTTACACATTGAACTGACATTAGGAAATACGGTTTTTGCCTTTAGAGTTGACATGACACATTTTAATGGGGAAGTTCACCGGAGCCTTTTAACCTCTCATATTGGGGCTAAAGCTGTGAGGCATGGGCAGGGCTGAGGTTCCTCACCAGGATCTGGTTCCACACCCCGTCTTCCTCTTCATCATGTCCTTCTCACTTAGGCCTGTAGTGAGAGCAGGGGCCCATTCCTCTGACAGTCTTCACTGTAGCACTTGGTTTCTTTAGTCAGACTGAAGAAGTTATTACATTAAAATTAGAATGGGAAATTAAGTAAGTAGTTATGAAGATGAAGAATAACCTTGCTTAACTAGTTTTATTTTTAATGAGTAGGGAACAGGTAGAGATAAAAGAGAAAGTTATTCAAATTTCAAAAACCAGGAAACCTTAGTGGGGGAAAAAAACTAGAAATTAGAAAGTGTATACAAAAGAGGATTAGTTGATAGTGATATTGAGCTATATGAGCAAAAAATAGTCTTTAAAATTAATAATTTAAGAAACAGTTATGTCTTTTTTTTTTTTTTTTTTTTTGTAGACTGGGTGAGGCCTAGTCACCTAGGCTGCAGTGAAATTGTGTCATCATAACTTATTGTAACATGAAATTCCTAAGCTCAAGTGATCTCCCTGCCTCAGCCCCCCAGTAGCTGGGACTATGGACACATACTATGGCAGCCAGCTAATTTTTAAATTTTTATTATAGAGACAGAGTCTCACTATTTTCCAGGCTGGTCTGGAACTCCTATGCTCAAGTAATCCTCCTGCTTCTACTTGCCAAAAGTGCTAGGATTACAGGCATGAGCCACCTCACCCAGCCTTGTCTATAAGTTAATTTGGAAGTTGTATTTAAAAAAATTTAAATCAGACTAAAATCAGAACTAAAAGAAAATAAATAAAAGTTGTTCTAATTTTATAAAGGATTGATTTTCTGGCTCAAGTACCAATTATTCCTCTATAACACTCTAAGAGTAATTATGAGGCTGATGGTAATAATGATAATAATTACTATCATTTATTGGACATTTGTTCTAAGCCAGAAATAGGCAAACTATGCCCCATGGGCCAAAGCCAGTCTTTACTGGAGCACAGCCATGCTCATTTGCTATGTTGAGTAGTTGCAGCAGAGACTGTATGGCCCTACTAAGTCTCAAATATTTACTATCTGGCCCTTTACCGAAAAAGTTTGCCAATCCTTGATTTAAGACAAGCACTGTTCTTTACAACAATTACGCTGTTTAGTCCTTACCACATCCCTAGGAGGCCAATTCCTTATCCTTCTTTTATAGATGATGAAGTTGAAGGTTAAAGATAGTAAGTGAGTTGCCCAAGGATAGCAAGCTAAGTAGAAGAGTCTAGTTTTAAAGCCTTGACATCTGATTGCAGAGGCCATACTTTCCCTGTGTCCAGTTTCTTTGTCATTAACCTTCAGAGAGGTGGCATATCTTGATGGTTAAAGACTGCTTAATTTCAGATGACGCTGGGCAACAAATGACTTAATTTCTTTGTGCTTCAGAATAAAAATGTTAGCAAATATTACTGTTTTGAACCTTTGGGTTTGTAGATGAGATTCTAAAATCTCAGAAATGTTTTTAAGCTTTCCAAAGACCTGACTTTACTAGGGCATAACTCCAGTGCTGGATAGAGAGCCCATATTTGACAGGGCTGATGGCTTTCAAAAGGCATCATCATGAGTCAGATGTTCATTTTCTTTTTTTTCACTTTTCACTCTCAGGTCCTTCATAGACAGCAGTCTCAGCCAGCCAAGGAGAGTTCCCCTCCCAGAGAAGAAGCACCTCCTCCACCTCCTCCAGCTGAAGACAGTTGTGCCAAAAAACCCCGGTCTCGCACAAAGATCTCCTTGGAAGCTCTGGGGATCCTGCAGAGCTTTATTCACGATGTGGGCCTGTACCCCGACCAGGAAGCCATCCACACCCTCTCGGCCCAGCTGGATCTCCCCAAACACACTATCATCAAGTTCTTCCAGAACCAGCGGTACCACGTGAAGCATCACGGGAAGCTGAAGGAGCACCTGGGCTCCGCGGTGGACGTGGCGGAGTATAAGGACGAGGAGCTGCTGACCGAGTCAGAGGAGAACGACAGCGAGGAGGGCTCCGAGGAGATGTACAAGGTGGAGGCCGAGGGGGAGGGCGCCGACTCAGGCAAGGCGGCACCTGCCGAGCTCGACCAGAGATGATGCGAACTCCTACCAGGCAAAGCAATACATCGGTCCAAGGATTTCCTGTTTTAGTTTCTTTCAAAAACAAACAATTCTTTTTTTTTTTTTTTTTGGTCTTTTTATGTTTTGTTTTTCTTACCCTTTTTGATATTTCTTTGTTGCACAGGATACACCTATGACTGAGTAAGTTCAGTATTTCCGCATCAGACATCACCTTGGCAAAGACACTAAAGTGTTACACTTTTACATTTGACTGGATCATAGTAATTATCACAGGAGACTCTGCCTTCGTTATCCTTGCACTTATGGAAGTTACATCAGGCAAGTTCCAGGATGAAAAGACCTATGAAATAAATGAAGGAAGCTACCAGTGTGTGTGTATATGTATATGTATATATCTCTATATTTACATATATATATTAAAATTGCATGGGACAGAGAACTTTACAATCCGAAAGAATAGACTGTGAAATGAGTTCTTAAAGAAAAGACTTGTTTATGTATTAAAGAAAAACCACTTCACAGTGAGTCGCTTTGGCTTTTTGATAAACTGCGGCCTGCTCTCAGGGTGGGGTGACTATTTTTGAATTCCTATTTATTTTTGTGTTTGTCCCTGATTTTTTTTTAATTCTATGGCTTCCTATTTGGCAGCTTAATAGGGAATTTTTGAGGTATGTATTTAACAAAATAACACTGCCAAAAAAAAAAAAAAGAAGAAGAAGAAGAAATAAAGAAGAAAGTAAAGTGAAAAAAAAATCAGGGCATGTTAAAATAATACAAGTCAAATTACTCCTAAAGACACAATGCACACTTAAAATGACTCAATAAAATGGCTCAATGGGTTCCGTTATTCAATTTGTCATTACTGTAGTGAACAGATGCATTTCTGTGGAATTCCAAATAAGCAAAACTGAAATTCAGTGCAGAGAAAACTTGTCCATTAGTGCAAGTCTTGATAAAATTACATTTTGACATTGGATGTATGGATTTCATAGTATAAGCCACATTTTGTTGTGAAATTTATTTACCTGCTTGTGGCTTCAAATCTTAAAATTAATAGGCCTGCTCATTTAAAAGTTGTTTGTTGTTGCTGTTTTTTTTCCTAATAGAAAATAGTTCAATGTAATGTTAAGTTAGAAAATAAATTGCTGCCCAATTAAAGGGGCTCCCTCTCAAATAAATCTCCATCTTTCCCTCTCCTAAAAGAAGTTTCTTATTTCTGTTTCACTTTGGGCTTCCTCTTCTTCATACACTTTCCATCCAGCTAACTAAACATTTTCAGTCCCTGGTCTCTCCCATCCCTTTTCCTGGTATGGCAGCCCTAACAAGAACCTGTTTTTGAATCATTGTGCAGCTCCAGGCTATAGAGTACATGAAGTGATTTCAGTAGAATCACCTACTTGTCCTAAAAGGAAAACATTGTTCCAGTTACCTACATAGCAATTACCTTACGTAAAGCAGAGCTAATGCTGACTGGCTGTCTGGTGGGATGAGCATTAAAGCTGCAATCTACTATAGTTCTCCAAATCTCCTTCAGCTTCCTATCAGAAACAGCAGTAGCATTACTTTCCACTTCGACTTACAGTAATTGCAAGAGGGGACCTCACCTTCAGGACTGGCCTAGTGAAGCTGATCATCCTTGCTTTAAAATGGCCATTACACCGTCCCACATGGTTGGATTTATTTTGAGTTGTGCTTTCATGCAACCTTGTCAAAGACCTCATGCAATATCACTTTGAAAGTTATTTTCTGTTTACTACACAAACATTGTAATATAACTGTTAATACTATTTATATATTTGAAAGGTATAAAAGGTAGGAGTTAAAAAAAAAACCTCTATGTGTAGATATTAACTCAGAACTTACAATATACAGGGAGAAGACATGTTGCAATACAAGCTAATTCTAGCTGCTCAGTAACCTCTGGAGTTTTTAAAGGGACATTTTCCTGTACTTTTTCAAATAATGATGTTTAAAAAATTATCTTGACATGAGCGTCATATACTTTTGCAAAAGGATGGTTGTTTGCAGTTAAGCCCTGGGCCCATCCTTCCTATTTCTGTAGTATGCTGCAGCTTTAATCAGAAAGTCCATGGTTGCTGCTTCTCCGAGTTACTCTTTCCAAATTGTCTTCTTACACTGTTCCTGAAGGTCACTCTGTACACGTAATGGAAACTGATTTTGCCAAGCTCTTACAAGGTGGTTCATCTATCGATGGCATCCGCATTTGGTATCTTTTACACTTCAACCAAAAATTTATTAGGTATTTTTCAATGCTAAGTCTTGCCTTTTATTTTTTAATTTCACTGCCAAGTTTGCAGTGGTTCTAAGTGAATCTGTGGGCATTTTAGCCTGTGGTCTTGCCAGATCTTTGCGAATTACAATACATATATGTCTATTTATTCAATATCTGTCATATAATATCTATTTGGAAGAAGAAACTTTCTTGTAGTGCCTCTTGACAAAGCACAATTTCCCGCCTTTTTTTTTGTGAAATGAAAAAAAAAAAAAACAAATTGTGTTTTATTGCGGTATCAACAATGTGAATAAGGATTAACATATTGTAAATGTTCTTTTTTTCCATGTAAATCAACTATCTTTGTTATCACTAAGTGATAATTAATTTTTAACTTATGTGCATTGTTAGGCTGTTAGAAATTTTTTGGTTGTTAAAATAAACGCATTCAATAAATATGACTTTGTCTGTCAAGTATTTTCCTGGGCATTGCTTTCTTTTCCGTTTAATTTTTCATGCAGAGCAAGTCCTAGTGAGTCTAAGGAAAATCTGTACCCTTATTTTAGAAACAAAACAATGGTGCCCACAATTGCAGATGTTTGAATCCTGCACAGTGCATGGCTTTAATTGCACATGCAAATGTATGTGTGTCTCTGTGTGTGTCTAAACACAAGCACGCTCACATCCTGGAGTTGGCAACTGGGACAGTCATTTATCCAATTGTTTTGTTGTATACAAACAAAGCTAAATGTATAAAGATATATTTGTGGGTTGCTTCTTTATTTTCCTAGCGAATATTTTCTGTTTATAATTAAAAAACCACAAATGACTGCGTGTCAGGAAACTTTTGGAGCACATATGTCCATGGTTAATGGACATAATAAAAGTCTTTTATATTTAGAGCCAGGGTACCATAATGTGTGTGTAGAGAAATGCCGGAAGGATTGATGTATCTGAGAAATGTGTGAAAATGATTTTTTAGAAAGTGCTTACAATGGAAAAAATTGTTCAAGAAACTAAAGTTAATAAGGAAGAACAAGTGCTTCACGTCCTCGACTGGCTAAAAGAGGCTGTTAAAAAATGATTCTGTTTCCTTTTGATATTGTTAATACAAATTTTTTTCTTCTTTTTCTGCATTTGGTTTGACATACAGATTTAACTCTTCTCAGTTTCACTTGCCCTTTAATCCATAGTCGTTAACAGCCCATGGACCATAGTTTAAGGACAGTTTATAGAAACTGGTTGTTCGCAGACAGTTCCAAAGTGCAGAGGATTAAAAGTTTTTAAAGAGCAGCTAGAAGTTCACAGGCTGAAACATGTTACCTATGTAAATGAACTCTGCATTTAAGACAAAAAACCAGGAAAGCGTTTGTAAGATAATTTGACTTTTAGCACCAGAAGCTTCCATTTTCATGAGGTTATGTTTTTAAGGGTCAGTCTTCCTCAGAGATAACAAACTCAAAAGTGGGAGGCTCCCCTCGGTAGGGGAGTTGGCTTCTGCCCAAAATGTGGTTTCTGTGCTCATGACTTCTATTTTTAAGAAAGCAGAGTAAGAAATTTCTTGGCTGAAGAGACAGTCATGTTATGGCATCTCGGACCCATCACTTCATGGGATAAGTTTTGTCTTTATTTTTCCCCTAAGGACATATTTTCATTTATAATCATCTTTATTTCCCTTTCTGAAAGATTTTAAGTTTTTACTTAAAATTTTTTTCCAAAAGGCCAATCATGCCATCATCAGAGAGTAGCCGTTTAAGTAAACATGTTCTCAGAATCAGACAATTTACTAGGAATTGAGGTGACCAAAGAAAATGTATGACTTAGTGCTCTCCCCTCAGGGAACTTATAATTTGTTGGAAAGGCATGATGTAAATCCAGGAAAAATGAAATTGTCATTAAAAGGCTGTCTTTAGACAGATTGGTTTGTTTCGTGGGTGGTACAAACATGCTATAAATTAAGGAAATAATGTATGCTAGAATGGTCTTGGAAGGTGGATAGTTGATGGTCAGGTTTAGCTGCATATTATAGAGGTTTAAAGAAAAAGCACAAGGTTAATAATAATGTCCCAAACGAGGTTAAATTTTGTCTGCTGCTTACATGGAAGAAATCACCGAGATGAAGTAGCTTTGTGAAGTTGCCAGAGACTCACGCTCCTTCCAGCTCACAGCTCCGCTTTTGTCCTTGGGTTCATCCCCGCGTTCCCTCCAGTTAACTTACAATATCTGATGAATAAGCTATGTTAACAGTTGTTACACTGTATCATTTTGATGAATAAGCTATTAACAGTTGTTGCACTGTATCATTTAGGGAATCATGACAAGGGAAAAAGTCGGTACATGTTCAGTCCATGCACATGAACTATCCTTTTAAAAATATATTTTCAATCTGCAGTTGGTTGAATTCCACGGATGGAGAGCCCACAGATATGAAAGGCCCACTATATTCCTTTCTTTCCCATATGGAGACTACAAGCTGTATGCCTGAATGCAAAGGAAGCCAGCAAACGTTTTAGCTGTTCCATTAGTTCCAGAAAAAAAGAGAGAGTGGGTAATTGGAAGGCAGCTAACAGCCTCTGCCACGGGATTGGAAGGCAGCTAAGGGTCTCTGCCTCGGGAGGTATCCAGAGGATGTTGAAAATAATAAGAAGAGGATAAGGGAAGGAGGCAGGTTTGGCCTGCTGCCTCTCCCTGTGCCTTTCACCTCTTCCTTCTTCTCCCCCTGACTTTGTTCCTGGCTGACTTTAAGGGTAAGTCCAAGCATCACCTCTAGGAAGCCCTTCCCAATCTGCTCTGCCAGTGGATGCGGATCCTTCTGTGCTCATGTAGGCCCCAGTGGATCCCCTTGTCACAGAGCTGGTGGCATATTGTGGTTAATGTGTTAAATGTCTAATCCCCGTGCGCCCTGGAGACCTGCAGCTGACTCCCCCCACCAGGTTTCCTAACACCTCGGGCAGTGGCTAACATGATGTGAGCACTCAAAAATATGTTTTCTGATTGAACGATTCTTCATTAAATATGTGCGAAAACTAATGTATTCAAGGACACAGAGTCAGAGAAGTAGAAGGCTTTCTCGGACAGCGAGCACACAGGTGGTGCCTCCAGAGGAGGAACCTCTGTTGGGTTCCTTACTCCTTTATGTCCTTACTCCCCCTGGGAAAGGAGGCCGCCTAACTCAAGATCTCCAGTGGGTTCATGGCTCTTTTTCACATGACTGGTCAATTAGTCAAGACACATGCTTTAGGGTTCGTTTAATCTTTCATAATTTCCAGACTGTTTCAAATAGTAAAAATTGGGGAATTGATCTTAAAAAACCCAATAGAATCAGGACAACAAATTTTGGTAACAGTTAAGGATTTTCATCCAATTTTTTTCCAAATTCTTCATATGGTTGTGAACTAAACCACAAAAGCCAAACCTATTCCTAAAATGATCCACCTTTTTAGACCATTATGGTTCACAAATAACTGTTATTTCCTTCTCCAAATTCATAACACTTGTTTGTACCACTCAATGAACAAATACAGCAGTGTTTGGAGAAGCCCTTGTAGAGCTATTTCCCATCTCCTGGGCTTATGTTATGGACTTGGGTGACTTGACTTGGTAGATGATATTAATAAGGAAAATACCTATACTTCAAAGGGAGTTTGAAGCTAGAATATTTGCGTTCTGATGGTGGCACCACCATTTCCTGGTGTTGGCCAAATTGTATCCTTGAGACTAATATTCCTCATCTAAAAGTTAGGGTTAGTAAATACTTGCTTAGTGACTCTCTCGGGGTTATGGAGAAGCCAATGGAGTGAAGATGCTTTAAAAACTACAAAGTCTGTGAAAAGACTATATGTTCATCTCCAGAAACTGTCAAATAGTGATCTAATACAAATTTTAATTAATTTTATTTATTAACTTTTAGGAATCCTGATGAAATGAAGCAACATTTAAGCTTTTATAAAGTTATTACAGACATTTAATTAAGGTTTATGGTATCACAATAAGAACGCCATGATCAACAGAGATAATCTATTTAACAAATATATTTGCTATGTATCAGTAATGGCCTTGATTTTTTTTAATGCAGACTCTCAACAGTTCTGAATACATTTAAAGTGATTAATGTATATGATTTTTGTCCTCTGTAACCCCAGAGGATCCCAGTTCAAGGAACCCTGAGAGTACAGCTAAATATATTGGTTTGTGTCTGAAATGCTTACCATTAAAAAGTGAGCACATGGGAAACGGGCACATTTTGTTTTACTTCTAAATTCCATGTATCTTTCCAAAGTGAGTGGGGAAGGATAAATTCTAGGAGACTGCAATGGTACCTATGGCTCAGCTGGTAGGGCACTAGCCCCACACACTGAGGATGGTGAGTTCAGACCCAGACCTGCCCAAACTGCAACAAAAGAATAGCCAGGCGTTGTGGCGGGCACCTGTAGTCCCAGCTACTTGGGGGGCTGAGGCAGGAGAATCACCTAAGCCCAGGAGTTGGAGGTTGTTGTGAGCTGTGATGACATAGCACTCTACTGTGGGTGACAAAATGAGACTCTATCTCTTAAAAAAAAAAAAAGAAAGAAAGAAAGAAAGAAAGAAATATTTGGACGATGACTCAGCAGGGTTGTGGGTGGGGTGGGATTCTCTAAGGGCAATGACAAGGCTTGACGTCTTTGCATTTGGCCATGTAGAGGATAGGGGTGGGCGGATGGAAGTAGCCCAGGGCCCTGGGGATAGGTGTGATGATGTGTCCTCTGGATGAGCATATCTAGGCCTGACATACTGAGTCAGAGACAGAAACAAAGAAAGGTGCATGAGGGACAGGTGATTAAGAACCTGATCTGCAAATTCGACTTGCTGGGAAATCAGAGCCAGGATCTAAAGCCAGGTCTTCCTGACTCCAAAGCTTTCATGTTCTGCCTAGCATCACACCACCTCTCTTTCTGTACCCTGGGCTATACCAGGAAGATTATATAATTCCACCATCAATTTGTTGGCCAGCTTATTTTATACAAGGTGATTATTTGACTTCCCTGGACACACTTTTTCATAATCTTTTCCACATATAACATTTCTGCTTAGCAATGCCTGTGGCTCAGTGGGTAGGGTGCCGGTCCCATATACCAAGGGTGGTGGGTTCAAACCCAGCCCTGGCCAAACGGCAACAAAAAAATAGCCAGGCATTGTGGTGGGCACCTGTAGTCCCAGCTACTCAGGAGGCTGAGGCAAAAGAATCACCTAAGCCCAAGAGCTGGAGGTTGCTGTGAGCTGTGATGCCACAACACTCTAGTGAGGGTGACAAAGTGAGACTCAAAAAAAAAATATTGTCTCAAAAAATAAAATTTCTCCTTGAGTTTTGTTATGAAGAAAAAGCCCTATTTTTTTAAACCATGCTATGCTAGTATAACTGTCCCAGAAGAATCTAGAAGCAGTTCCTTTTGGTGACATTTTAAAAGGTTTAAAATGTTACCTTCACATATGGAGAAATAATTACAAAAATATTCCATTAGCAATGTAATAAATAGTGCAGAGCAATGATTAATTAAAGAGATAACTATAATTTATTCACTACCCATTAACAAGCGTAATCCCGTTTAAACACCGAATAGCACAGACTAAGGGAGTCCTGAGAGACTCAGTAGAATTGTGGACTGAGCCTACCCCCGAGGAAAAATTAAGGGAAAAATCTTTGGAACTTTTTATCTTACATTGATTGTGTGAAGAGGCAGTAAGCTGTTCTAGTATCTATTTCTTACTAATTTTGCAGCTTAAATAAGATACTTTTCAACCACTAGTTTCATCATCCATAAAATTTGATTAATGATTTATATATCTCAAGGTTGTTGTCATGATTACATAAAATAACTGGAAACATCTAGAATAATTCCTTTCTTCTTTCCTCCTTTCTCAGGGATAAAAAAAATAGCAGGATGTAGTTAAATGTTACAGATGACTTAAAAATAGTTCAGATGAGTTTTAGAATAGGATTAGTCTTACTGCTTAGAAGTTTTTTACATGATTTAAAATATTTGTGCCTAAAAGGCTACTGTGCTATATACTTCCTTCTTTCCTTCTTCTCCATTGCTTCCACTGTCTCTCTTATTAGTTTCTTTCCCTCCCTTTGTTTCTTTCCTTTTTCCTGTCAAGAGCTATAATAGAATTCCCTCCCTTTCTCTCTCCCTCCCTCCCTCCCTCTTGTCCTTCCTTCCTTCCTTCCTTCCTTCCTTCCTTCCTTCCTTCCTTCCTTCCTTCCTTCCTTCCTTCTTTCCTTCCTTCCTTCCATCCTTCCTTCCCACCTTCCTTTTGAAATATGCTTTCACTCTGTTGTGCAGTTGGTGTCACAATAGTTCACTGCAAGCTCTAACTCTTGGGCTCATGTGATCTCCCTGCTTCGGCCTCCCTAGTACCTGGGACTGTAGGAGCACAACACCACTTCCAGCTAATTTTGGGGGAGGCATGTCTTGTCACCTTGTCACATTGCTCTTGAATGCCTGGTCTCAAGGATTCTCCCACCTCAGCCTCCCAAAGTGCTAGGATTATAGGTGTGAGCCACCATGCCCAGCCTGTTTTTCTTTTTTAATGAGAAACAAAATGAATGAGACGTTTTAGTAGCATTCTGTAGTCTCCAAAACACTAATAGCACTGTACTTGCTTATTTCTCTCCTATCTCATTCCTGCTCATTCTTGGTATATTTTGCTAACTCTTTCTCTTTTCTGCAAGCTTTTGTGCTGAGGGAGAGCTAGGGTTCCTCCCTGGGCCCTCCTTTTCCCAAATCTACGTTCCTTCCTCATCCAATATCATGACACTGTATGTACCCAGATGCTGCCCACACTCCAGTTTCTGTGTGCCCACTAGACTCTTCCTAGCTCTGTAGACTAGCTCTGTAGGAAGTCCTGCTGCCTACTCAACACGTGGCCCAGATGCTGCCCACACTCCAGTTTCTGTGTGCCCACTAGACTCTTCCTAGCTCTGTAGACTAGCTCTGTAGGAAGTCCTGCTGCCTACTCAACACGTGGCCCCAGATGACCTCTCCAGCCTCGTCCCCAAATCTGCTTTGCCCACTTGTTGGCAACTTTCTAGTTTTTCAGGCCTAAAGCCTTAGATTTACCCCTTTTTCTTTCTCATTAATACATGGTGTTCATTCTGTCAGGAAAGTCCTGTTGGCTTTACCTTTAAAATATATTTGTAATCTTCCCACCTCCTCTCACCACCGTTGGCTTGCTAACAGCATGGACAGGCCACCATGACTGCTCACCTGAGTCACAGCAACAGCCCGGAATGGGTCTCCTGCTTTTTTACCCTGCTGCTTCTCTGGGACTGAAGTCCTGATCTCAAAGGCCCTATGTGATCTGACTTTCCTCTGACCTCCTGTCCGACTTCTCTCTCTCTGCTTCCTGGGCTCTAAGTGCGCTGGTCTCCTTGCCGCCCCTGGAATACACTAGGCCACTCTTGCCTCAGGCCTTTGTTCTTTTAGCTCTTCTCTCTGCCAAGAAAGCTCTTTCCCCAAATAGCCACATGGCGAGCTTCCGCAATTCCCTCCAGTCTGCCGAAAAGTCACCTTCTGCATGAAAACTACTCCGAGTGCCTTATTTAAAATTACAAACTGACTCCACTCCTGCCTCTGGATCCCTTTTATCCTGTTTTATTGCTTTTTAAAAAATTTCCTCCCTAGCTGCCACAATGCTTTATGATTTACTCATTTTCATATTTTTATTTATTGTCAGTTTCCTCATCACAGTGATCACACTAGGAGGATGCAAAGTCCTCCCCTTCCTTTGTAACCAACACGTTTGATGAATAGGGTGCAACTCATGGCAGTTGCCCTGTAGTTGGATTTTGAAATTAAGGATTTAAATTGCCTTATAGAGATGAGCTTCATCTGAATATTCCTCTAATGCATAATCAAGGTACTTGAGGTATAAGCCTCTTGACCTCAAGAACCTCCGTGGCTGACATTTGTAAACCCCACATTTGGGTAATTCATAGTCTGTGATTCTATGCTATCTTGCAAAATAGAGTCACTGAACCACAAATTTGTTTTTGTTTCTTTTTCTTTTCTTTGTTGTTTTTTTTTTTTTGAGACAGAGTCTCAGTTTGTCACCCTGCATAGAGTGCAGTGGCATCATAGCTCATAGCAATTTCAGTCTCTTGGGCTCAACAGATCCTCTTGTCTCAGCCTCTTGAATAGCTGGAACTATATGTGTGTATCATCATGCCTGGCTAATTGTTCTAATTTTAGTAGAGATGGGGTCTCTCTCTTGCTCAGGCTGGCTTCAAATCCTGAGCTCAAGTAATCCACCTGCCATGGTCTCCCAGAGTGCTAGGACTACAAGTGTGAGCCACCAAACCCAGCCCTGAACCAGGAATTTTGTCATCTTGCCCATCCTCTTATTCGAAGCAGAAGTCCCTTTCGGCCCCCTTGGCTGGAGGCCATGCAGTCGTTGTTCCTCCATGACTGGGAACTGAGGGAGTAGGGAACTCAGTCCATTCCACTTTTGTTAGGTTCTGCTTGTCCTTAGCCATTACTGACGCCATGTAAAACTACAGGGGCTCTTTTGGAACTGCCTCGCGTATTTAGGCTTATATTGAATTTTGATCACTAAATCCCACAAGTGCTTAGGTTCCTTTTATTAATCACATGATGTAGCTACTAAGAGCATTTATGTCATGTGGAGACGTGCTGCTTCAATCAAGGGAGATGATCACCCTGTGCTCTTCAGTATTAATCAGCCACATGGTGGCATTGTTTTTAGTTCTTGATGACACGTTTTGAAAGGATATTGATACATTGTGGCACATTGAAAGTCCTAGAAAGTTTATCTTCCATTAATTTATTCTTGCAATCACTTTATCATTTGTCAACCAACAAACCAAATCTATGAAATACCCGTTGTATTGAAGTCACCGTGAAGGAAATAAAATCGAGATCTTCCAGTTGACAACAACAGAACTAAAAATAACTAGTTAAGCAAAACAAACAAACAGGAATTTCCTCACGGAATTTTTAGGCAAATCAAGTTTAGAGGGTAGGATGACTTCAAGGGAGACTATGCTACTGCCCCAGGGGGCACAGGCCTCAGAATGTGGTCCCTTGCTCCCGGACACTGGGTGCCACCTCCAGAATCTCTACCCCTGCTGCCTTGAGGCTGGATGGCTCTGCTAATGCCCTTAATAGAATGGAACCCACGTGGTGCACGCTTCTTTATTCCATTCCCTTCCAAACAGAAGTCTCATGAATGTGCAACTAGTTAAAGGAATGTAAGTCTTACTCAAGGAAGGCTGGGAAAATGAATTTCTGTCCTCGGTCTTAGGAAAATACAATACAGACTCGTAGGTGGGAAATTTGCTAAGCATAGAAAAAACAGTCATAGGTGCTCAGGGCCCCAAAGCATGCCAAGTGCCCTAGACTGTGAACTCATTGAGAAAAGATATTATGTCTCATTAAAACAATATAGGACTTGGTTTGAGATCAGAAAGATCGAGCTGGCAGTAGATCTACTCTGCTTCTTAGATTTCTGTGATTTGGGCTTTGTTTCGCCTGAACTTAAGTTTGCACATTTATAAAAAAGAGGAAAATTATACCTGCCTTGTGGTATTTGTGCATGTGTATGTAATATGTTTGAAGCATACAAAGCAGAATGCCTGACTAGAAATTATAGTTTTCCTGCAGTGTCTTTATAGTCTTATTATCAAAGATGATTCCTATTATAAAGTGTTCACTTTTCTAAAATGTAGTAATGTTTGTTGAAGTCACAGTATTTACCTTCAAGAAAAATATGCCAAAAAAAGAAAAATATGCCAGTGGGTAGGTAATACAGAAACAAAGAACACCAAGATACAAGGTGGAATAATGCAGATCCACCACACATGGGGAGGTAAGTGGCATCCAAGGTACTGATGCCCGCTTTTATTAGCAGAAATGAGGACTGGCCACAAAATGATGCTTGGCCCCAATATCTTACTCCTATAAGAGTGACTCAGTGTGAACTTGATCAAGGGTAAATCACTTTCATCAATCATTCTCCCATATTCAGTTGGACACTACTAAGTATTTCCAGATGGCAGACTAACTCATTAGATTATCTGGGAGAATACATTTTGTAACTAATTCCATTGCTGGTAAACATCAAGTTGGGATGTTTAACACAGAAGGATCATCAAAACGTAAGAGAAATTGCCCTACATCAGAGACAGCTTATGGGTTACACTGTGAAGACGCTTTGCAATCTTCAGCACCATCATAGGACAAGGGTGTCCATGCCAAGCCCCCATCAGCAGGTCTGATTCTCACTATCTGCTACTTTGGGAAACACTATTTTGTGAAGATAATCCCCAGCAGTAATTGCTAGACATTAGGACTTAATGGACCCAGTATCAGCCACTCCTCAGAGTTGGGGCCCCCAAAAGAATTATAAATTTATATTGGTAAATAAAGGCATTCAGCAAATCATACTAAATATAAAACTACTATCTTCTCAACTGTCATTACATGAAAGAAAGGACCCTGAACTCCTCCCAAAGATGGGAAGACCTAATCTTAAAATAAAGCACAGTCTAATTCAAGCGAGGAAAGTTAACCACCTCGCTATGAATATACATGACTTGCCCTTTTTTCTCTTCCTTTCCTGGGGTGAAGTAAAAATTCTAAAGTTGCCCAAAAGGTAACTGCAAATGACTTCTAGAAACAGCTAGTCTGAGGACTGACTTAGGTATTTACTTTCTCAGAAGTTCTGTCTTTTGATTAAGTCAGATCCACTTTAAGAAAAATTAGCTCAGCCTTTTCAGAATTAACTCAACTAGGCTTTGCTATTATCAAGGTTTGTTATAAGAAACTGGTGCCATATGTTTGCCACTGCCTTTAGCATTAAACTATCTATCAATACATTTATTGTTTATAACATTTCTCAGTGTTCTCAAGTGAAATTCCACATAAGAAATTTATTTTAGAGCTGCAAGTAAAAAAAGATCATTGTCTCACTAGCCAAATGGAAATACTGTTTTCTTTTTCTGATAGAGGATATTTGAACTTCTTGAGTTGCCTTTTCTTGCCTTGGCTACTAGGAAGCTCACAGTCAACCCTGGTATGTATTCATAGCTATTGAATTAATTTTGTAGTTCTAAATGGGAAAAAGGTGACAACCTCAAATTACCCAAAAAACCACATTTGAAGAGCACAAGGATTTGTGTACCAAGTTATTTAAAAAATTTAACCTGATAAAGTTCCTTCGCACAGACAAATCCATCCTTCCAGTGAGACCAACAGATTCCCCCACATTCATGTTAAGGGTCATTTCTTGTGATTGTGCAGGTTGTTTACAGTGCGGGTGTCCAGGTAAAGAGGCAAGCAGAGATTCACCAAATCACGTCCTCTGGTGTGAGGTCTGCCTCTGTCCAGAGGAATTGGCCCTTTTTTTCTAATTAGTTCCAGGTACAGAATGGGCCATGAGTGGCTCTGCTCACACTCACGCATGGCCACATTTGTGTGTACGTATCCCATTTCAGCATTTCTTCCTCATGCCACAATGCCACCGTGCCACACCGAAGGACCTTATGATTTGCAAACATGGAGCTTTCCTTGGCTATTTTAAGCCTTGCATTGGGGTGGGGCTGAACTACTACTGTGCTTCAGTGGACTTTGGGCAAATAATGGGAACTCTGCCTGAGTAAATTTGCCAATTTCCCCCCACCCCCCTACCCCTTCACATAGTCTATAATAGAGAGGCAAGACAAGAAACAAGAGAACTACCAGAAGCAATGAAAAATGTTAGTCAGAACTTTTGACTGATTGGTGCCTCCAATTTCCCCCAACATGCCAGATGTACAGCTTTTTACTGTACATAGTTACATATGTGTCCTTTGCATAAAGTCTCTCTGGCTAAACCTCAATCCCTAACTATTATATATTCTGAATAAAAGTGAAACATCTCAGCATTTGCAAAAATTCAAGATTTATCAACATATTGAGCTTTTACTAAGTCATGAATTCTTGATTTGTATTCACAGTGCTTTTACATATTCATAGCCCTCTTTAGCCAAAGATCTTCAATATTCATTTACTATGGAGTGGTAAGTATATATTATTCAACTCCACTTACCAATGGGTAAACTGATGCCCAACTAAAGGCCTCATCAGAGAAGCCGAATAAAGAGCAAGATGCTCTTAGCCCCTTGGAGAGAGCTCGCTCCAGCTGTCTCCCTCCAGAAATAAAGGCCCACTGCCTGCTTGTGATTTACACTTCTCAAGCATTAGGGGAATCAGGATTTTTCCTTCTGGATCCGTTGGAATGTCCTGGATAGAATTTCCTCTTAAAGTGCATGAGACAAAAGAATGACCCAGGGAAATAAAAAATACCGTTCTTCTCAATTGCTTCAAATCCATGATGGCAAAGGTTAATTGACCAGATTAGTTCTCCCTAAACTTAGAAGAGAACAGGTAGAGAGAATCATTCACTCGCTCCAATAACCAGTTAATGACATTGATTGGGCTGGAAGGGTCCTGTCTCTCCCACTTTTATTAGAGAACCAGAGGTCAATTTTCTTAATACCTTCGTCTAATACAATCTATTTCTTTAGCTTCTAAATAATTTACTGAGGATTCTAGCTACATATTTACCAGGTGCTAATTGAAGGGCAATTTAAAACATAACAAAAATATTTCTAGCAAGATGTAGAAAATTATAAGGGACAAAATCTGAATGATTCCATGAGAGTAACCAGCCTGTAACACACACCACAAAAGAATGTCAAGCCTTATGGTTATTTTTGAAACTGTACAAATATGTATTAAGCAAATTTATGTATGGAATTTTGCAATAAAATTTTTTAAAAGTAATGTCCTTGTACGGTACTAAAAGGAAGACTATCTTAAAGGGATAATTATTAGGAAAATGACTAATTGTCTAAAATGTTAATTTTAAGTGTGGTGATCAGAAGGCTCGGTCTCTATTTATTTTAACCTGAAAATAAATAAAGTAAGTGTAAGTTTTTAGGATTTTAACTATACAATGTCTGCTTTTGTCAAAATGTGTTGCTCCTTAGATAGATAATGACGCATAGCATTACTGTTGGTTTTTATTAAGAATAAGCACACAGTATAAACTGATAATACAGAACAGATCTCTGCCATAGAATTTTCTGCAATTATGAGAATGTTCTATATCTTATGTTGCCCCAAATGGTAGCCATTCACACATGTGTACAGTTGCCAAATTTAGCAAAAATTCCCACAAAATTTTAAAAAGCAGGACACTTAGTTTAATTTGAGTTTCAAATAAACAAAGAATTTTAGTGTATTTATGTCCCAAGCAATATTTGGCTCAATAAGTGTTAGCTATTATTAAAAATTATCATTCTTTTTGTTTGTGTTTGACTGGAAAGGAATCTACAGATCTAAAGCATAAAAACCAACCAACCAGAGTTATTTGACATAACCACGGAAGTGCAATCAGCATCTTACAACTTGGAATAGAAAGGATCTTATTTTCTTCTGGCCTCTGCTGTCAATGTGTAATAGTGAAAACCATGGTTAGAGACCACGTACCACCTTAAAACAGGTGCTTTCTTCAGCATCAAACTACAATCTTCATTTTCAGGCTAGCTCAATTTATGCAACAGGTGCATTGCCTGAAAAGTTGCTTTGTGTCAGTTTTATCTGAATCAAATTCCAGGGCTTACTCTCTGTTTAAAGGAATATTGAGAGAAGAACGTATATATATGCACACAGACACACATGCACATATATATAAATGACAAGTTACCATATATAACAAATAATATATAACATTTAGAAATTTTTGATAGCTATATTTAATTTCTTTGAAATATGACGTTTCAGTGAATATCTTGGCAGGGAACAGATGGCACATGCAAAGTGCTTAACCGAAGTGATTTAACAAAGGGCCTGTTGGTAGAGGTAAAGTCAGAGGGTGTCGGGGACACACTGCTCCCAGAGGTCTGAAAAGGCCAGGGGGTGGGAGCGTAGAAGAGGCCGCACCACAGAATCAGTGGCCTCAAATACTGGCGGGGGCATAAAACCATTATTCCACCTCTTTTCCATGTTCCAGGATTCTGTCAGTTCCTGCTGTTGGCCCAAATCATCTTGAAGCCAGAGGGCAAAGGGGCCTGAGGAAAGAAAATGATAGAGGTAAGCTTCCAAGTGCACAGTAGGGCAGTGGAGGTGAGGAATACATTCAGGGATAAACAGAAAGTAACCAGCACACGGAGTACATATACTTTATGCTTTTTTTAAATAAAAACACTCAAATCACATGTTCATGCACATTATGGAAATCGACAAACTGACTCCTTTTTCATCTTGTGTATGGATTTTCATCATTGAGTTAGTTTGGAAAATTTTATGCAAAATTAAGTCAGTTTTAGAATGTCTAGTCAGTTTTGTACATATAAGGAGAGTTAAATGTTGGAGTCAAATTATTTATATGGAACACAGACAAGAATTTTGCCCTGAAGTTGTATTGTGTGTGATAGGAGTATTAACCACACTAAAAGCAATTATTTTCACATGTTGCAATATATCAAGATAACAACAGTTCTCTGTCTTGTGTCTCAGGCCCATGTGCACACACTCTCTCTATTCAGAAGGACCAGATGGTTAAAATGAAGATAATTCTCACAGTAATTGGTGGTTTCTTATAAGATTTTATTGGGGGGTAAGGGAATATCTAATTTGTTTATGGAAGTTTGTGTTACTGAATGCTGCCATCCTTCTCATTGTATCGTAAGGAAATATTTTTAAAAAATTAATAAGAATTCTTTCCTTTGTCAGGAACTACGATAGATATTAGATAAAAAGGAAGGGGCTATGATCTGTGGTCACACACACATTTTAAAATTTGAGCCATGAAAAACAACTTACCCTGGGAGCACAAGGAAATTTCTTTTGCTTACCTGCTTTCTGATACACGCTTCTTGTTCTGTCAGATTGTCCTTTAGAAATGCTCACTCTAAATAGTCCTAAAATGTGTCCCCTCCATAATGGAAAATGTTAGGGCTCATTAATGGAGAGAGTGCTGATTAAGTGCTCAAAGGCCTGGGTGTGAGATCTTCAGCAAAGTATTTAACTTACCTGTGCATTCATTCCCTCATCTTTGAAATGGGTATAATCATAGCATCAGCCTCATTGTGTTGTGAGGATTTATCAAGTTAAGACATTGCTGGCTCAATAAATGTTAGCTATCATTGTTGTTGAAAATTATTACTTCACTGCATTTGCATTTGAGCAGAAAGAAATCTGCAAGTGCTTAGTTCAAAGGGCAGCGGAATGAGTTCTTTGAGGTGGTAAAGGAAGACTGTAAAATTATAGAAACTACGACTTCAAGAGTATGGCTCTTAGGAGATTACTTATTCTAGCCATTAAAGCCAGAGAAAAAGCAGGTCATCCATGGTCTCTTAGGCAAAATCCAAGGTCCTTCTTCCTAGGATGCTTATTCATTCCTCCACCATGTTGTTCTATACCACTCAAACCAGCTTGCTGATTGTTGAATTTTTAGGAATATTGTGAACTAATTATTAAATATAACCATTATTAAAAATTAAATTATATAAACTTACAGCTAAAAAAATTTTCTTTCCTTTTTTTTATTAAATGATAGCTGTGTACATTAATACAATCATGGGGTACAGTGTGGTGTTTTCATATACAATTTGAAATATTTTTATCAAACTGGTTAACATAGCCTTTTATGTAATTTTCTTAGTTAAACAAATTTTCAATGCCCTGCTTGGTGATGTAATGTGAGCAACTTAGATGGGGCATGGCGTCAGTATTTATATCACCAAAGTTGGCAAATGCCACTGATCAAACCCCCCTCCCATTTTTGGAAAGGCAATTGTTAAACACCTCCCAGTACAGGTCCGGTTGGACACTGATTTTGTTGTTGTTGTTAGTGTGAAAGGGAGATGTTGTGTATTGAGTTAACCCCCAAATTGTTAGAAGGCTATGGTGGACAGGTGATTTCAGAGCAGTAAAATGCATAGAATGGGGAATTGATTTTAGCTGCTAATGAATTCTAATGAACAGCAATGCTAGAATACTGATCTCCTGATGTAAATTGATCCCTCATAAAGTGCTCTTTAGATCAATGGGTGAGATGCTGATGAAAAACCAATTGTTTTGTTTTTCTTTTGTCGAGAGCTCTTGCTGAAAACAGGAGGCATCAGAAAGAAGTGACAAGGAAGGTTTGGGCTGAGCACAAATTGAATTCCCAACACTACTCACTTCCCTGTGGTTCCCATGAAGGAATAATTCACAAAGGCATGTGCTATCCACAGGGAATAAGCGAGAAAAGGTCATTTCTGCTGAAGTCATCAGGTGTGAAGGCCCAGAGCAGGAGGTCTCAAGAGAGGCCTCCCATATCTCAGCGTCCTGGGTGCTTCTTCTGGACATGTGTCATCACCTTCATCATGGAAAGGAGATAAGGCTTCAAATAGCCGGGAACATTGAGACTTCTAATTCGATGTTATATCAAATTATGTACCTTGTTTGTCTTTATTTACTTTCTGTCATTTATTTTCCCAGGAAAGATGTGGCTGCGCTTACTCCATTTGGTAGTGCAGGATATCCGAGAACCAGTTACAGACTGGGATGTGAGAGTGTGCATGTGCACAGGGGTGAGTTTCTGTTAATGCTCATAGTTTATTAATCCTCATCTTTTAAATGTCTTTTCTCAAATCTTCTGTCTATAATTTGAGTAAGGTCAGGATGGTAGCTCTGGAACAACCATCAGGGGTGTGAGATAGACTAGCGTGTAGAGGTGCCCTGATGGGTGATCTAGAAAGACTAGAGACTCTAAATAAGGCAGTAGCTCCAGACCCATTCCCAGAGGGGATGCAGAGTCAGGGAGATCTGGCTGTGGCTACAGCAGTTCACCCATGAGATTGGTGAAGAGGCAGATTCCACTCCTTAGGACAACTGGTCAGGACAAGGCAAGTCTAGTGAAAGTAGAATGTGACTGGGAGCACTGAGGATGCCAACCTGTGCCCTGAAGCCTATCACATTATATTCCTCTATTAGACATACAGGCTTTCTGCACCTCAGTTTCCACATGTGTAAAAGGGGAATAATACTTTGCCTACATTACTGGGTTTTGTGAGAGTTAATTGAATTAGTATATGTGAAACTGATTGGTTACTGTATTATTTCCTCTTTGGCCCCATGTAGGCATTTCTCACACATTACAACATCTGGTTTTCTCAACAATCTTATGAATTAAGAAACATGTTCATTTCTGAAATATAAAAATCTTGAAAGTCATCAGACCAATTTTCAGAGCAAGAAAAAAACTAAACAAACTAAAATATCAGGCTCAGCACCCCTAGCTCAGTGAGTAGGGCGCCAGCCACATACACCGAGGTTGGCAGGTTTGAGCCTGGCCTGAGCCTGCTAAACAGACAACTGCAACTAAAAAATAGCTGGGCATTGTGGCAGGTGCCTGTAGTCCCAGTTACTTGGGAGGCTGAGGCAAGAGAATTACTTAAGCTCAAGAGTTTGAGGTTGCTGTGAGCTGTGACAACACAGCACTTTACCGAGGGTGACATAGTGAGAGACTCTGTCTCAAAAACAACAACAACAACAAAAAAATAGGTTTTCTCAGATCCATCAGAAAACTGAGGTCACAGGTAAACTGTTACCTTCAAAAACTGGAGGGGCGTCCAGAGAATCACAGGCCAGACGAGCTTACCCAGAGGAGGAACACTTATATAGTTTGACGAATTGCTGAAGTCTGAGTACAGACTAACTCAAAACTTAAAAATTCCCAGTGGCCCAGCCTTGAGAGAGTGGGTTTGAGGGTTGGGGAGGAAACGTATTTTTGTGCATTTTACCTATAAAAGCTCCACCAGGTTCTCATGGGGAAGATGGGAGAAAAATTCCCTCAGACTACCAGTAGAAAAAAAATAACCATTTTGAGATATGATCAAAGCATTCTCCACAACAAGGATCTGCCTCTCAAGGGAAATTACTTTATTAGAGCTTTATCTGACCTGGGGAAGAGTGATTAGGAAACTCTAGTCCACTCTAGCCTTTTGGTCTTTCATAATTGCAGGAAAAAAATAAAGCTAAGAAATATTTTGATTATTTCAGGTTCCCTGTAATAATCTCAGGCCCAACAAAATACCTGAGATTTAATCATAAAATTATAGAATATTTTTCTTCTCCAATAACTTGCCACCATATCAATGGGGTACTGGTATAATAACAGTGGTTTACAACTGTGTAAGCTGCAAGACAGATACTCTATTTAAGAAAGAATTACTAGGGAAACCTAAGGGGCAACAAAGATTAGGGGGGAGAAGCTAATAAAGAAATTGGAGAAAACTAAAGCCTCTGGTACCAGCAGCTACAGAAAATCAGAAACACAGCCCAGCTGTTCTCCAGATGCATGTGAAACTTTACATTAGAAGCCTGATTGCCTTGATTTCTATTATCAGAAACATTATGTCCTGCTTTCAACAAAAATTATAAAACATGCCAAAAGGCAAGAACAAACACAACATTAGAACAAGACTCAACTGTGACACAGATTTTAGAATTAGAAGGTCAGAAACTTAAAATTTAGATAGAAGTGCTAAGATTAATATATTAGGAGTTCTAGTGGAAAAAACAGCAGACAAAAGCAGATAGGTAATGTAAACAGAGAGATGGAAATTCTCAGAAGGAATCGAAAGAAATCTAGAAATTGAAAACACTGTCACAGAAATAAAGAATGCCTTTGTTTGGCTTATCAAATGTAGACTATATGAACCCTAGGGGGAAAATTCAGTAATCATTGAAGATATTTCAATAGAAACTTTGCAAACTAAAATGCAAAGAAAAATAAAAATTGAGCCAGATGTGGTGGCTCACACCTGTAATTCCAGCACTCTGGAAGGCCGAGGTGGGTGGTTTGCTTGAGCTCAGGAGTTTGAGACCAGCCTGGGTAAGAGCAAAACCCCATCTTGAAAAACTCGCCTGGCTTTATGGCAGGTGCCTATAGCCCAAGTTACTTGAAAGACTGAAGCAAGAGGATTGCTTGAGCCCCAGATTTTTATGTTGCTGTGAGCTATGACACCATAGCACTCTACCCAGGATGACAGAGTTAGACTCTGTTTCAAAAAAAAAAAAAAAAAATTAAAAAAAAGGAACAGCACATCTAAGAACTGTGAGATAATTACAAAAAGTGTAATATATGCTTAATGGGATTTCAGAAGGGAAAGGAAGAAAAGAAATATACAAAGTAATAATGGCTGAGAATATTCCAAAAGTTTGACAGAGGCCAAACATAGAGAACAGAAAGCAGGATAAATGCCCCAATTCTATACCTAGGCATTTTATATTTGAACTGAAGAAAACAAAAAACCCAAAATCTTAAAGAGCCAGACAATGAAACACACACATACACAACTTACCTATAGAGGAATAATAAGAATTACCTAAGACTTCTCATCAGAAACCCTGCAAGCAAAATCAGAATGAAGCAAAATATTTAAATGTGTTGAAAGAAAAAAAAAATCCCACACCAACCTAGAATTCTCTTATCTACTGAAATTTTCCTTCAAAAGTGAAGGAGAAACAGGACTTTCTAAATCAAAAACAGAAGAAATTTGTTACTAGTAGACCCATTTTTCAAGAAATGTTAAGAGGTCGAGTGGGATAACTCAGGCCTGTAATCCCCGTACTCTGGGAGGCCAAGGAGGGTGGATAGCTGGAGCTCAAGAGTTAGAGACAAGCCTGAGAGCAAGATGCCATATCTACTAAAAATAGAAAAAAGAAAGCCTGGTGTGGTGTCAGGCACCTGTAGTTATGGCTACTTGGGAGGTTGAGGCAAGAAGGATCACTTAAGTATGAGGTTGCTGTGAGCTATGATGCCACAGCACTCTATGCACGGTGACGGAGTGCTAAAAGAAATCTTGTAGAGAGAAGGAAAATGATATAGAGCAGAAACTAAAACACATGTCTACAAAAAGAAAGGAATAGTATCAGAGAAGGAATAAATGGAGGTAAAACATTTTCTTATTCTTAATTATCCTAGTAATTACTTCAAAGTAATAACAACAACAGTATATTGGCTGATTCTAGCTTATAGATAAGGGAAATGATAGCATCGTTGTAAGGGATAGGAAGGAAGAAGGAATGCGCCTTACTAACTGTGCAGCCAAATAGTATGACTTGAAAGTGGACTTAGATTAAAAGCAAATCATATTGCAAACTCTAGGGTGGCCACTATTTTTTTAAGTATGGAGTGTCCTTACTCAAACCTAGATGATAAGTCTACTAACATATGTAGGCTACCTGGTATGGCCTATTCCTTGTGGGTTATAAACCTGAATAGCAAATGACCATACTGAATACTGTAGGCAGTTGCAACACGATGGTAAGGAGTTGTTTCCTAAAATATATGTAAACATATAAAAGATACAGTAAAAATATGGAGTAAAATATTAAAAATGGTATACATGGGCAGCACCTCTGGCTCAGTGGGTAGGGTGCCAGCCCCATATACTGAGGGTGGCGGGTTCAAACTGCACCCTCTGCAACAAAAAACTGCAACAAAAAAATAGCTGGGCGTTGTGGTGGGCACCTGTAGTCCCAGTTGCTCTGGAGGTTGAGGTTGTTGTGAGCTGTGTGATACTAC
>NW_003852408.1:31880010-31924651 GCF_000181295.1 Otolemur garnettii
ACATAAAAAAAAGGTATAGGGCAGCTCCATTATAACCTTATGGGATCACCACCACATATATGGTTCATCATGGACTGAAACCTTGTAACATAGTGTGTGACTAATAATCCCTTTAAACATGAATGGTCTAAATATACCAATTAAAAGACAGACTGTCAAAGATGATAGAAAAATAAGACCTGCTTATACTTCTGTGTGGTCTACAAAAAAAACCCCATTTTAAATATAAAGACATCTGCAGATTCAACATAAAGGGATGGAGAAAGTCACTGACAACAGCTGAATGAAAGCGAAATATGTCTATTAATTTTAGATGATATAGGTTTTAGAACAAAGAAAATATTCAGGAATAAAGAGGGGCATAATGATAAAAGAGGCAATTCTCGGGGAAGAAAAAATTATCCTTAACATACATGTGACCATAGACCAGAGACCGTTTTAAGGCCAAAAATGGAGGGAATAGCAAAAGGTATCAAAATACAAGAGGCAAAAACTGATGCAATAGGAAAGTTCAGTAGCCACTATTGTATCTGGAAATTCCAACACCCCCTTATCAGTAATTGATCCAGTAGGCAGAAAATCAATAAGGACATAGTTGAACTCAACAACACTGAAAATTGATGGATATAGTGGATGTGTATGGATCACTTTATTCAACTGAATACACATTTTTCTCAAGTTTATATGGGACATTCAGCAAAACAGATCACATTCCTGGACATAAAACACACCTTAACAAATTAAAAAAATAGAAACCATACTCAATTTATTCTCACAGCACAATGGAATTAAATTAGACGTGAATAACAGAAAAATGGCTGGAAACTCCCCCAAATATGTGGAAATTAAACAACACACTTCAAATAACAAAGATGGCAAAGAAGAAGCCTCAAGATAAATTTAAAAAATCTAACTAAATGAAAATAGACTACAACTTATCAAAATGTGTGGAATGCCGGGAAAGCAGTCCTTGAAGTTCTTATGTATTATAGAAAAGAAGATAGGTCTTACATATTTTAGAAAGAAGACAGGTCTGTAGTCAATGATCTAAAATAGGAACCAAAAGCAAGTAGAAGAAAAGAAATAATACAAACTAGAAGAGAAATCTGTGAAATTGAAAATAGGAAATCAATAGAGAAAACAAACAAAAACCAAAAGCTGGAAAAGATTGATAAAGTTGACAAATCCCTAGCCAGGATAAGAGAGAGAGAGAGAGGATGCAAGTTACTAAGATTAGAATGAAAGAGTAGTAATTACCATTGGTCCCAGGGACATTAAAGTTATAAGAAGTAAATATTATGCACAATTCTATGCCCATAAATTTGATAATTTATATGAAATGAACCAATTTTTTGAAAAATACAAACTACCCATAATCACACAGGAGAAATAGATAACCTGCATAAATCTGTATCTATTAAAGAAACTGAGTCAATAACAAAAATCTTTTCCATAAAGAAGGTTGTGGGCTTGGTTGGTTTTACTGGTGAGTTTACCCAAACATTAAAAAAGAAATATTAATTCTCCACAATCTCTTCCAGAAAATAAAACAGAAGATAATATTTCCTGACTCACTCTATGAGGCTATCATTAGCCTCATACCAAAATTGGATATGGGGCTCAGTGCCCGTAGCTCAGTGGTTAGGGTGCTGGCCACATGCACCAGGGCTGGTGGGTTCGAACTCGGCTCCAGCCTGCTAAACAACGACAACTGCAACAAAAAATAGCCGTGCGTTATGGCGGGCACCTGTAGTCAAAGCTACTTAGGAGGCTGAGGCAAGAGAATTGCTTAAACCCACAAGTTTGAGGTTGCAGTGAGCTGTGATGCCACAGCACTCTACCAAGGGTGACATAGTGAGACTTGGTCTCAAAAATAAAAACAAACAAACAAAAATCAGATATGGGCATTATAAGAAAGAAACACTAAAGACCAATATTTCTCATACATAGATGCAAAAATAAAATATTCAACAGAATATTTCTAAATTAAATCAATAATGTATAAAAATAGTTATATATCATATCCAAGTGGGATTTATCCTGATTATGCAAGACTGGTTCAACATTTGAAAATAAGTTAATGTAACCCTTAGTATCAACAGGCTAAGAAAGATCATAGAATTATTGCAATAGATGCAGAAAAAGTACTTGCCAAAATTCAACACTCATTCATGATAAAAATTTTCAGCAATCTAGGAATAGAGAGAAACTTCTTCAGCGTAATAAAAAAGAATCTACAAAACTCCTACTGCTAACATACTTAATGGTGAGAAACTAGATGTTTTGCTCCTAAGATCAGAAACAACAAAAGAATGTCCCTTCTCACCATTCCTGTTCTAAGTTATACTGAAAATCCTGCAATAAGACAGGAAAGTAAAGAGTTTACAGGTTGGGAAGGAAGAAGTAAAACTCCTTTTGTTCTCAGAAGACATAATTGTCTACGTAGAAAATCCCTAAGAATTGGTGAATGTATTTCTGAAACTACTAAGCTTTTATAGCAAAGTTGCAGGATATTAATATTTAAAAGTAAACTGCTTTCCTTTATAACATGTACTAACAATGAACAATTGGAATTGAAAATTAAAATATAATAGCATTCACATTAGCTCTTCCCACTAAATAAAATTCTTAAGTAAAACCTAACAAAATATTTACTGAATCTGTATGAGGAAAACCATAAAACTCTGATGAAAGAAACCAAAAAATCTAAATAAATGGAGAAATATTTTATTATTATGGATAGGAAGACCCAAAATTGTTAAGATGTTAATTCTTTCCAACTTTATTTGTACAGTCAATGAAATCAAAACCAAAATCCCAGCAAGTTATTTTGTAGATATCAAAAATCTTGTTTTTATTTTATTGTATTTATTTTATTTTAGTCTCCATAGAGACTGTCAAAATTGCCAATGGTGATTATCTTTCAAGTTGTCATGGTGGAATATTGAGGAAAGTTTTCAATTAGCAATAATCATGCCTTTGATAAACCTCATTGGCTATGATACTGTCACTAAAGCTAAAAAACACTGTTTTTAGAGCTTATGTGGAAAACCAAAGATCCAGAATAGCCAACACAATATTGAAGGAGAAGAACAAGTTGAAGGCTGACACTATGTAACTACAACGCTTACTATAAACCTACAGTAACCTGGACAGTGTAATAGTGACCAAAGAAGAGACAAATGGGATTAACTGAACAGAATAGGGAGCCTTAAATGGACTCATGCAAATCTAGTCAATTATCTTTGACAAGGGAGCAAAGTCAAGTCAATGGGAAGAGGATAGTGTTTCAACAAAGGGTGCTAGAACAGTTGGATATCAAATGCAATAATATCACCTAAACAGGTCTTCCCCCTTCCACAAAAATTAACTCAGATGTATCATAGAACTAAATATAAAATGCAAAGCTACAAAACTCCCATGAAACCTATCACTAAAATGTAATGTAGGAGAAAATCTAGGTGACCTTGGGTTTGGTGAAGAGGTTTTTTTAGATCCAACAACAAAAGCATGATTCATGAAAGGAAAAAATTGATAAGCTTGACTTTATAAAATTAAAAGCTTTTGCTGTGCTAAAAACATTGTGAAGAGAATAAAAAGACTTATATCCAGAACATTAAAATACTCTCATAACTCAGCTATAGGAAAAGAACCTAATCAGGAAATAGGCAAAAAATTTGAGTAGACACCCATCAAAGATACACAGATGACAGTGAAGCGCATGAAAAGATGCTCCATTATCATATCTTACTAAGAAAATGCAAATTAAAACAATGAGCTATAACTACGTACCTATCAGAATGGCCAAAATCTAAAATACTGACAATACCAATCATGGGGGAGGGTAAGTGACCATTGGAATTTCCATTTATTGCTTGTTGGAAAGCAAAATGGAAGAGCCATTTTGGAAGACAGTTTGGCAATTTCTTACAAAGATAAACACGATCCTACTGTACACCAGCTCCTAGCATTTACCCAATTGAGTTGAAAACTTATTTCCACACAAAGCCTACATGTGAAGGTTTATAGCAGCTTTTTTCATAATTGCCCAATTTGGAAGCAACCAAGATTCCTTCACCAGATGAACGGATAGACCAACCATGGTCCGTCCACATGATGGGACCTTAGTCATAAAAAGAAATGAGCTATTAAGTCACAAAAAGACATGCAGGAACTTTAAACGCACATTGTTAAGTGAAAGAAATCGGTCTGAAAGGCTCTATCCCGTGTAATTCCAACTACATGACATTCTGAAAAAGGCAAAACTGTAAAGAGAATAAAAAGATCAGTGGTTGCTAGGGGTTCAGAGGAAGAGGGGTTGGAAAGAATAGATGAAGACGAGATTTTTAGCACAGTGAAACTATTCTTTTTCTTTTTTATAGATGTAAGGGGTAAACATGCAGTTTGTTACATGAATATATTGAGTAGTGGTGAAGTCTGGGCTTTTTATGTAACCATCATCTGAATAGTGTATACGTAGTATGCATTAAGTAATTTCTCACCCTACTCCACTCTCCCGTGCTCTCACCCTCCCACCCTGCTGTCTTTGGTGTCTATGACTCCGGGCTCTCTGTCTGTGTATACACATTTTTTAGCTCACACTTACAAGTAAGAGCATGTGGTATCTGACTTTCTGTTTCCGAGTTATTTCTGCAGTGAAACCATATGACATTGTAATGATGGAAAGGTGGTAACGTTATGCATTTTTCAGAACAGAACTGTACAATACAAAGAATGAACCTTAAAGTTAACTATGGACTGTGGTACATAACATGTATTAATACTGGTCTATTAATTATAACAAATGTACACATATTAATCAAGATATTAATGAGGGAATCTAGGTGCGGTGAAGGGGCATGTGTGAGCCCCTGTATTATGTGCTCAATTTTTCTGTAAATCTAAAACTATCTTAAGAAACAAAGCTTATTCATTTTTTTTTAAATGTGACCATTTCATAGATAAGAAGTCTGAGGCTTGGGGCTCAAACATGTTAAATAGCTTAATGAAAACCTCTCTGGGAACAATTGCAGGAAGGACGATTACTGAGATGAGAATTCAGGATGGAAGTTCAAAACAGGAACTGTTTTCTTGATCTAAGTACAGACTCAAGTTTTATACTAGCGGTTGTGGCATGAATGTGGGGTCCTGCGATCTGCTTTAACAAGCCCTTCAGGTGATTCTGATATGTGCTAATGCTTGAAAACTGCTAACCTGGGATACTGATGCGTGGTCAGGAATAGGCCAGAGCTGGAGTCAGATTGGGTTTAGAAGTGTTTATGGAACTCTGTCTGCTCAAAGGAACTTTTCCCGCATGTTATGTTAGAGACGTTGAGCTTGCCTGGGGCAGGTGTTTGTGTGTGGGTGCCTGCAGAAGGTATGCACAGAATCAAATCCACCTGCAAAAATTTGTTTATGAAGTTTAGGGGGAAAAACATTCATTTTAATCCAGTTTCTTTGCAATGAGGGAAGATGGAAAGGAGGCACATCATGGTTTTTTTTCACCTTCGCGACTGGATATTTGAAGTAGAAATCCTTCCTTCATTTCACAAATATTTATGAATGTATACTATATGCCAGCCATAGCCTCATGGGATACAGCTTGAACAGAACGCACTGGGTTCATGAAGCCTTCATTCTCAAGGGGACAGACAGAGACAAGAGAGATTTTTAAAAAATGCATTTCACAGGTTCCTTCTCTCTAATAAAGCTTGTGCGTTTGTGTCTCTTCTGCGTGTTTGCTGTAAGGAGCCTCACAGGAGACCCCCTCCCTCCGTCGCTCATGTAAATATGCTGTGTGGTTCCGTGGATCTGGGGTGAGCAGATGTCCGGCATCTCTTCCATGCAGAGAAGAATTATGTGCTTGAGTTGCTGCCGAATTCATTCTCCATGTGAAGAAGAATGTACATTTCACGTTGTTTTGAATATTGAATGACAAAGAGGGAAGGGAAATAAACCATACAGAAATAACTGCACGACATGAGTGCTGAGGACTTTAACTCACCAAAACACGGAAATTCCGAATTAAGGCCAAATACTCAGGCCCGCGCTGCCCTTCAGCAGCAGCCATGTGAGCGGTTCCCAAGCAGGATGATTTCTTCGCCTGGCGTTTCCTTGGCTTGTCATTTTGACACTCAGCAACGTGGTCAATACTGCGCGAGAAATGATCCCCATTCACTCAGGTTGTGCTTTCTGTTTTCATTACTGGGACTGACATTTAGAAGAATTTTTACTAAGCGACTTCAAAAAGGTTTGTTTCGACTTAGTTCAAAAGTTGATCTTGAATAAAAGTCAGGGGATTGCAAAACAAAGATAAGAATGGATTTAAATCATGTTAAAAAAAAAATCTCCACTCCGTTAAATAAAGATCATAGAAACTCAGGAATAAAACTCCAAAAGAAAGGAAGTTATTGGAGAAATTGTAGAGGAAGTGTAAGCCCCTCAACGTTTTAGCAACGTGGACTGACATGTATCAGCAATTTGCAGTGACAAGCCCATGCTCTCCAGCCTTCATGCCTACTCTTGTAATTTTCTCTCCTAATTTGCTGAATCTATTCAAATTCAGCTTTCCCCAAACTCTAGATCAGTGGCTCTCAAACTTGACTGTATTTTAGAATTCAATGGAGAACTTAAACAAAATTCCAGTGCCACGCAAGTGACTGATTATATCAGAATTTCAAGGGGTGGGGTGGCATTAGAATTTTGAAAGCTCTTCAAGTAATGCCAATGGGCAACCAACGATTAAACGAGAGAACTAGTGCTTTAAATTACTATCAGGTCACCATGCATAGGGAAAATTAACAAAGTCGTTACACTTTATATGTGAATATTTTCATATTTATACTTTAACATGTACAGAACAATTTTGTAGATATTTCGTAATGAATGTTTTTTGAATAAAGGTACGTTTAGCTTCGATTTCCCATTTCCGCTATGTCTGTATGCATGTGTGGTGACCTTTTGAGACACCCTGTGGTTAATGATAAGCCTCCCATCAGGCAGCCATTTGCTAATACCAGCATAATTTTTCTTTGTCAGAGAAGGGTGAGTAGAGGGGTAGAATTGAAGTAGCTTTCCTTACTTTTCAAGCAAGTGTGGGGAGTAAGAGAGATATACTGCTAAGTGACTGGCTCCGCTCCATCCGGCTGCTGACTTCAGGGTGAATACGTAGGGAAAAAAAATAACACAACCATAGCCAAGGTCTTCCAGTGGAGTGTGAATGGGAGTAAATGAGAGGAATATCTGGGTGAGTAATACCTTTCCCGGTATTTGATGGTAGATTACCAGAGAGTATATTATAATTAGGATATAAAAGTAAAACATGGTAATAGCATTAAACCTTGAATGTATGTAGCCCTTCATATTCAGGACAGGCATATACTGTTTTTGTGGTATTGCCAATTAGCAAAGGCCCAAAGCCATTTAGGGCCTTTTCCAGGGTGTCATGGCCAGTAGGGGATAACCAAGTCTGACTGAGTTCAGAACTGGTTAGCTCTGAGTATAATAAATGTAATAATGTAAATGTAAATTCTAATAAATGTAATAATAAATGTATTACTTTTGCTTCCCCCTCTAAGGTAGCAGCCCTCTAGGCTCCCTTGAAGTGATATTTCTGTTTTATGCTTAAAGATGATGAATGAGGAAAATTGAGTGATTTTCTGGTCTTTCTGCATAGTCTGAATTTGAAATACATAGATTCTCCCAAGGCAGGATTATTTAATCAGAATTACAGGCATATGTGATAGTAAATTTTCTATTCATTTTGTCTTCAGACAAAAATGCCTCCAAGCAGAGAAAGTGATGTAAATTATTTGCCTGAGGCAGGACCCCCACACTGCACCTCTGTCCTGCAGCTCAATACCCCGAGAATGTGGCCAGAGAAACAGGGTAGTGAAACAATTCAGAGATACCCTCTGCTGTAATCTAGCTGCTCTTTACTCGCTGTGAGGCCACCAGCACGTTCTGATATCTTCTGAGCATCAGTTTAGGAGTTTAGAATCAGTTTTGTATGGAGCACCCAGCGTTGGAGCAGGCACATGACTTGAGTAGTCACTCAACCAATGGCAGGAGTTCCTGTTGTTTTATTGGATTGTTTCTTCCTATTTAAAGAATCTTCTATAAAATTATATTGATAATAGATGTAATATCTCTGTGTGGCACAGATTAATAGACCCAGATTTGGCCTGATGTCTTGCCGTCACCAGAGTACCTGGAAATGTAAGATGTTCATTGTGCAAACTGTGCATTTGTTGTAAATTTCATTTGGGTCTTTTATCATAAAGGAAAATGATAGTTTGATTAATATCGACAGCTGGCTTGAAGTCAAATTCTGCTCTCTGAGTGCTTTTAAATATGTATAAATTATCAAATGATGTTGGAGACAACCCTTGACTGGTTCACTAAGAGTTTAAAAATGAAGTACTTTAAATCAATGGAAAAAATATAAACACCACCAAATGCCTATTGCAATTTCCGTTGATAATTATATGTGTGTGGGCTGACGATGTGGAGCTCTGGGCTGACCGGTTGAGAAGGAAAGCTGTCAACCTAAGCGGGAAGCAGGCAGGTGTCTTTGTCACAGCCTTTGGCCTTATCTAAACTACCCCAGAGGTGGAAACACAGCACAGGGCAAGTTGCGCAGTGTTTAATAGCATGGGGCTCTGTAGTCCTGAGCCGGGGCTCAAGTTCTGTCCACGCTACTTGCTCACCCTCTTATTTGGGGCAAGTTGTTTATACTAGGTATCTTCCGATTTTATTTCCTTATCTGCAAAGGTAATCATACTTATTTCAAAAGATCATTATGAGGCTTAAAGGAAATGAAGCATATAAAACATTTGATGCAGTAGGTGGCATGTGGCATATGTTACATATTAGTTATTATCATTGTTATCATCATCATTATTATTATCACATTCAGGGACGCTTTCTCTCTACAGCCAGAGGGGTTCAAGGGAAAAAGGAACAGATTAATTAATTTGACACAGGCTGTGATGTGGATGTGTGCCTTTGAACACTCTGACTACATTGTGCATGCCAATCTTTTTAAACAAACAACTAACCTTAGAAAATTATGTTGTTTCATAATCCCAGAAAGACCAATGGCCTACCTAATGATAACGTATGATTCTGTGACTAAGAAGAATGTGGAACAGAAGATTGGTGCCTCCTTTCCTTGCCTTCCTTTTGGAGCTTTATTTTGTACTAATACAAAAATAGACTCACTAGTGTCTATTTCTCCTCATGTGTGTGCACATCTAAAGAAGTCCTGAGAATCCTTCAACAAATCTCAGGCCAGTTGCTGACGCCATGGTTGGTTGCTGACTGGAATACCTACCTGCTGCCTCATGTGTCTCAGGAAAGGGATCCTATGGGTCAATAAGAAAGCAGGGCCAGAGCCGTGATAGTTACCTGAAGGCCATCCATCACCAGGTGTATTAGTTTCTTGGGGCTACTTTAAGTATCACAAACCGGATGACTTACAGCAACAGAAATGTATTGTCTCTCAGTGGTGGAGGCTGGAAGTCTAAAATCCAGATCTCAGCAGAGCCATAGTCCAACTAAAATCAGTGTGGGATGGGGAGGGGGCCCTTGCTCTTCCCCAGCGTCTGGTGGTTGGCCAGTGATCTTTGGCTTCCTTGCCTTGTCAGGGCCTTGCTTCAACTTTCCTCTTTCATGCCGCATTCTCTGAATCTCTTCATGTTGTCTCCCTCTGTGTGTGGATTCCAGCCATATGGGATTAGGACTCCAGCTAATGACTTCATTTCAATCTGATTGCTTCTGTAAGGACCCTATTACCAAATAAGGTCTATTCTCAGGTGCTGAGTGTTGAGGATGTCAATGGACCCCCTTTTCCCCCTAGGGAAACACAATTCAACACATGACACCAAGGCTACTCACATTTGGACTGAGTGAATCTCTGACACTCTATACAGAGTTTTGGCAGTTGAGGAAGGACAACAGGCATCAGAAAAAAAAAAAAATTAAATGTCTCTCCCATGACAGGAATGCATATTTTAATTTTGTAAAAATAAATCTTGTCATATTGTGAATGGCATACTGTATTGTATTTTTTATATTAAAAATGTGAATTTGCAAAGGGTAAACATTTAGAATGCCCTGTAACTTTTGTAATCCTATTGGGGCATTTCTTTTTTCTCTTGATAATTAGGAGCCTCCACACATGAAATGCTTTTGAGCGTGAGTGAAATTAATCTGCATGATTAACACGATCTGAGTTTTTTTCAAGGATTTATCTTACCAACCAACTACCTTCCTTTAATGTTTGCTCTCTGAGAAGACACCTTTAAAGAACAGAACAGTAAGTAACATACTCCCTTGATAAGATCAGTTTCAGCAAAAGAGAATAATAATAGTAGTGATCGCAAGTCCTTACAGGTCAGGCCCTGTGCTAAGTGTTATTTCGCATTACAAAGCCCCACACTGACAGTTGCCGAATTTCATGGAATTTACCTTTAGTGGTGAAATCCTCCTAACTCATCATTTCATTGATCATTTGACTTTGAGAGAAAAAAATAAAAATAAAAGATCTCTCTTTTTACATTTCTTCATTACTTAAAAAAACCTTCTGATTTTATTTTCTCGTTGACGCTTTACTTGGTTGCTGTGTGTGACGTATTTTTTGCACACTTTCTCTCCCTCTGTTCTGAGTATTTGAAACAGAACTGAAGAGGAAGTCAGGTTCCTAACACCTGACGTGCACTGAATAACGGCCAACTAACCAATGTTTAAACAATAAATACATTATGTGTGCATTTTATTGAAGGCTATACATGTTTGAAAACTGTGAAAATGTCCTGATGTCTCGTATGTTTGCATTTACTTTGGAACTTCCTGCTCCTTGAAGTACGTTTATGGTCAGGCACACGTGCATGCAATGACTGTATGGCCACTCGTGGGTCATGTATTGCATTTAATGAAATTAGCTTTTTTGCTCACCCCTGGGCAACCCTTGGAAAGAAGACAATAGTCTCAGTTGTGTGTTTCCTGGAAAAATGTTAATCATTAACTTGAAAAGGAAAGAATTTCTTTTACCCCACTGCCTAATTTTTCATAATTCCATACAATTGCTGTGTACCTTATCTTTGTTTAATATATCCCATGCAAGATATTAACTTCTATAACATTGGTGTACATACAGTTTTGGCTAGGGAGAAAGCACTACTGTACCTAAAGACTTCAGTTCTTTTCAGTTGAGAAGATTTTTTTTTCTTAAATACAAAGCCTTGTCCATGGCCAGAAAATGTTGAATTCAGGCCTTGGTTTAGTGGTTGTTAGATAAAGCATCAGTCTACTTTGTTTGGATGCTAACTACCTTTGCCTGAATCCACATAGGAACTAATGTTTTCCACATGTTCTCAGCAAGCCTTTATTGGTGTAATCAAGCACAATGTGAAATACTAAAGAAATGTGAATGACTGTGACTGGGTTAAGAGTGTGTAGCCTCTCAGAAATGTTCTTTAGGACATATTTAGGTGGGCAACTCAGTGTGAAATCTGGGGGATGAGCTGCTCTGTGGTGGATGAAGCCATTAGCCATGGTTGTTTGCAGGGTATTTAGTGGGGGGTTGGGTCCTGTAGGGAGATTAGGGATGTGTCTCTGGGATGACCCAGGGCTCCTCTGTAGCAGTCTGGGCTGGAGAGCAAAGCCATTTTGCTTGCCTGATGGCCTGATGTCTGAGAATCTGGACTGGGTGCAAGGCTAGAGAGAAATAAGCCCTTTATCCACACTGCTTCTTTTAATTTGCCCAATAGCACTATTTTTACTTAAGTCATTTTATTAAGGTATGATTGACAATAAAGCTGTATATATTTAATGTATACAATATACAAATTAATGGTTTTGGAGAGAAGTATTCACCTGTGAAACCATCACCACAGTCTATGCCATAAACCTATCTATCACCTGCAAAAGTTTCTTATTGCTCTGTTATTTATTATGATTATTATTTTATACTGAGAATACTTAACACAAGATTGACCTTCTTACTAAATTTTTAAGTCTACCATACAATACATTCAACAATATTAAATGAGATAATATTTCATACAACATTGCTTTAAACTAGAACTTATTTACGCTAGGACTTATTCATCTTGCATAATTGAAACTTGGTGCCTTTTGGCTCATTCTGCCCCATTTCCCCTCCCTCTATCCCCTGTCAACTACCATTTAAATCTCTGCTGCTTTGAGTTTGACTATTTCATATTCATTATCTAAATGATAGCAGATAGTATGTGTTATTCCGTACCTGGCTTATTTCTCTCAGCATTTCTTTCAACCTACTATGCTGTTGAAGATAGTAGGATTTCTTTTCTTTTGAAGGCTGACGAGTGTTCCATCGCTTGTATATACACTTTCTTTACATATCCATCCATGGATGACCATGTAGTTTGTTTCCCTGTCTCAGCTAATGCTCAGTAATGCTGACATGAACACAGGAGTGCAGATATCTCTTTGATATTCTGATTTTAATGCCTTTGGGTAAATATCTAGAAGTGAGATTACTGGAACATATAATAGTTCTATTTTTAGTTTTTTGAGAAATTTCCATACTGGGTTTTCATAGTGGTTGCAGCAATTTACATCCCCATCAATAGTTTACAAGGTTTCTCTCTTTTTTCAAAGCTTCACCACCATTTGTTATCTTTTGAAATAATAGCTATCCTAACAGGAATGAGATAATATTTCATTATGGCTTTGACTTATGTTTGCCTGATGATTAGGGATGCTGAGCACCTTTTTATATAACTGTTGGACATATATTTGTCTGCTTTGGAAAAATGTCTATTAATTTCCCTTGTCCATCTTTAAACTAGTTCGTTTGGTTTTTTGCCATTGAGTTTTAAGAGTCTTTTTATCTTTTATATACTAATTGCTTATCAGTATATGGTTTGAAAATACTTTCTCCCATTCTGATTGTTGCCTTCTATATTGTTGATTGTTTCCTTTGCTATGCAGAGCTTTTTAGTTTCATGTAATCACATTTATTTATTTTTGCTTTTATTGCCTCTGCCTTGGATGTTATAGCCAAAATATTGAAAGGATAAAAAATTGACAAACTTAGATTAAGAATAAAAGAAAAGAGACTCAAATAAAGAAAATCAGAAATGAAAGACAATACAATTGATGTCACAGAAATGAAAAAGATGATAAGGAACTGTTATGGAAAATTATATGCTGACAAATCGGGCAACATAGAAAAAAAATGAATAGATTTCTGAAAAACAATCTATGAAGACCGAAGCAAGAAGAGACAGAGAGACAGAAATTCTAAACAGACAAACAACAAATGAGATTGAATTAGCAATCACAAACTTTCCAAAAAGAAAAGCCTGGAACCAGATGGCTTCACAGGTAAATTGTGCCAGACACTTAAGGATGAGTTAATACCAATCTTTCTTGAACTCTTTCCAAAAATAGAAAAAGAGGGAAGATTTCCTTTATGAGGCCAATATTTGTACTCTATCACCCTGGTTCTAAAGGTAGGCAAAGATACCAAAAGAAAAAATCCTATAGGCTAATATTCCTAATGAGTGTGGGTGTAAAAATCCTCAATGAAATATTAGCAAACCAAATTGTACAGGACATTAAAAGGATCATACACCATGATCAAATAGGATTTATCCCTAGGATGCAAAGATGGCTCAACATATGCTGATCAATCAATGTGATACATCACATTAACAGAAGAAGGATTAAAAAATCACATGAGCCTCTCAATAGATGCAGGAAAATCAAAAATTTTGATTGATTGACAAATCAATGTTGACAAAATTTCACATTCAAATGTTGACAAAATTTCACATTCATTTATAATAAAACTCTCTCAATAAATTAGGTGTAGAAGAAGATTATCTCAGCACAATAAAGGTCAAATATGAACAGCCTACAGTTCATATTTGAACTGTTTATGCAGTGATGAAAAACTGAAAAATTTTTCTCTAAGATCTGGAACAAGGCAAAACTTTCACCACTTCTATTCAGCATGGTTTTTCAAGTCCCAGCTACAGCAATTAGGCAAGAAGAAGAAATAAAGTGCATCCAAATAAGAAGGAAAGAAATTAAAAAAAATTAAACTGTCTGTGAGGTCTGAATGACCATCAGAACTGTCATCATATAGCACACAAAAACACACAATAGTAATGAACACCACTCAGGAAGGCATTGCCACATGTCAGCACAAACATAGCTGTGAGATGCTGATATGCCAAGGGTATGACAATTTACCAAGTTGTTTGTACAGTACTGCCAGCATAAATGCTTGGTGGCATGTTCACAAACATAATTGTCAAACCTTTGTACAATGATAGCTCTGATGGCCATTTCAGAGAAAGAGTTCCAAAATTGCTTTGAAGTGTAGACTAGACACTGATACAGGCCGTAGCTTCCCAATGGGAGTTCTTTGAAGGTGACCATAGTGATATTCAGCAATAGGCATGTAGCACTTTTGTTAGGATGAGTTCATGAACTTAATTGTCAGACCTTTGTATGTTTGCAGAGGATATGATCATATATGTAGAAAACCTGAAAAATGACACATACATACACATGCATACACAAATACCCTACTAGAAGTGAATAAAAATTCAAAAAAATCAGCATGCAAAAATCAATTGTGTTTTTATATGCTGATGATGAACTATCCAAAAAAAAATTGAGAAAGGAATTCTACATACAAACATCAAAAAGCATAAAAGACTTAGAAATAAACTTGACCACAAAGGAGAAAGACTTATACACTGAAACTATAAAACACTGATGAAAGAAGTAAAGTGTACACAAATTAATGGAAAGATATCTCATGTTCATTGATGGAAGTAATTAATATTGTTAAAATCTTCATACTACCTAAATCTATCTATGGAGTCAATGCAATCTCTTATCACAATCCCAGTGGCATTTTTTTACAGAAATAAAAAAAATTAAAATTTATATGGAACTACAATAGATGGTAAATAGTCAAAGCAATTTTGAATAAGAACAAAGTTAGAGGCATCACATTTCCTGATTTTAAAATATATTACAAAGCTACAATAATCTAAACACTATGGTAGTGGTATAAAAACAGATATATATGTGTGTGTACATATATGTGTGTGTGTGGGGTGTGTGTGTACACACCAATGGAATGGAATAGAGACCGTAGAGGTAAACCCATATATGATCAACTGGTCTTTGATAAGGGTGTGAAGAATATACAATAGGGAAACAATAGCTTCTTCAATAAATGCTGTTGGGAAAACTGGATATCCACATACAGGAGAATGAAATTGAAGCTTTATCTTACACTATACACCAAAATCAACCCAATAGCCCTTTTAGTAGGTGCTCTGATTTTCTCCCGTTTTATTATGAGGAAACTCAAAGACAGGTTAAATGCCTTGTCTTTGGCCACAGAGATAGCAAATGATGAAGCAGGGATTTGAATCCTGGCAGTATGACTTCAGATACCACAATATTTGGGGTTAGGTCTTTATTGCTCCCTAGGGAGACTATAAGACATAATTCACAGGGCATGGGCTTTATGTATAGACAGCCCTGGGTTTTAGTCCCAGTCCCACACTTAATGGCTGGGTGTCTTTGAATTCATTATTTAACCTTTCTAAGCTTCAGTCTCCTCATGTGTAAAATGAAGTTGCTGTGAGGATTAAATGAGATAATCCTTATTAATAGCCAGACAACTAATAAGTATTCCAAAATGTTAATTCATTTCCCTTAGAGCTCCTTGTTTATTTCCCTTTCAGCCCATTATATGGGTCTTCTATTGTGTCCCTTACTTGTGCTAAGAATGGCATCTTCATAAGGCTTGTAAGCCACCATTACTTCAAGAGATTCCTCTCAGAAATGGGGCCTTGGCCAAAGTTCCAGGAGTTTTGTTTCCCTTCAAGCAGAGGTAAATCCATCTCGACATTCTCCTTTTAAGTAGCAAGGGCTACATCTGTTTTAGACCAAAAATAATACCTTGTGACTGGAAATGTTTCCGTAACATTATTTGTGTGTTTTATTGAAGCAGAGGTTACAATTATTAGCGACACCAGGAATTTCAGACATTTAAACCCAGTCTTGACTTCTCCAGAGCAAACCACATCCCTGTGCAATTATTAGTTTATCTAAATACCTTCCATCCAAGCCCTAAACTGAAGCCAGCCTTTGTCAGAGGTGGTCTCCCGGAGGATAGACTCTCCACCACACTGTCAGTGGCAGGAGCTCTGGAGCTCTGCTGGGGGCTGCAAGAAAGGTGACTCGAGTCTATTAGCAAGTAATTTCCCACTTGGCTAGGGTCACTTCCTAGTCAGTGCCAATTTGGCTAAGTTATTCCAACTCCCTGTTTGAAGCTGACCTTAAGGATTCCAAAAAATTAAAAACAGGGTTTTCCTTCCCTTGGAGCTCATTCCTTTTATCACATGATCTCTTTAAAGCATCCATGTCAGCCAATCTCTCACAACTCAACATCTGTGCAAGAGAAGGAAACACAAGCCCAAACCAGGCTATCCTTCCAAGTCTCGAAATCTTACCTCCAGCCATGGGTTCAGTGTGGGGTTTTTTGGTTATTATTTTTGTTTGTTTTACTTTAACAATAGTTTTAAATAAAAAGAAACCAAAATGCCTTTTAAATTTGCAGTAGGCAATCAGAATGGGTGGGCATATTGACTTACCCGAGAAGGTGAGGTAGGTATTTCTGTAAACGGGCATACGCACTTGATCCTCAGAATTGCTGGGATATAGGCATTATGATTGCCGCTTACAGATAAGGAATCAAGACCCACAGAGAGTAAGCCCTTTGTATAGGATTATACACAGTGGGTAGAGCCAGAAGTTGAACCAAGCTTTATGTCATCCCAAACCTATAACTTTCCAGCTACTTCTTGCTTAAATTTGGAGGGAGCAAAGGAACAAACCTTTCTACTTTAACCATGTGCTTAAACATGTGTCACCAGAGTGAAAGACTCTGACAGGCTGATGTTAGTTGTTTTAAATCTATTTTCACTTAAAAAAAACTCAAATAGTTGTGTCGCAACCCGTCAGGCTCCTATGGCCCTGGTCTCGGTTAGCGCAGGAAGGAACCAGGCAAGAGGTGGATTAGAAGTACGAGTTTGTGGAAGGTGGGCTAGCCCTTACTTTCTGGGTAGCCCTGAGCAACCTCCACACCAGCCTTTTATTGAGCCAGAACAACACAGGTGAGGGGAGTAATTAACAATGACTACGTGCTGAGGGCACGGGCTCCTCCCACAAGGAACTCCTCTGGAGGAATGGCCCGAGGTCCACGCCTCAGCTGCAGATCATCTTGCTAGGATGTTGGCATCTCCTACATAGTTGGGCCAATCTACAGGTTGGTAATATGATTATATTCAACAGGAAGTTGTTGAATTTGCTATACACTCCCCTGGGAGATGTGAAAAACATTTTCTGTTGGGCAGAAGATTGGGAGCTGCTGAAGACTTTTAAACAGGGATGTACTATAAACTTCTTTGAAGTTCTGAGATGATGATTGACAGCAGTGAGGAGAGTGGATTAGGAAGAAGACTGCCGGTAAGACAGTTTTGAAAGTCATTTTTTGGCCACGAGGGTCTGATCAATATGTTCTCACACCAAAATTAAAGAAAAATACCTTAGCCTGACTCTTATGAGTTCATGTCCCGGGTGGGTTTTTCTTAGTATGGAGCCCTAATATCGGCCAAACTTCTCTCTTTTGCTCCCTCTTCCACTCCAGTCCTGTGGGGAAGGGAATAATTCAGCTCTGGAATATTGCCTTCCTTTTCGAGAGCCTAACCCATCTGCTGTTGAGGGCCGAATTTGCACGTTGGGTCACTTGGAGAGATGTCGGTGAGAACTGAGGCCCCATAGATGGAAGGACATGTCCCACTGAGACATTCTGTGTGCTCAAATGGTTGATGCAGAGGAAGAAAAAGAAGCAGCTTGCTGAGAGGTGACACAGTGTCTGGATCACCAAGGTGCTTGTAGGCCGTGCTGTCAAGGCTCAGGCATACAACAGGAGACGACAGGGAACCATGAAGAGGTGGAAGCCACGCTGGGCAGAGAGCTGCAGCAAAGGGAGGAGAGTATGGAAGTGAGAAATAGGAAGGACTAAGGGTCTGCTGGGCTTGATGGTTGGTGCGGTAAGTGCAGTCTGAGAGGAATGCCGGGTGTCTCCAAGCATATGGCACCCTTCACTGAGCTGGAGGACACTGCTAGAGGAGCTGTGTGTGGGAATGGGCAGGAGCTTGGCTTTGAATTGGAGGAGCTATGTGAGACAATAGGCAGGAGCTTGGCTTTGAATGGCTGCCTTGGAGAGTCTGTGGGATGCCCAAGTGGAGTGAAAAGTCTTGGAGGCAGTGAGAAGCAGCTCAGTCTCATGGGAGAACCTCGGGGTGAGGAGCATCTGAGCATGGGTTTCAGTCAAAGAAAGGAATGCAAGGTGAGGTTGGCAGGAAGGAAGTGATGAGAAAGAATACTGTGATTAGCATCTGGTTTTAGAAGAAAGGATAGCAATTCTCGTGGGCCTGCCTTCTTAGAACCACTCCTTCAGTCGTTGGGGGCCTGCGTGGTGAGTCTCATGTTCAAACAACATTTCCATTCAGCCATCAGGTTTGTTCACTCTTTGTCACTACAAATTTTAAAGAAAATTCTGAATTTTTAACTAAAACGTATCAAACCTAATTTAAAATTAAAAGAAAAACTTTATTACCCTTGCTACTGAACTTCTATCACAATCCCTGCATAGAGTTTAAAAGCCACATCATAAGATGTTTGGTGTTTTACTCCAAATGCTGTTTATTCATTCATCTTTTTCCCATTTATTTGCCAAGTTTGTCCACTAAATATTAAGCACCGTGACAGTGACCAGACTCCTAACCTCACAGTATTTACACGATAGTGATGGGAAAGGGACAGAAAATGTGAGGAAGAGAGTTTCAGCATCTCCACCCGAGTCTTGCCACACTCTTATGGTTGCATGAATACGACTTAAAAGGAACAAAAAACTATAAGCAAAATTTGGATAGGCACACAAGTAGTAAGGAATTTAGAAGCAATTTAAAGTATATTTCTATTGCTAAACTTTCTGTAATCATTTGTTGACAGTTCCTAGTGATAGTGCCTTTCATAGGTTGGTGATAGCTTTTGAATAAAGTTCTCCTACTCTTCTTTATCAAGTTTCTGCTTCTGGAGAGTGAGGAAAGAGGGTATCACATTGCAAGACTCCTCAGACACTTCCTCCATCGTCCAGAGAGAAGCTCCTGGCCGACTGATGGAATCCACATGTGAGTGAATGTGCTTCTGCTCCCCAGGAAAGCTCTCCTCAGAGCAGGGAGAGTCCAGAAGGTGGAATGGACTTGATTTGCTCATCTAGCATTTTCTTCCTTAGTGATACTCAGATGAAATCCTGTGAAAACAAAGCTCTCCAATTCAGAATCAGGTGATCAGGCATTGAGGCCGTCGGGCCAGTCAAAACTGCCCTTGATGAATGAATAATTCGAGAGTTTCTTTATAAAAGTGATGGGTTTTTAAATGGCCACCATATGGGGGCAAGCAGGTGGCTGGCAAAGGTTTCTGCCCTGCTTTTGCTAGACAGGCTGCCCTCCAGCGTGCTGTCAATGAAGGGCACTGATACAAGTGATTCCTGAAGCCTCGTGCCAGGCTGTGTCTTGACAGAGGACACTCCTGCCTGAGCAAGCGGCAGGTGCTGGACCAGGCTGAGCCCTGAGCTCGCCTGCAGTTATGCTGTCAGCCTCTCACGGCTCTAATGCTTCATGACAACTGCCTACCTGGAGTGTGATAATGGCAGAAAACCTCTGCAAAATTGATGGGGGATTTCACACAGAAGAGTGGCTTCTCATATTATGTGAGGCAGAACACGCTGTTTCTCTCTGCCAGCGGGAGACAGAAGGTTAGGGTCAGGACCTGGGCAATGATGTAGATTTGAAAATCCGAATTTGCAGCTGACTCGACCTCCTCCCCAGCTCTGCGTGTCACTTACATTTGTTTTCTCTCGAATGCATGAGCTTCAGCTGCTCTTAAAACATGTTACGAAAGATTATCTTTGAACTGGATTCTACATGACATTAAGCGACATAGAGAGTTGACAAGAAATGTAATGAGTCAATGCTTCCACTGTGGATCAAATAGGAGAAACCCCACATGGTCTCGGGTTGCCTGGATCAAACTGTATGTTTGGTGTAAATTATACAGCTGATTGAAGCTTATTCCGAGGTTTGTAGCCAACCAGTTATGCTGTGCTGCTTAACATCCTTCCTCAGCACAGATCAAAACCCCACTTTTATCCTAAACCCCTGTTGTTGTCATTGGCTCCTTGAAATTATTAAAACTAAATTAAATTTGCTTAGTTTTATTTAGGAATGAAAAAGATGCAGCTAACGGAAGAGACCAGGAAGAGCTAAGAGGTAATTAAGAAAGTAAAATACGAAATCCTATTTACCAAAAAAAAAAACAAAAAAAAAACCAAACCAAAACAAACAAACAAACAAAAAACAACAAATGAAATATTGTTTGTAAGGCTCTTAACAACAAATGTGAGCCACAAGAAATGTGAGCTTTCATAATTTTTATTCCAAAAATTTTTAACTGCTTGGACTTTTGGCATTTCTGTCCTTGTTTAGAGGTTGATGATGTCGTCTCTTCCTCTCGTCTTTGTTAACTGGAGAGTTAGGGAAGAGACAGCAACATCTCTGTCTCTTGTGTGTGCACATCTCTGTTAGACTCTAAAGGAGCAACCGTGGGGGCGTGTGGGGTGGGTGGGGTGGGCGTACAAATAAACGGGCACACGGGAGACGGGCCTCTGCTGTGTCTGGTGAGTTCTTGGAAACATGAAAACTTCAGGCTATTTTCGATATCTAATTAATAGAAACCCTTTGTTATTCTACCACAAAGTTGAAAATGGATTATAATGAAAACATGCCACGGGTAAACATTTTAAAGTAAAAATTCTCACTTCTTTCCTCATCTTTCCTCTTCCAGGAAATTCTTGGGCATTTCAAAACTGTCTATGCCAAAGTCCTTCTTGTAGAATCTGCCATGAAATCATTTTCAAACAGGCAATGGTGAGCCCACTTTGATGGTGAAGATATTTTAAGACCATAAAAAAATTAACGTATTTAAATACTGGTCTTGGACTTATCTTATTGTACTTTATTTTATTTAAGAAACACTTTTGTAGTTTTTGTTATATGCCAGGTACTAGGCTAAGCCCTTTTTGGATATTGACTCATTTAATCTTTGCAAACTATCTGAGGTAGGTGCTGTCAGTAGCCTTCTCTTGCAGATGGGGAAACTGAGGCAATGGAAGAGCAAGTGCCACACTCTGGGGTCTGTGTCCCCAGTCCCCGCACTGCCTCCATACTCAGTGCTCCGAGGCCAGCCATGATGTATTTCAAAGAGCACATCAAGCTTTGAGGCTAATTTGTCCCATATGAGTTTGGGTGTCTTACAGGGTGCCTTACTAAACTTCAGAGAAGTTTTAATTTTGTAGTTTTTTTTCCTTAAAAATTGGAAATTGCTCCTAAGTGGGTGTTTTAACTTTGAGCATTTTAACTTTTTTGAATGTAAAATATTTTTTCTTTAAGACAAAAGGATTTGTTGTATTCCTTGTCTACCCTCATCCCCTTGGATAATTTTAAAACTAAAACGTGGGAATGGACAGGCTGTGTACATGCCCATGGCTACCAGCTACCTCTGGGTGTCCTGCAGGACATACTCAGGTTACGTGAAACTCAACCTTGTCAAGTCTGAGATCCCTAAAATGAAATGCAGGACCTGGGGTGGGGGGTGCTGCCAGCGCAGAGGACCGATGTTTCCAGGGCCACAGGTGGTAGAGAGACATGCCATATGCTGGAACCTGGGATCCTGCAGCAGCTGGCCAAGGCCCTAGCTCTGGGTTAGAGGTCCTAGATGGCTGCTGGCACTTCAAGACTGGCCTCCAAGAGAAGGGCCTCTCACCTTACCTCTCTCAGCTAGTCGGTCTAGCAGTGCCTAAGCCCTAGCAGCCTGAGCTTCTTGGTACTAAAATATCCATTTTGGTCAGGCATGGTGGCTTACACCCATAATTTTAGCACTATGGGAGGCCCAGGTAGAAGGATGACTTGACCTTAGGAGTTCAAGACCAGCCTGAGCAAAAGCGAGACCTTGAATGTAATAAAAATAGAAAAACTAGCTTGGCATTGTGGTAGGTGCCTGTAGTCCCAGGTACTCGGGAGGCTGAGGCAAGAGGATCTCTTGAAATCAGGAGTGTGAGGTTGCTGTGAGCTAGGCTGACACCCTGCCACTGTAACCTGGGGCAACAGAATGAGACTCTGCCTCAGAAGAAAAAAAACTAAAGACTCATTTCATGACATGAACAGGAACAAGCAAAGGAATCTCACTTACTTGAAGAAGAGAGGAGATACTGGGGTGCCATGTGTGGAGCAAGCTTTAAAGAAAGAAGTAGAAGAGAACTTGAAAAACAAACAAGCACGAAACAAGAAGGACTTGAGAATACTTTAGGAAAAGATAAAAACCATCAAATAAGAATTGCCAAATTAAAAGTTTGCTGGCGACAGGGAGCCTATACCTCTGGAAACAAAAGGTCAACTAGAGCAGATGGAGGAACAATTACAAAGAAGTGAAGTGAAAGAAATGAGAACCAGGAGTGAAAGGTGGGATAAGAGAGAAGATGAGTTTGGGAGCTCCAATCAGCAAATGATAGTGGCCACTGAAGGAGGAAGAGGAAGAAATGGAAAGGGAGCAAGAAACGGAAAGGCACGCACAGGGTGCACACGCAAGCCTGCATGCACGTGTGTGTCTTTGTGTCTGTGTGTGTGTGAATAAATCCCAGGCTGAAGAAACACTTGAATTTTCAGATTGAAAGGGCTCACCAAATCTCAGGAAGGGTTAAAATGAAAAATGTTCCCAAGCCAACATATAATTCTCCCCCACCTCCCTGCATCTTCATCTATTTTAGATGGGTACACTCAAGGAGGAAGATGTTTTTTTTTCTGTTTTGCAAAGAAAAAATACAGTTAATTCCATTGCAAAGCACTTTTTCACAAGGTGGGATTGCACCAATGAACAGGACAGATCTGGTCTTGGCCTTAGAGCTTCGAGTCCAGTGGAGGAGAGCGGTAAGTATTAAAATGACATGTCATATGCAAAATAATAGAAAAAACCCAGGGAGCTATGGACGTTTACGTGAAGACCACCTAACACAGACAGGAGGGAATGCCGTCTGTGCTGAGACCTGGAGGAGGAGTGTGAGTTCGCCAGGAGGAAAAAAGAGAACGTCCCAGGAGAGGCAAGGGAGAACGTGTTGGAAGAATACAAAGAATCTTGCCAGAAGGATTCAGGGTTAGGAGTCAGGTGTGGGAAGACAGAGGCAGATGAAGCAGAGAGTCAAGTTGGGGCAGGATCAATTATTGATTGCTTTCTGTGCCTGGGGCACTGTTCTAGGTGTTTTAATCCTCATGATGATTTTATGATGTAGGCATATCCCCATTTTGCGGATGAAGAAATTGAGGCAAAGAGAAGTGAACTTTCCCCAAGGTTGCCCAGTTAGTTAAAGTGTGGTGCCAGGCAGTCTGGCTTCAGAGCCCACACCCCCAACAGTGGTGACAAAAGAAGGATTTTATTTTTCAGTAGAGCTTGACCTTAGGAAGCAGTGGTTTCAGACATAAGGGGATAGTCGTGGCTAAGCCACCCTCACGCAGGCCTGCTGCAGTAGCTGACACACGGCCCGCCCGTCGCATCTGTGGGCTTATCTGAGTGCTCTTAAACCATGGGTAAATGATCCCCAGGCTGTTTTTAGGATAATTAGAAACAAATGGAAAATAGTTCTCCTATATTATCAACAGCATATCAGCAAAACTTGTGTCTTAAAATGTGCATTCAATTTCTAATATTAAAAAACATAGTTAAAGCCATATGTTGGATATTATCACGCATCTTTGTGAAATTAGTAGGGGACCCATTTGAATAACCATTTTGTTTAGATCAAACTTACTGGAGGTTTCATTTTTTAAAAGGACTTTCCTCTTCTTTTCCTCTGACCCTTCTCCAAATCCAGTATGAAAGAAAAGCTGTGCATGTCTGTGTGTGTGTGAACGTGTCTGTGAACGTGTGTGTTTTCCTATGTGTGTTCATGCACAAGTGGGTGCTTGCAATGGGGACGAATTGTCAAAAACAGGTCTTAGAATTTGAAGATGATTATGGTAGGAAAATTCACAATTGTTCAAGAACATAAGTTGCTAGAAAAGACTGTGGACTCCCCCTGAAAACTCCTTTCTCCTTTCTTACTTTTTTGGGGGGGTCTACAACTTTGGGGCCTGTTGGGGGGAATGCTAGTCTGCTTAGTCTAATCTTCTAGTTATTCCTTTAAATGCCTAATGACCATATCATGTAGCTCTAACAGAAAGCCTTTTAAAACCTCTGCCCAATCAATGCTCAGGAAACTTTAATCATTGTTGTTTTGCTAATTTCCCCATTTGAGGTCATCATAGGTAAGTAAACATTAAGTAGACAGAATTTTATGAAATGAGCAGCCCTCAAAAGATATGCCTTCAATATTTCATTCTGTTCCTGGAGGATGAAAATCATGAAAGAAGTTGCATGAATACATTTGGGAATACAAAATGTCAAAACAATCATTTTGCACCAACCAGTGAGCCATCAACGTGTTGTACAGTCACACGCTCACGTTGGGTCATAATGAATGCTGGGAAGAAAATATACCAATATAATCAACCAGAAGTTTAGATGGCAGGAGTCCTGTGGATTCTTGAAAATTAACAAAAATCATATTTTGTAATAAATTCGTTGAACTTTCATAGAGGACTGCAGTAAAGAAGTAGAGGGCTTAGAAAAAAAAGGATAGAAGCATATTTCTGATCACTGAAACTGAAAGGGTTTTGTAAAACACAGAGTTTAGTCAAGGTAAGAAAAACAAAAATCAGGAATAAACATGAAATCAGTTGATTTAGTCTGCCTAAAGTAAAATTGAACAACAACAAAATCTCTTGATTGTAGGAGCTGAATCAGCAAATAGAAGAAAAATCCCCCAAAGAATCAACCCTATATTTACAACCCACTTGAGGTTTTTCACTCTGACAGACTAGTCACTAAGTATAGATGGTCCTCCCACTGTTGGTTTGTACAACTTTAAATTTGTCTCTTTCTTTGGTCTGGGCCCCAGGATATATTCTAGGTTCAGACTGTGTCACTTTGTGCTTTTTAATTGATGCTTCATCTATAACAAAGAGGCTAAAATTTTCCATGACAAGTTTTCCCATGAAAAAACCGTGTGGACAACTCACTCCATTCCTTAATAAGAGCAAAAATAAAAACAGGCCACTGGGATTAAATGCCCTCAGTTTGGTACATAAATTACATTTAAGATCCAGCTAGGTGCATTGAGATGACAAGTTGTGGTCCTCACCTTCAGGGCGTAGATTCCAGTGAGAGGGTAAGATAGGCAAATATTTCAGTTCAGAACACAACAGGATTAGAAAAGGAACTGGGCTAAAAAGATAAAACAAAGCATTGTTTGTGTTCAAAGAAAGGAGTGAGAGTATTTCCAGTTGAAGGAATCAGGCAAGTGGTATTCCCATTAGACTCTGAAGGATGGAGAGTTTGAAAGGCAGGGATGGAGCCCGGAAGTTTCTAGGGAAGAGCACAGGTGAAGACATGCAAGGAAGGAAGATGTTGGGGTGCCCTGTCACGGAGTGAGGGTGGCCGAGCAATGGTGGGTTGGAGTGTTGGTTCAGAGTCTCTAATGCCAAGCGGAGGTGTTTTAAAAGGCAACTGAGAAATGAGCTGTGTAGAAGGTGCTGGCAGCTCTGTCCAAGAAGCACGGTTATAACAGCTAGAGGGAAATTTTACAGGGAGTGCCTTACTTTGCTTATTTTCCAAAGGAAAATTAAAGGGCTCTGATTTATAATCCCAGCTACCTTTTTCCTACGTTGGCTTTTCTTCTCAATTTCGTCATCCTCAAACTTGTTGCACTTCCCATCACCAGCTCTCTCTTCATCCCCAGCCCCAGGTGATGTGAATTTAATTCTCTCTCTTCTCCATTCCCTCTCAGGTCTAGGTCTTCTCACGCAGGCTGTGGTAGTCTCTCCCTAATCTCTCCCTGTCCTCCTCTGGCCCTCTGTTGAGCTTTGCTCATTTGGGGGAGGAGACTGAACCTGGTAGTGTTTCTTTTATGCTGTGTTATGCTCACAAGTCCAAGGAGCCTGAATGAGGGTGGAGACAATGACAGTGGAGAAAAGGGATAAATTGAATTGCAGAACAAATGGGATTTAGCAGCAGACACTATGTGAAAAGGAGGAGGAGGAGGAATCAAAGGCAGCATTAGGATTTTAAGATTGAGTGAATGATTCATAGGTGGACGGAAAACTCTGGGAGAGAGTGAGAGATGATGATGTCAGTCTTAGTGATTGACATGTTGAGCCTAAAGTGGATTTGAATGAAAACTACCAAGCGTAGACTTTCGTCTTAGTCTGTTTTTTGTTGTGTATAACAAAATACCTGAAACTGGGTAGTTTATAAAGAAAAAGAATTTATATTTTGCAATTATGGAGATGGAGGAGTCCAAAGCCAAAGGGTCACATCAGTGAGGGCCGTCTCCCAGGGGAAGACAGTCTGGGGAGTCCCGAGACGGTGCGAGGCATCGCATTGCAAGGAGGCCAAGTGTACTCGTGCAGGTCTAGCTTCCTTTTCTTTTAAAGTCACCAGTCCACCCTCCATGATAACCCATTAATCGATCACCCCATGAATGAACTCATCCATTCATAAGGGCAGAGCCCTCATGATCCAATCACATGTTAAAGAACCCCTCCCAACACTGTCACATTGGAGATTAAATTTCAAAATGAGTTTTAGAGGGGACTAATATTCAAACCACAAAAACTTTCAAGGAGGGAGAACATGTTTCTAGTAAAATGCTAAAAAATTTGACAGAGGGCAGCACCTGTGGCTCAAAGGAGTAAGGCGCCCACCCCATATGCTGGAGGTGGTGGGTTCAAACCCAGCCCTGGCCAAAAACTGCCAAAAAAAAAAAAAAATTGACAGATAAGTTTTCACAAAGAGACTAAGCATTTAGGATGGGCAAGATTTTAACAGGTGGCATGATGAGTAAAGATTCAGCATTGTGAAATGCAGACTACTTTGACTTTATTCTAGAGGCAATGAGAAATCATAGAAAGATTTTGAGCAAAGTAGTGACAGAACAGACAGATTTGTTTGAGATGAGTTTTAAAGGTATAGGCTGAAGGAGGAGAGACTGGAGTTAATGAGAACTACAAGAAGATAATAAATGACATATTACAAAACCCAGGTCAGTAGCAGTGGGAATGGAAAGGGAGAAACAACTCTGAGAGCCAGTTTACAGAAGGCAGCGTGCCCGTTAAGTGTGTGGCGCAGGACTGAGGGACATCCCATACAAGTCCCTGCTCTGATATTTCATCACTATGTGCTCTTGGGCAAATAGAGCCATTTGGTACCCATCTGAGCCTCACTTTTCTGACCTACAAAATGAATATAAATAGCATACCTACCTCTGTTATAGGTGTTAAAAAAATCAATCACATTAAATCCGAGTGCAATGTCATAAGACTAGTTAAGAATGCTTTTTGTTACTAAAAGTCCAATCTTTAGCCACATTAATGTCTGTGAAGAATGGAAGACGCCACAGGAACAAGTGTCTCACTGAATATGAATGAAAGGAAAGGAGTTACTGGGGACAGGGTTCAAACTTGGGGACTGGAAGTGAGAACCCTGAAGTAAGGGATTCAGAAAGCAGCAGTAAGAATAACAATATTCTGTGCTAAGTGACAGTGGTGACCCCATCTTCTGGGCCCGTGCCCTCTGGGTCTGTGGCGACCATGGCAGCTCCATCTGCCTCTGAACTGCCTTTGGATCCATTCTATGCATTCTTTCCTTTTCTTGGAGGTTAACAGATTTGTAGCCAAATAGCTCTATTGGACCAAATTCTTGCCTGCAGAATCCCAGAAGTCTGGGGTTCCTTTATTGGTCTATCCCCTTCAGTACAAGCAGACAGTGTGTCTGCTGATATGGTTGATTGGATCCAGAAGTCACCTGTCTGATCTTTTTGGCAAAGGGTTATTTACCCATTCCTCGGAGTTTTCTTCAGAATATGCACTCACGTTTTGCAATCTGGATAGGCTGAGTATTTTCCAAATCTTCAAGTCCTGCTTCTCTTTTACTCTTTCAATTTATCTTTTCCTCTTACATTATACTATAAGCAACAAAGAGAAACCTGGCTGCTGCTGCTTCTTTTTTTTTTTTTTAACACTTTGCTTAGAAATCTCTTCAACTGCTGTATTTTGCCCATTGTTTTGAAGGAAAAAATAAGGATGCACATTCCACATGGCTTGTACTAATTCCATATCTATGTAAGTGGTCTTAATTCTTTTATTTATGCTTAGGCATTATAAGTGTAACTCTTAGTTAAAAAATAAATGCTAAAATTCCTTTGTAATAGAAAAGACAAGTGCCTACATATACACAAATAAAAGTTTGAATTAAAAATTAAAACAAAAGTTTTTTTTCTGAAAGTTTGGGCTAAAAATGTGAGTGCATGTTATACACATAAACTAGAGTGCATTATACATGGCAAATGATGGTGACTATCCAGATTCACTGCTTCCAAGGTCCACTTTTCACTTAAATGAACACCATGAGACAAGTCCTCCATCATTTTATGACAAAGATCACCTTTCCTTCAGTTTCCAGTAACGTGTTTCTCATTTCTGTCTGAGACCTCACCCAAAGCACTTTTAACACTCATATTTCCAGCAATATTATCTTCAGGGCAACAAAGGTCTTTTCTATCCTATGTCTCCAAACTGTCCCAGCTTCTATCCATTCATTGTCACTCAAAGCCACTTCTGCATGTTTCCGTGTTTGTTGAAGCAACACCCCACTTCCTGATATGGAACTCTGTGTTAATTTTCCAGGGTGGCTGTAATAACGTGCCACAAACTGAGTGGCTTAATCAACAGAAATTTACCGTCTCACAGTCTTAGAGCCTGGAAGTCTGAGATCCAGACTGGTGGCAGAGCTGATTTTCTCTAAAGGAGATGAGGGAAGGATAGGTTCCAGGTCTCTGGATGGCCGTGTTCTCCCTGTGTTTTTTTCTTTCTATGTTTTCTCTATATACATATTTCTTTCTGTGTCCAAAATTCCCTTTTTATAAGGATGTCAGTCATAGGTGATTAGGGCTTACCCTAATGACCACATTGTAACTTGATTGCCTCTGTAAAAGCCCATTCTCCAAATAAGATCACATTCTAAGTACTAGGGATTAGGGCTCCAATATCTTCTTTTGGAGGGGTACATTTCAACACAATAGGGTTCAGGAGGATTTTACAACCAAATTGTTCCCATGTGAATTCTATAAATCAGCCTGTGCTTTCAGATGATCACAGTTTTTGACAGTTCTTGTCTGTTTTGATGAGAGCTTTCAAGTCCAGGAGGGAGCAGGCAGAGAGATAACATTATGTCTTTTGTTGATGATAGTAGCTTAACTTGGTGATGGGGCCAATAAAATGGTAAAACTGATTCATTTTGCAGCCTCACCATATATGGGTCTTTTGGCTCCCAACGAAACGAGCTCCCTTTGATGAACTGCTTTTTCATTTTAGTCTTTTCTCTGCCAGAGTAGAAGCCTCTCCTGCATGAAGTTCTTAATAAGGAGATATAGAATTTTTATCTCTTAATAGAGTTTAGCCACAAGAGTGCCTAGTGTTCCACTTTAGATGCTTTCGTATGCAAAAATTATCTTTTCCCTGGCGATTTTAGAGTTTTTGTTGGGTACAACCTTATGGAAACTGCAAAATATTCTTCTTGCTGTGGAGTAGCAACTGAGTGCCGTATGATTTTTAAGAAGGCTCTAACCCATAGCAAACTCCTTTGTGAAATTCCAATGTATTTGCACCCTACTAATAATATTAGAATATTAACTTCTAAGGCGTCTTTCTCTCATGCCATCTTATTATATATACTCTAGGGACTCAAAATACTCAAGTTTTCTGTGCTACCAATTTAGTCGTTTGTTTTTCCTTTATTATATCCTCTTCCTTGTCCCTTTTTCATTTCAAATTTTACCATGATGTATTTCCTGGTCTGTGCAAAAATGAGGCACTTGATCAGAAATATTCAAATCTATGTGCATACACACAGGAAAGAGACTGCTTATTATCTATGAAATCTGGATCCGACGCTTCCTGATTGTCTGCAACATTTTGTCAGCCTCTCTGTGAGTCCTGTCATCTGGCGCAGCTCCCTTCCCTCACGGAAGGCCTCCCCAAGCCCGTGTCTGGTTTGTCAGCTCCTAGCTCCTGACTGACAGAGCCGGCTCACTCTGCGATGATCGTCACCCCCTTCACCATGCCAAGGAAACAGATGGAATGAAAGAAATAGGAATCAATAAGATGAGAAAAGTTTAATTTCCTTGGTCTTCCCACAGTATGTTACCTACATTCCAAAGCCAGAGTTTTCAGAGGGATGAAATTTAGCTCCGTGAGAGAAAACGAGAGCTTTAGAAGCCTCTGGGTTGCTTTGGAGTTTGCTTTGCCCCAGCTCGACTGTTTTCTTCTTTTTCCTTTTTATTTCTTTTATAATTACAATATTTATTCTGAGTATAATTTCCCCCTATGTTCACTTTGTTTTGACTTGCATGTTTGTTATCAAGGAGGAGAAATCTGAGAGAGCCAAAAATCTATGTGTGACTAGGCCGAGGTTGTGAGGCACAGGTGTCAAGCCATGGACGGTTCAAATCAGGGCTCCGCTATTTACAGGAGCTGCGACCTTTAGCGATTTGGTTAACCTTGTGGAGCCTCAGTTGTCCCACCTTGAAGAGTATTGATTGTATCGTGTTATTGGCCAGTTTTGAGGGGAAGCACATGGGGCATCTTATTACAGAGCCCGATGCTCTGGCAGTCCCCCATGATGGCTGCCTTTATTAACACTTTCCTGTGGATTCCTGAAACACAGAGGCAGATGCCGAAGACAATGGCCATTCATGAAAAACTTTTTAAAAAGGTGTTCATGAGATGTGACACCTTTTCAATTGGAATAGATAATACGATTTTTGGCACAGACTAAAAGACCGATAGTAAAGTTTTAGGCACAAGCTAAAAGATTTTATAGCTTTTAATGGACTATGGGATTTTATGCTTGGAAATAGTTGTCTATTCAAATTATTTAAATTACAACCACGTAAGCCCAGTGCTTCTAGGGAGATGTAAAAAAAAAAAAAAAATCTGAATGCACATAAAACACTAGTTGATTGGTATTATTTTCATTAAATTCTACGCAGAAACGTAACTAGTTTGGTTAGAATATTTGGTTCATCAATGTTACCTGACATGATAGAACAGGAATGAGTTTCTGTCAAAAATAAACTGAATTTGGACACAAAAGGGGTAAGGACAGATTTTAATCAGAATATACCATTGCAGTGGAGAAGAAGGTCTGCAGGAACTGAACTCAGCTTTGATTGTGCAGAGGTGACCGGGCATTTTCAAGGTAGCATGACAGTGTGGGCTCAACAGAGTCAGGAAAAGGAAAACTTCTGAAGGGCTGGTCGGTATAAAGACTGGTTCCACCAGCTGTGTCTGTTAGCTGTCGTTTATGGTTGTAGGATTCCAGAAAAGCTGGGTCCTCCTGGATGATCACATTCTAAAGAAGCGGCATTTAGGTCCTGGAGAAAGATGTTCTTGAATCCTAGATGATAAATACCTATCTCAAAAGGACAGAGGAGAGATTTACAATTTTAAGTTCTTTTGAGTATATGCTTTAGGAAAAGGTGCTGTAGCCTGGTGTTAATCTACAACAAGTAGTAGATTGTTTTGCCAACTCTGAGTTTTCTCAGGCGGACATACCTGTCAGTATAGTAGGCCCAGTTCCTTACGCGGACCAGTTTGTTACAGTCTCTTCAGTGGTCAACTTAGTGTTTCTGGGTTACTTCTTCCCAGAAACCTGTTTTAATAATCAGACATGATAATTTTTGTGAAATTCCTTCAAATATTTTCTGTAAATTAAACTCACCTCCTGATCAAAATGCTTTGCAAATTGTAGATGTAATTAATAAAAGACATCAGCAAAATCTCACCTCACGTGCATATCGTGAGGGTGTATAATACGCCCCCTGAAGGAGGGGGCTCTTTTACAACGGGAACTGGAAGTGAGAACTATATAATCTAAAATTTGTACCCTCATATTGATTTGAAATTATAAAAAGAAATTAGTTATTTAGCACACCGTATGTAAAGTCATAAAATGTAGATCAATGCCTGCCTCATACTCAGGTTTTGTCTTGGCACGTACATTGTTTGAAGGAAGAGTGCAATTCTAATACTACTATCATGAAACAATTACTATGCATTCCTCAGATACATGAGATTGCATGGAATTAAAAATAAAAGAAGACTGGCTATGGTAAAAATGCAGCATCTGTGTGAATTCAGATAGCTAGAAAGTCAGTCTAATAAACTGTCAGGAGTTTCTTTCTTTTTTATCTTCTTTTATGCTTTACAAGTTGCTTCTCTAGCTCCATACTCCCAGGTTTTCAGAATGCTCCGGGGATGTATCAGAATATTACCTGCCCTCTGTAATTTCCTCAGCATCACACATTCTTCACGCTGAGAGCCCTAATTAAAGGAAGCCATCTTCTGCGTATGTAAACAGGGTCACTTGTCTCAATCCCTTGTAAAAGTGTCGTCTCAAAGTTTCCTTTTCTCTCAAGAGCCTCTCAGCCTCGCTCCAACATTCTGCTCTTTGAGTCTTCGTTCTTTTGACGCCCTTTGGTCTTTATGTTGTATCTTGTGGTTATACCGTGAATAGCTATTCTTTGAACCTTTTCCTTAGTTGCTGATGGCTCAGCTGTGCACAATTTAGGGTTGTGCAGGATATTAAAGGCTGGACGGCATCTTTAGAATGGTTCACAGACCTCGTCGGAAGGAACAATAAGCATGTGAGGAGGGAGCTGGGAGTCGGGTACCACAGGAATCTTCACTGGGTGGCAGGTGTTAAGAGGCCTGAGGATGTGGATAAGGATTTTTATTATTATCTTACTAGGCTTTATGTTGGGTGGTTGAGCTTCCATAGAAATGCTCACAATGCTCTTATTGCTTGAATCAAGGTTAAATAGACAAATGCATAGTAATGTCCCTGGCCCCTTAGTTAAAGCTCTCTTAGATCCTTTCTAACAACCAGCCTCATAGAACAATATGATTTCCCTGGGTTTATAATGGTCAATAGCTATTGAATTCATGTAAGAATTTCAATTGGGATACGGTCTGCCAAATATTTACAATATATGCTGAATAGAAAGATTTAAACATAGCTTTGGATGTTCAAATATGAGTGTGTAGGTGTAGATGGATAGATAGAAAAAATCAGAACAATGTAGTTCCTATTAAATTGGAACAATACAAAGCCACCAGTAATGACCCACCTAGAAGACTTGCCTTGTATACAAAAAGGCAGGAAAAAAGTTTTTTAAAAATCACCAGACTTTGCAAGATGTGAATACAATTTGTCAATAGATTGTGTGAAAGAAGTTCTAAATAACAATTTTAAAGGTAATAATGTGGTGAAATTGGGGTTTTCTATTAAAAAAAACAGTTTAAAGAGGAGGATGCAATAATTAGTAGGCTTCAATAGGCTTGTCATAGTAAAAGCATCCAGGACATATGTAAATCCACTCTTTTTTTGTTTGTTTAAGACAGGGTCTCACTCTTGCTCAGGCTTGTCTTGAACTCCTGATCTCGGGAAATCCACTTGCCTCAGCCTCCCAGAGGTAAATCCACTCATTTTAAATAAATTTGTTTGCCACTACTGTTTGCTAGGCACCACATGAGGTCTGCAAGAATGCAAAGATGAATCATATATGCAACTTGTCTTAAGAAAACAGCTTATTTTATTATAAGCATTTTAAAATTTTATATTAAAAATGTGAGTAATAAAGTAAAAAGGACCATCTACTGCAGCCAAGAGTTTAGCTCAGCAGAGGCAGACATGGGGTATGGCAAAGCACAGTGAAATAAGTGGGTAGGAGCTGTGGCAAGGAAGCCAAGGTTTAGTTCAACTCTATTATATGGGCAATTTACTTAACTTTGCTGTAGTTTCTTTCATAAGATGGGACAATAACAGTTTTTAGCTAATGTTGCTATGATTAAAAGTTAGAGAAGGTGTAATAACACAGGGGAGTGAGCCTGGACTCCTGAATGATCTTGCGGAGCAAGACTGCCACATTGACCCCAGACTACCTCTCTCCTGACTGTTGGGTGAGAAACATTTGTATATTATTTAAGCCATACACTTTCCCCAAAGTTAATAAATACTTTGAATGGTATGCTACTACAGGAGAAGGCCGTTATCTATAAGCTAAAGAGGGAGGTCTCAGAAGAAATCAATTCTGTTGACAACTTCATCTCAGATTTCTAGTTTCCAGAGTTGTGAGAAAATAAATTTCTCTTTTAAGTCACTTGGTCTATAGTACTTTGTTATGGTTGCCTTAGAAAAGTAACACAGGAGCTTTTTTTTTTTTTAATTTCTTATAGCATAATGGTGTACATTAACGCCACAGGAGCTTTTTAAAAGTAGGATGATAAAGCAGAAACCAGGTTGAAGATCATCCCTGAGGCTATTTTATAAATTGCTCTGGTACTTTCTCCCTAGTTGTACTTGGGCAATTCCAGTGACTTCTTAAATGGTCTCCCTGATTCCATTTAAAAAAAAAAATAATTTCATTGAGTTGAAATTCAACTCAATTCAATTCAATTCAATTTCTGACAGTTATGCACCAATCTACTACAATCAATTGTAGAACATTACCATCACCCTCAAATTCCACACCCATGACTAGTCATTCCCCATTTTCACCCATCCTTCTTACTCACCATCCTCCAGTACTAGACAACCACTAATCTACTTTCTTTCTCTATAGATATGCCTATTCTAGACAGTTCATATTAATGGAATCATCCAATATGTTGTCTTTTGTGACTGGCCTACTTCTGCCCTTAAGCCTCTAACATCCATACTATCCACTGCACACAATGTGATTATTTTTAGGACCTCCATGCTTAAAACCCTTTAATGTATTCTCATGGGACATCTGTAGAATTCTTATAAAGGACCATAGCCTAAAAGGCTGTCACCAATCTCTGCCCACCTCTCTGACCCCATTACTCATTATGCTCTGCCACACAGAGCTTCTGTTTGTTCCTCTTACACATCAATAACATCCCCGTTATAAGTCCTTTTGTATTAGCCATTTCACCTCCCTGGGATGCTATATTCCAGATCTTTACATGATTTACTCTGACAAAGTTCTCAGCTCAAATTTTACCTCTCTAGAGATGTCTTTCCTGGCTGCTCATCTGAATTAATTTTGCATCCCTTACCTTTACCTCTATCTCCAGTCGCAGCTTTTCCATCTCTTTTTATATACAGATAATGTTTAAGTTTATGAAGAATGTACTGTGCTTATTCGTTAGTCATTTCCTTTGTTCCCTGTCCTGTATCATTCAAATATAATCTCCATGAGAATGAGAACATTGTCGGTCTTGGTCAGGGCTCATATCTAGTATCTGAAAAGCAACTAGCACATGTTATATGTTTACTATACAGTAAAATGCCTATGATATTATGCCCGACAAAAATGGATGCAGCATAATTGGAAACTGATTCCCCCCTAGCTCTTGTTCTCAAATAGAAAACGTTCCCCAAAATATTCCTGTCCAAATTTCTAGGATTATGCTAAGAAAGCAGGTGCTAATTGAAGTATCTTTGGAATCACTAACACTTTCCTAAAAGGCTCTGTAAAAAAAAAAAAAGACCTAGAATTGTCATCAACAATATTTAAGTTACAGTGGTAGTGGCAAACTGTAATCAGGTCTAGAATGTTTGAATTGAGCAGCTAGACCTTGGACCTTTTAGCCAGCCAGTTGGGCAGATGCACTTGGGTCATTTTATTTCCCTGATAATAGCTACATTTTATGTGAATATCAAGTCAAGGTGGAATTTTTCTTCAGTTACTGAAGAAAAGGACAAATGAATGAATCAGGGTGCAAAGGATCAAACTATTTCCAGTTCATCATCTTCTCTAGCTGAGATGGACACAAGGGAGAACACAGTGCTTGAAAATTCTCTAGCAGTCAATCTCAAGACATGGACAGAAAAGGTGGGAAAATGAAAAATAAAATAACTAGAAGTAGAACAAATAGAGAGTGACAAGAGAAAGAAACACATGAAGTATATGACTGGAGATGGGAAGGGGTATTTAAGCTTATGAGTACTACCTCAAATAGCCCTGGGTTTTGTGGTCTCATTGTTTCAAGTCTAAACAAGTTATAGTTTCAATTAGGTTTCCTATTTTCTAGATTTTCAGATATTTCAAAACATACTACTGTAAGTAACCACAGAACATTAACTATAGAATGCATTGTTCCATGATTGTTGTAGCACTTGGCTTTCAATTACCTTTAAGGGTATAATTCATGGAATCATCTAGAAAATAAGAAAACATGATTACTACGATTTGTCAGTGAAGCAGAGAATCCTTACCTTTTCAGGCCAGTATGTCTGTATGAAAACAGCTTTTTGTAATAATTCACCTATAGATGATTCATTAGATTGTTGATTTGTGATCTTTCTGTCTTTCGGACAAAGGCATTTATGACTATGAATTTTCCTCTTACTCTGCTTTTGTAACATCCTACAAATTTTGATAACTTATGTCCCTTTTGTTATTTAGTTTGAAGAATCTTTTGATTTCCATCTTAATTTCCTCCTTGACTCAGTAATTTTTCAGTAGTAGGTTGTTTAATTTCCATGTCTGTGTGTACAGTTGGGTATTTCTGTTGGAATGGAATTCCAGTTTAATTCTATGGTGGTCTGATAATGTAGACGGTATATTTTCTATATTTCAAAGTATATTTAGGTGTATTTGGTGCCCTCACAAAACATGCCTCAATCTTAGAGAATGTTCTGTGAGCTGAAGACAAGAATATATATTCAGTAGTTTTGGGGTAGCAAAACTAGTCCCATTCATTCTAGAATCTGTTTAAGTACATTGTTTCTTTGCTTAATTTCGCTTGGAGGATCTATCCTGTTTTGTCAGAGGGGTATTGAAGTCCCCAACTATTACAAGACTGCTGCTTATCCTTTTGTTTAGATCAAGTAGAATTTGCTTTGTGAATTTGGGCACACCTATGTTAGATGCATAGATATTTAGTATTGATATGTATTCTTGTTGAATTATTCCCTTCACCATTGTACAATAATCATCTTGTCTTTACTTTTGTTAATCTGAAGTCTATGTTATTTGATAAAAGAATGGCTTTATTTACTTTCCACTTGCATGGAACATTTTTTTCTATCATTCATCTTGAGAATTGAAAAAGGACGAGAAATCAATCCCAAACCCAGCAGCAGAAAAGAAACAACTAAGGTCAAAGCAGAACTACATAATTACAATTCCAAAAGAATTATGCAGTAAGTTAATGAAACAAAAAGTTGGTTCCTTGAAAGATAAACAAAATTGATAATAAGCCTCTCATCATATCAACCAGATTTTAAAAAAAGAAAGGATGAAAATGAGTTTAATCAGAAATGAAAAAGGAGATATTATAACTAATACCATGGAAATATAAAATATAATCTCTGAATTGTAAAAATCTCAATGCTCATAAACTTGAAAATGTTGAGGAAATGGAAAATTTCTTAGAAACACACAACTTCCCTGGGCTCAATCAGGAAACTATAGAACTCCTGAACCCACCAAAATCAAGTAGTGAAATTGAAGCAGCAACAAAGAAATCTTCTAAAAAAGGAAAGTCCTAGACCAGATGGTTTCATAGCCAAATTTTACCAGACTTAAAATTAACTGGTATCTCTACTGCAGAAATTATTTAATAAAATCAAGAAAGAAGGAATCATTCCGAATTCATTCTATAAAGCCAGCATCAGCTTGATACCAAAGTTAGAAAAGGACACAACAAAAAAAAGGAAAATACAGACCAATATTGCTTATGAATACAGATGCAAACATTTTTGATAAAATTCAAGCTACTGTATTTAGATGTACATTGAAAAAAATAATCCATCAGGACCAGGTAGGCTTCATCCTTGAGATCTGAGGATGATTCAACATATGCAAATCCATAAATGTGATTCACCACATAAACAGAAGCAAATCCAAAGACCATGTAGTCCTCTCAATAGACACAGAAAAAACATTTGACAAAACTTTTATGATTAAAACTCTTAACAGAATAGGCATACATGGAACATACCCCCAAATTATAAAGCCATATAGGTAAAACCCAGAGCCAATATCATATTGAACAGGGAAAAATTAAGAGCATTCCTGCTTATAACTGGAACCAGACAAGGTTGCCCACTGTTACCACTTCTATTCAACATAGTGTTGGAAATCTTAGCCAGAGCAATCAGGCAAGAGAATTAATCAGGGGTATTAGAATGGGGAAAGAAGAGGTTAAACTTTTGCTCTTTGCTGATGATATGCTCTTATATCTAGGAAACCCTGAAGCTTCTGCCAAGAGACTCCTGGAGTTGACAAATAAATTCAACATAGTCTCAGGTTACAAAATCAATGCACACAAATCAGTAGCTTTCACATATGCCAACAAAATTTGAGCTAAGAATCAAATCAAAGATTCAATACCTTTCACAATAGTAACAAAGAAAACAAAATACCTAGGAATATATTTAACCAAGGAGGTGAAAACTCCTTGGGGAGAACTACAAAATATTGAGGAAGGAAATTGTAGAAGATGTAAACAAATGGAAATAAAAAACATGCTCATGGATTGGCAGAATCAACATTATTAAAATATCTATACTACCCCAAGTGATCTACTGATTCAATGCAATCTCCATTAAAATTCATCATTTTTTTTGAGATCTAGAAAAAATAGTTCTTTACTTCTACTTCAATATGGAAGCAGAAAAGATCTCATATAGCCAAACAACTTCAAGCAAAAAGAACAAATTGGAAAATACCCATTTACCAAACTTCAAGCTATACTACAAGGAAAGAATAACCAAAACAGTATGATACTGGCACAAGAACAGAGACATAGACCAATGGATTAGAACAGAGAACTCAGATATAAAACCATCATTATATTGCCATCTGATCTTTGACAAAGCAGATAAAAACATACACTGGGGAAAAGAATCTATTCTATAAATGATGCTGTGAAAATTGGATAGCCACATGTAGAAGAATGAGACAAGATCCACACCTCTTAGCACTCACAAAAATTAGTTTATGATGGATAACAGACTTAAACCAAAGACTTGAGACTATAGGAATTCTAGAAGAAAATATTAGAAAAATTCTTACAGACATCGAACTGGCAAGGAATTTATGAAGAAGACCCCCAAAGCAATCTCAGCAACAACAAAAATAAATAAATGGGACCTGATCAAACTAAAAAGCTTCTCTGAAGCTAAGGAAACAATCAAAAGAACAAATAGACAACCCACAGAATGACAGAAAATATTCACATGCTATACATTTATCTGATAAAGAACGATGACCCAAATTTACAAAGAACTGAAGCAAATCAGCAAGAAACAATGAAATAACCCCATTAAAAAGTGGGAAAAATACATGAGCAGAAAAATTTTTAAGTGAAGATATACTAATAGACAGCAAACTCATGAGAACATGCTCACTATCTCTAATCCTTAAAGAAATGCAAATCAAAACCACAATGAGATGTCACCTAATTCCAACGAGAATGGCTAATGATAAAAATTCCCCAAACAAGAGATGCTGGCATACAGGTAGAGAGAAAGGAACTCTTACACACTGTTGGTGGGACTACAGACTAGAACAATCTCTATGAAAAACTCTGTGGCAATACCTCAAAGAACTTAAAGTAGACCTACCATTTGATCCAACAATCCCACTGCCAGGTAGATACTCAAAGGAAAAAAAGTCATTTTATTAAAAAGACATCCACACTCCAATGTTTTTAGCAGCAGAACTTACAATTGCAAAGACACGGAAACAAACCAAGTGCCCACTAATACATGAATGGATTAAAAAAATATGGTATATGATGCACAGCCATAAAAACAGATGATATATTATCTTTTTCAAACCATTCTTTTACGTGGAACATCATAAGAATGGAGAAATAAACATACATAATACCAAATTGGACCTAATCAATCAACACTTAAGTGCACATATGCGAGTAAATCTCAATGAAAATCAAGCTGTGAAGAGTGGTGGAGGCGGGGTGGAAAAATTCACACCTACTAAGTACAATCTAGGCTATCTGGGTGATGGTAACATTTATGTGTATAACTGTGACTCCATTGGTACAAAAACAAAGTATGTAAGCAAAACACCTGTACCCGATAACATTCTGAAATATAAAATAAAATAAAATATTTTGAGAAAGGGTGGGGAAAAAAGCTTCTACACAACCCTGGAAACAGTCAATAGAGTGAATAGACAACCTATAGAATGGGACAAAAATATTTGCATGCAATTCATCTGATAACCAGAATCTACATTCTGGCTGATAACTAGAATTTACAAAGAACTCAAGCAAATCAGCAAATTATTGACCCTTTTAATAACTGGGTGAAAGACATGCATAGAAACTGCAAAAGAAGATAGTCTAATCCCTGATAAATGTGAAAAAATGCTCAACATTTTTAATCATCTGAGAAATGCAAATCAAAACCACAATAAGATATCACCTAAGTTTATTGTTTTTATCAAACATTGCCAAAGCATATGGCGGGTGCCAGTAGTTCCAGCTACTAGGAAGGCCAAGGCAAGAGAATTGCTTGAGCACAGGAGTTAGAGGTTGCTGTGAGCTATGATGCCACTGCTCTCTACCAAAGGTGACAAAGTGAGACTCTGTTTCAATAAAAAAAAATTTTTTTAATTGCCAAAACAACAAATGCTGGCATAGATGTAGAGAGAAAGAAGCACTTAATACACTGTTGGTATGATTGCAAACTAGTACCACATTTGTGGAAAGTCGTATGTAGATATCCCAAAAAACTAAAAGTAGATCTACCATTTGATCTAGCAACTCTCTACTGGGTATTTGCTCAAAGGAAGAAAAGAAATTTTATAAAAAAGACACCTGCACTCAAATGTTTATAGTAGTACAATTTATAATTACAAAGATTTGGAAACAACCCAAGTGTCCATCAATACATGAGTGAATTAATAAAATTTAGTATATGCATATCATAGAGTACTACTCAGCCAAGTGAAAATGGTAAACAAATATGTCATATATTAAGCTGGAACTGGAGACTGTTCTTCTAAGCAAAGTATCACAAGAATCTAAAACCAAACTTGCTGTTAAATTGAAGTAATCTAACAACACTTGTGTGCACTTATGGAAATAACACTCTTTGGAAATCAAGCAGGTGGGTATGGGGAAGAGGACATGGGTAAATTCTCATCTAATGGGTACAATGCACACCATTTGGGTGATGGGCCCTCTTATAACTGGCTCAAACTGTACAAAAGCAATTTATGTGATCAAAACAGTTTTACACCTATAACTCTCTAAAATGTTCATAATAAAAAATAATAATTTAGTTAAATAACATGCCTCATTTACAATGTATTAGGAATATATTTCTCTTACTGTTGCTTTAAAAAACAAAGAATATATTAGTAAATTATCTCTTCATTTCAGTTTATTAGAAAATTGTCTATCATTATGCTCAATTGCAATTAAATATCTCTAATTTTCCATGTTATACCTTGCATGGGTAATCAAAAAGGACATGGTATAAGACGTATACCATGGTATAAGACATATACCATTTAAATAATGTGGTGGAATTGTGGGCAGCACCTGTGGCTCAAAGGAGTAGGGTGCTGGCCCCCTATACTGGAGGTGGTGGGTTCAAACCAAGCCCAGGCCAAAAACTGCAAAATAATAATAATAATAATAATATGGTGGAATTCTTCTATCACAAGATTCAAAATGCCTAGATCAGAGTCAAATTCTAACTATTTGTGCAGCTATGGGACCTTGTAGTATAACACATGGTATAATTTCCACTCGTCCTGCATTATGTGTTAAAAATTGTTAGTGAAAGAATCCTTCAGTTTTGTAACTTTATCCAGGTTCTTCACAGAGCATCTTCATACTGTATGATTAGTTTGTTTATGTCATGTAGCTTTTTGCTCAAGAAATATGAGAAAGAGTTTTGAGAACAATTAATTGTTAAAAGAGTTTGGGAGTTAGGGATGCTTTGGAGATGTTTATTAATCTTCTCATTTGAATTGAAAGCAAGTTCTGAACAGCTAGTTCATTGTTAGGTGTTGTGATTATGAATGGGGCACCTCTGTGTGAAACTACCATGTTCTTCTTACAAGACCTTCCAAGCAGAAATAACCTTTCACTTCCTGTCCTTTACCTCCCAGATAGGGGGAAGGGATTTGAAAATAAATACAGCTTCTTGAAAACCTAAGAATATTTTGTTTAATTTGTTCCTTGGATTGGCTAAATCTAACCACAGCAAGAGCAATCTTTTGGCTGAATCATCTAGATTTCATGCTGCTTTTCTAGAAATTTAATTGATCTAGTTGCATCATTTTGCTTTAATCTTCCTGCAGTATTTAGTATGAAAAACATAAAATATAAACAAATGACATACCATGAATATAGACCAAATCTAAACAAATGATAACATTGATAGAAGGATTATAAATGCCATTTTTTTGCCAATCCTCTCATCTTACTCTTTTGTGAGTATACCTGCATAATTCAGTTTTATTGAAATTTTTCCTTGGAGGTACTCTTTTTACAATGATCTTGTTTTCGACTCTTTCGCTTATGTTAGATTGCAGTTTCCATTTCATCAGCTCTCTACTTTTTGTGTTTCTTGAAACATAGTGGGGAGAGGCTCAAATAAATGTAGTACATTCTAAATTTTTTTGGCAAACTTGATAGGTTTGTTGAAAGCTACCAGAAGTTATAAAAATAGCTAAAATAGTTCATTTAGAAGACACTCAAATAGACATTAGATTTTTTACTTTTTGATGAGGCATAACATATATTATAAAATGCACATGCATTAATTATAAAGTTCAAAGATTTTGACAAATGTGTAAGAATGTAACAACTAATTCAGTTAAGATTTAGGGCATTTCCATCACCTTTGTAAATTCCCTAATGTCTCTTTTCTATCTCTCTCCATCCTTACTTCTAACCACCGCACACAACTACTGTTCTGATTTCTATCACCAGATTTTTGTTTTGCCTCATCTAGAACTTTAGATAAATGTATTCATATTTTGTCATTGGCTTCTTTCTTTCAACTTGATTTTGAAATTCATCCAAATTGTTGCTCATATCAGTGATTTGTTTATTTTTATTGTTCAGTAGTATTTCATGGAATGCATATACCATTTTTAAAGCTATCCACTTGTTCATCAACACTTGAGTTATTTCCAGCTTGGGGTTATTATAAATACAGTTGCTGTGAACATTCCTGTACAATCTTTTGTAGATACAACTTTTCCTTTCTTTTGAGAGAATACCTAGAAGTGAAATTACTAGATCATGGAGTTATATGTTTAACTTTATAAGCAATTAAATAGATTTTTTAAAGTAAGTACCATTTTACATTGTAGTATATGAGTGTTTCAGTTGCTCCACATTTAACTAACATTTGGTGATATAACTCTTTTAATTTTAGCCACAGTGGCAGGTAAGTAGGAGTATCTTCTTGTAGTTTTAATTAGCATTTTCCTGATAACTGTAATGTTGAACACTTTTTATGTGGTTATTAGTCATTTTTGTATATTATTTTATTCAATTTTTTCCTTTTTATTTTTATTTGCTTGTCCACTTTACCATTGGATTATTGAAGTTCTGTTAATGTTCTGGATATGATCTTTCAAAGATATATATATGGTGAATTGTTTACTCAGTCTGTAGCTGGCTTATTCACTTTAGTAGTGGTGTCTCTTGATAACTATTTTTTAGTTATAATGAAATCTTTAAAATTTTTTTTCTTTTATAGTTCTCTCTGTCTGAGTCTTAGGTAAAAAATTTGTCTACCTTAAGTTTGTGAAGATATATGGCAATTTACTTCTAAAGTCTTCATAGTTTTTATATTAGGTCAGTGTTTCATCTCAAATCAATTTTTATGTAGAATTTAAAGTCAGAGTCAAGGTTTAATTATCTTTTCATGTGGATGCCTGCTTGTTTCAGCACTATTGTTGAAAAGAATTTGTTTGTCCAATGGATAGTTTTGAGAGATTTGTGAAAAAACAGTTTACCATATGATGGTGAGTGTCCTTCTGGATGCTGTTTTCTGTTCTGTTATATATTTGTCTATTCTTACTTCATTGACACACTTATTTAATGTTATTGCTTTATAGTTAAGTCTTGAAGTTGAATAGTGTAAGTCCTCTAACTTTGTTCTACCTTTTCTTTCTTTTCCTGTTTTAAAATATATTTTCTTCCCCCCCTCCTTTTCCCCCCCCGAAACTCTTCCTTTTTTTTTGGCTGGGGCTGAGTTTGAATCCACCACCTCCAGCATATGGGGCCAGCACCCTACTCCTTTGAGCCACAGGCGC
>NW_003852408.1:31924671-31948643 GCF_000181295.1 Otolemur garnettii
TTTTTTTTTTTTTTAATTCAGGTTAATGGGAGGGTACAAACAACCAAATCACAATATTTGAATTTATTAGGTGCAGTCCCTCTTATAGGTATGTCCTGCACCCAAACAGTGTGCCATACGCCCCTGTATTGTGCCCATTCAGTGCCCCTCCCCTCAACTTGAATTGAAATGAGTTTTTCTCCTATGTGGATGTGAATTAGTCATCTACTGCCTTCATATTAGCATTGAGTACATTGGATATTTGTTTTTCCATTCTTGTAATGCTTTACTAAGAAGAATGTCTTTCAACTCCATCCAGGTTAATATAAAAGATGTGAAATTGATGGCTGAATAGTATTCCATGGTATGTATATACCACAGCTTGTTAATCCACTCCTGAGTTGGATTTAGGTTCTTCTCACATCTCAATTATAAATAGAGCTGTGATAAACAATCTAGTGCAAATGTCCTTACAATAAAATGACTTTTTTCTTTCTTCTGGGTAGATGCCAAGTTGTGGGATTGCAGGGTCAAATGAGAGGTCCAACTTGAATTCTTTGAGGATGCTCCATACTTCTTTCCAAAGAGGATGTATTAGTTTACAATCCCACCAATGGTGTAAAAGTGATTCCCCTCTCTCTGCATCCACACCAGCATCTGCAACTTTGGGACTTTCTGATGTGGGCTAATCTTTACTTAGGTTAGATGATATCTCCAGGTGGTTTTGATTTGCATTTCTCTGATGATTAGGGATGATGAACATTTTTTCATATGTTTGTTATCCATTCATCTGTCTTCATCACAGAAGGTTCTGTTCATATCTCTTACCCAGTGATAGATGGGATGGTTAGCTCTTTTTTTGTTGTTGTTGATTAATTTGAGTTCTCTATAGATCCTAGTTATCAAACCTTTGTAATTTTCATAGCATGCAACCATCTTTTCCCATTCTGAAGGTTGCGTATTTGCTTTGATTGTTGTTTCCTTAGTTGTGCAGAAACTTTTCACTTTAATTAAGTCCCTTTTGTTTATTTTTGTTGTTGCAGTTGCCATGGAAGTTTTCTTCATAAAATCTTTCCCCAGGCTGACCTCTTCAACAGTTTTCCCCACACTTTCTTCTAGGATTTTAATCATTTCTTGCCTTAGATTTAAATCTTTTATCCATCTTGAATCAATTTTTGTAAGTGGTGAAAGGTGCGGGTCCAGTTTCAGTCTTTTACACTGGTCATCCAGTTCTCCCAGCACCATTTATTGAATAGGGATCCTTTTTTCCAGTGTATGCTTTTGTTTGGTTTATCAAAGATCAAATGGCTATAAGAGACTGATTTCATCTTCTCATTTTGTATTTGGTTTCAAATATCTATGTCTCTATTTTTGTGCCAATACCATGCAGTTTTGATCACTGTGAACTTGTAATATAGCCTGAAGTCTGGTAGTCTGGTGGAGTGATGAAGAATTGCCTTGGCTATAAGTGGTTTATTCTATTTTTTCAATGATGTTTTGGCTATCCTAGTTCTTTCCATTTTCACATAATTTAAAAAATTAACTTGTTAATGTCAACAAAAAGTCTATAGGTATTTTCATGGGGATTCCATAATCGAAAGATCAATTTGGTGAGAAGCTACATCTTAACAATGTTGTTTATATCAACAAATGAAAGTTCCATCTCACCACTGAGTTAGATCTTCAGTGTACATATTCAGAACAGCTTGCTTTCAGTTTGTTCTAGGTATTTTATAGATTTTTATGTTTTTTAAAAAACCCTATTATTATGAGGGTACACACAATTAGGTTACATAGTTTGCATTGGTAAGGTAAAGTCCAGGTCATAGTTGTGTCCTTCATCCGGGGAAGTGTGCCATAAACCCACACAATGTTTCTGCTAGGTAGGAACATCTACTCCCCCTCTTGAATTTACTTGAGTTTTTCTCTCATGTAAACACATTGTTGTCAATCTACAAGTTTCAAATTGGTAATAGATACATGTAATGCTTCTTTTTCATTCTTGTGATGCTTACTTAGGAGAGTGTTCTACAAATCCATCTAAGTTGTTACAAAAGATACAAAATGCCCATCAGTCTTTATGACTGAATAGTAGTCTATGCTATACATATATCACAGTGTTAATCCCTTCATGTGTTGAAGGGCACTTGGGTTGTTTTCACATCTTTGTGATTGTAAATTAGGCTGCTATAATCATTCAAGTGCATATGTCCTTATAGAGAAATGACTTTTTTGCTTTTGGGTAGCAAAAGCTACCTATTAATGAGACTGCAGGATCAAATGCAAAGTTTACTTTTAGTTCTTTGAGGACTCTCCATACCCTTTCCATGGCCTATACTAGTTTACAGTCCCATCAACAGTGTAGGAGTGCTTCCTTCTCTCTGGACCCATGCCACCATCTGTTGCTCTGGGACCTTGTGATGTGTGCCATTCTCATTGGGGTTAGGTGTTATCTCAAAGTGGTTTTGATTTGCATTTCTCTAATAATTAAAGACAATGAGCATTTTTTCATGAGTTTGTTGGCCATTTGTCCTCATGAGAAGAGATTCTGTTCATGTCCCTTCCCAGTTTTAATGGCTTTTATGGCTTGAGTTCTTTGTAGATTCTGATTATTACCCCTTTGTTGGATTTGTAGTGTGCAAATATCTTCTTGCACTCTGAAGATCATTTTTTTGCTTTGTTGAGTATGCCTTTAGCCATGCAGAACAAAATTTTAAACTTGATCAGGTCTCATTTATTTTTGTTGTTGTTGCAATTGCCTTTGGGGTAGTCATAAATTCTTTCCCACATCTGATATTGTTCAAAATTTTTACCACAGAAACATAGTTACTGAGATGGTGAGTTAGAAACATCTCATTACTAGCTACTTACAGCATAGCAGGGGAAAGAAAACTTCAACCACCTTTGGATTGGGAATGCCACCCAAGGACATCACTCTGGGGTCACAGAGAAGCAGTGGTGGACTACAGGGGCCAGCAAAGAGGTCTGAAGCTGAGGAAAACCAGTATAGGTGAGTGCTAGAGAATGGGTGGGGACCAGCCAGCCAGTCTGCCCACAGAAGACTGGGGAGAAGGAAGACCTGTGCTGTAGTTTTTTGATTTTAGGCTAATCTGTTCTTTGGAGTGGTTTTGAAGGGCTTAAATGAATTGGTGGACTCAAACAGTGCCCAGCAGCTGGGATTGAACCAGGTGAGTGGATATCCCATCAGCTTGTCTGCTAACTGGGCACTGCCATTGTGGGAGGGTCATGTGGGAGAAATGGTCTGCATGATTCTACTGCACAGCCAGTATCGGCATGCCTGCTGTGCTCAGGCAAGCATCCTTTCGGTGAGTTGAGTGGCCCCAGGAATTGTTGTAACGGGGTTGCCTTCTAAGGAATTTGGCAAGAGCTTTAGGATCTCAATCCTGTGGGCACTGAATGCTGATGAAGCAACCAGGCCCTGATTAAGGGCAACTAAGTTGCAAAGATAGGATCAATCTCTGTAACTAGAAAGTGGCTTCTGGCCCTAATTGTTCAGAGCAAAATAGTATGTTTTCCATCTTCTAACACCAAAGCACCATCTGATGGCCAGGCAATATTTTATATATATTTATGTATGTATATCTTTGGCTTTTGGAAAGACAGTATTGGCAGGTCCACACTGTGACAGACTGCTGAATTTTTATTTTTTTTTTTTGTTATTTTTTTTCCTTTCCACATTTGGCAGAGTTGGGGTCTTCCTTTTTCCCAGGCAGGTAAGGAGCTCCTAACTTTAAGGGACCTGACTAACCCAGTCCCCTAAAGTCCTAAAGTTGTGGGTGTGGCCATAGCACCCTGGAAAACAACACTTTTTCTTCTGTCCCTCACTTCCTCTTCTTCCATTCCCTTTCTTTTCTTTTTCTTTTTCTCTCCTTTCTCTCTTCTTGCCCTTTACCTCTTCGTTTGGTATAAGGCCACTTCAACACCTAAGCTCCGAGACAAGGTAATTTAAAGTGAGGGACGTAATGAGAAAGAAAAAAATAGGTAAGGAAAGTGAACAAGAAGAAAACACACATGAGGAGGAACCAACAGAAAATGTCTGGCAACATGAAAACCCAAAATACAGCAACACCCCAAGGAACCATGAGGTAGCCACCACAGAGAGTTCCACATATAAAGATTAAATGTAAGTGACAGAAAGGGCATTTAAAGCATGGATGGCAAAATAAATGTAGGTAATCAATAAGAAAGAGAAGAAAAAGATCCAACAAATGGGTAAAATATAAAGGAATTGAAGGAGTCAATCAGGGAATTAAAAAATGCAATAGAGAATATCAATAATAGATTAGATAATGGAGAAGAAAGAATCCCAGATCTAGAGAATAAAGCTATTGCGCTAACATGAGTAGTTAAAGAGGCAGAAAAGAAGTGAGAGAAAGCAGAATGTTCACTCAGAGAAATATGGGAATGCATGAAATGTTCAAACACACAAATTATAGGGATCCCAGAAGGGGAACTAGAATGTTCCAAAGGAAAGGAAGCCCTTCTGGAGGATATCATAAATGAAAATTTCCCTAAACACTCCATTTAAAGAGATCAAATGCTGGGTCATCTCAACACAAACAGAGCATCTCCAAGGCATTGTGATGAACCTGTGCAAAGTCATGACGAAAGAGAAAATTCTACATACAGCCTGGATTAAGTGCCAATTGACTCACAGGAGAAGATATATCAGGATGAGGGCAGACTTCTCAGTTGAAACTTTTCAAGCCAGAAGAGAATGGTCAGCTACTCAGCTGCCTTTAGCTTTCTTAAACAAAATAATTTTCAGCCCAGAATTCTGTATCCTGCTATACTAAGTTTCAAAATCATTGGAGAAATAAAAACTTTTACTTATATGCAAACATAGAGGAAATTTGGCACAGCTAGACAAGCTCTAGGGGAAATACTTAGACCTATTCTCCACATTGACCTTCACAATGGCAAATAAACACCCAGAAACTAAAGGACAAAACCTGGGTCCACAATTGCACAAAGGATATAACTAACCAACAGGCTTTCACAAAATAAGATGAATAGAACTCCACTACATTTATCAATTCTGTCAATAAATGTTAATGGATTGAATTCTCCCCTGAAGAGGCACAGCCTGGCTGATTGGATAAAAAAGTGCAAGTCATCCATATGTTGTCTTCAGGAAACACACCTAACTTTGAAGAACAAATCTAGATAAAATTAGAGGAAAGGGATGGATAACAATATTTCAGCCAAATGGAAACCAGAAGAAAGAAAGGGTTGCAATCCTGTTTTCAGATACAAATGGATTCAAAGCAACTAAAGTTAAAGACAAAGCTAAAATTGGGTTATAGTTTTCCTATGAAAGCTATAAATTATTTTCATAGTAGGGCTGAGTACATTGGATACTTTTTCTTCCATTCTTGAGATACTTTGCTAAGAAGAATATGTTCCAGCTCCATCCATGTAAACATGAAGGAGGTAAAATCTCCATCTTTCTTTATGGCTGCATAGGATTCCATGGTATACATATACCAAAATTTATTGATCCATTTATGGGTCGATGGGCACTTGGGCTTCTTCCATGACCTTCCACGACCCAATTATGAATTGGGCTGCAATGAACATTCTGATACAAATATCTTTATTGTAGTGTGATTTTTGGTCTTCTGTATATATACCTAGTAGAGGAATTATAGGATCAAATGGCAGGTCTATTTTTAGTTCTTTAAGTGTTCTCCAGATGTCTTTCCAAAAGGAATGTGTTAGTTTGTAATCCCACCAGCAGTGTAGAAGTGTTCCCTTTTCTCCCAAGAGTATGGGGAAAGGGGTGGGGGAGGTGAGGGGAGGGGGGAGGATGGGTGGAGGGAGGGTGATTGGTGGGATTGCTCCTATAGTTTATCCTATAAGGGTACATGTGAATCTCTCTAAATGTAGAATATAAATGTCTTAACACAATAACTAAGAAAATGACATAAAGGCTATGTTAATCAGTTGGATGAAAGTATTTCAAATTGTGTATAGCAACAGCACTCTGTACCCCATGATAGCATTAATGTACACAGATATGTTTTAATAAAAAAAATAAAAATAATAAATTTTTAAAAATAAAATTTATAAAAAAGACAAAGATTGTCACTTCATTCTGGTCAAGGAAACAATGCAACAAGAAGATATTTTAATTCTAAATATATATACATCCAACTTAAATCCTCCCAGATTTAGGAAATAGACATCTATTTATCTGAGCTTTATAATATCATAAAGCACCATAATATTTGGGAATTTAACACCTCTTTGTCAGAACTGGACAGAACCTTTAAACAGAAACTAAACAAAGATACAAGGGACTTAAATGTGACCATAGAACAAATGAGCTTAATGGACAAATACAGAACACTTCATATCAAAGCTAAGGAGTATATGATCATCTTGACAGTCTATTGTACATATTCCAAAATAGGTCATATCCTAGGATACAAATTAAACCTCAACAAAATAAAAAGAATTGAAATCATACCTTATATCTTCTCAGACTACAAGGTAATAAAAGTGGAAGTCAACTCCAACAAAAATTTTTATCTGCACACAAAGGCATGGAAATTAAACAACTTTATGCTAAATAACAGTTGGGAAGGAATACATAAAGCAGGAAATTATTAAATTCCTTGAACATAACAACAATGAAGCAATAAGTTACCAAAACTTCTAGAATACTGCAAAAGCAGCTGTAAGAGGGAAATTTATCATATTAGATGCCTACATCTGAAAAACAGAAAGAGAGCACAAAAACAACCTAATGAATCACCTTAAGGAAATGGAAAAGAAATAATGATCTAATCCCAAACCAAGCAGAAGAAAAGAAATAACTAAAATTAGAACAGAGATTAATGAAATAAAAAACAAAAGAATTATTCAGAAAGTTAATGAAACAAAAAGTTGGCTCTTTGAAAAAATGAATAAGATTGATAAACCTTTGGCCAGATTATCTAGAAACAGAAAAGTAGGCTCTAATAACCTCAGTCAGAAATGAAAAAGGAGAAATAACAGATATCACAAAAAACAAGAGATTATCTCCCACTACTACAAGAAACTCTACACTAAGAAATTTGACAATGTGTAGGAAATGGACCAATACTGAAATTACACCATCTCTCTAGATTTAATCAAGAAGAAATAGATCTCTTAAACAGACCAATATCAAGCACTGAGATCTAAAAAACAATAAAATATCATTCAACAAAAAAAGCCCTGGACCAGATGGCTTCATTCCAGAATTCTATCAAGCCTTCAAGAAGATCTTGCATCTATATTTTAGAACCTATTTCAAAGCATTGAGAAGGAAGGAACCTTGCCCAACATGTTCTATGAAGCACATATCACTCTGATACCAAAACCAGGACAGGATCCAAATAAAAAGGAGAACTACAGACCAATATCACCAATGAATATTGATACAAAAATAATCAATAAAATCTTAGCCAATAGATTGTAGCTACATATTGAAAAGATTAAACATCACTGTAGCTCAAAGGAGTAGAGTACCGGCCCCATATGCTGGAGGTGGAGGGTTCAGACCCAGCCCTGGTCAAAAACTGCAAAAACTGCAAAAAAATAAATAAATAAAAAAATAAATATCTCTATTAAATAGGCTTTATTCAAGGGATGCAAGTCTTGTTTAACCATGTAAACCCATAAATGTAATTGATCATATTAATAGAAGAAAAACAATGACCATATATTTCTCTCAATAAATTAGGAAAAAATATTTGATAATATTCAGCACTTTTTCTAACAAGAACACTTAAGAATATAGGCATAGGTGGCACATTTCTTAAGCTGGTTGAAGCCATCTATGATAAACTCACAGCTAACATCATAATGAATGGAATAAAACAGAAAGCTTTTCCACTTAAAGCTGGAACCAAACAAGGATGTCCTCTATGATGACTACTATTCAACATAGTGCTAGGAGTTCTAGCCAATGTAATCAGACAAGAGAAAAATATAAAGGGCATCCAATGAGGGACAGAAGAGGTCAAAGTCTCACTTTTTGCTGATGATATGGCCTAATGCTTCCAGCAATTCCAGAGACTCAACCATAAGACTATTGAAAGTGATCAAGAAATAGAGTAATGCCTCAGGGTATAAAAATCAATGTCCATAAATTAGTAGCCTTTGCATATACAAACAATGGTTAAGTTGAAAAGCTAATCAAGGACACAATTCTCTTCATAGTAGTTTCAAAGAAATTGAAATACCTAGGAATATACCTAACATAAGAGGCAAAGGACCTCTATAAGAAGAATTATGAAACCTTAAGAAAAGTAATAGCAGAAGACATTAACAAATGGAAGAGCATACCATGCTCCTGGCTAGGAAGAAGCAACATTGTTAAAATGTCTATCCTATTGAAAGTAATCTACAGATTCAATGCAATCTCTATTAAAGTACCAATACCATACTTTGAAGAACTAAAAATATAGTTCTTCATTTTTCATGGAACCAGAAAAAAACTCATATAGCCAAGGCAATTATTAATAATTAAAAAAAAAAAGCCAGATGCATCTCCTACCAGACTTCAGGCTATATTACAAGTTCACAGTGATCAAAACTGCATGGTATTGGCACAAAAATAGAGACATAGATATTTGAAACCAAATACAAAATGAGAAGATGAAATCAGTCTCTTATAGCCATTTGATCTTTGATAAACCAAACAAAAGCATACACTGGAAAAAAGGATCCCTATTCAATAAATGGTGCTGGGAGAACTGGATGACCAGTGTAAAAGACTGAAACTGGACCCGCACCTTTCACCACTTACAAAAATTGATTCAAGATGGATAAAAGATTTAAATCTAAGGCAAGAAATGATTAAAATCCTAGAAGAAAGTGTGGGGAAAACTGTTGAAGAGGTCAGCCTGGGGAAAGATTTTATGAAGAAAACTTCCATGGCAACTGCAACAACAAAAATAAACAAAAGGGACTTAATTAAAGTGAAAAGTTTCTGCACAACTAAGGAAACAACAATCAAAGCAAATACGCAACCTTCAGAATGGGAAAAGATGGTTGCATGCTATGAAAATTACAAAGGTTTGATAACTAGGATCTATAGAGAACTCAAATTAATCAACAACAACAAAAAAAGAGCTAACCATCCCATCTATCACTGGGTAAGAGATATGAACAGAACCTTCTGTGATGAAGACAGATGAATGGATAACAAACATATGAAAAAATGTTCATCATCCCTAATCATCAGAGAAATGCAAATCAAAACCACCTGGAGATATCATCTAACCTAAGTAAAGATTAGCCCACATCAGAAAGTCCCAAAGTTGCAGATGCTGGTGTGGATGCAGAGAGAGGGGAATCACTTTTACACCATTGGTGGGATTGTAAACTAATACATCCTCTTTGGAAAGAAGTATGGAGCATCCTCAAAGAATTCAAGTTGGACCTCCCATTTGACCCTGCAATCCCACAACTTGGCATCTACCCAGAAGAAAGAAAAAAGTCATTTTATTGTAAGGACATTTGCACTAGATTGTTTATCACAGCTCTATTTATAATTGCTGAGATGTGAGAAGAACCTAAATGCCCATTAACTCAGGAGTGGATTAACAAGCTGTGGTGTATGAATACCAGGGAATATTATTCAGTCAGAAAATGATGGTCTGAATAGAGTTTTCTTTTTTATTCTTGTTTTAAATTTATTTTTTATTGTACAGTCTTACAGGGGTACACACAATTTGGTTACACAGTTTGCATTTGTACATTTCATGCCAATGTTATAAGTGTGCCTTTCACCCTAAGAGTCTGAAATCCTGCTGTTCCCCATTGCTCTTATCAGTGCCTGAGCTCCAGCTCCTGTCTGATCAAGGTGTCACTAGATTCTCAGAGGAATGGAAACCCTACTGTAAATTGCATGTGAAGGACCTAGACTCCATGCTCCTTATGAGAATCGAAGGCCTGATGATCTGAGGTGGAGCTGAGTCTGAGAAGCTAGCTCTGGGACCATCTAGTTACAGGAAAATAACCTCAGAGCTCCCACTGACTCTGCATTATGGTTAATTGTATGCATAACTATATATGTATTACAACTTAATAATAATAGAAATAAAGTGCTCAATAAATGTAATGTGCTTAAATTATCCTGAAACTATCACACCCTCTGCATAGTCCATGGAAAAATTTTCTTTCATGAAACTAGTTCTTGATGCCATGAAGGTTGGGGACTGCTTCTCTATGCCTTTTTCAATATTCTTTTTCAATTTTCTTTACATATTCATTCCCCTGCCTTTTATTTTTCCTCATATTTCATGGCCCTCATATAGAGGACAAGAAATTTATATCAATGAATTAACAAGAAAACTTAATATGTTTTCTCATTTAAGGTTGCATTTCTATCTTTGGTTGAAAATATCAGTAATTATTAACTGCCATCTGTATCTCTAGATACAGTGTTTTCAAATACTGCCCCTATAATTTTAGCCTTGCTGTGTTTCTTGGGCTTGTGTTTCCAAAAGTTTACTAGGCCTTTCCACTTGGAGTTTCAATTGATACCTCAAGTCTCACATGTCCAAAAAATGTTGATCAGATTTTCTCTAAGGTCCTGCTTGTACCAGCACTCAGTTGCCATGGCAAAATCTTCATTGTTACTCTCATCTCTTCACTCATGCCCACACTCCTTATCTTAGCAATTCTGTCTGTTAATGAACCTGCCTGCACTGCCATTGTCTCACTCCCAACATTGATCATGTCTTATTTAGAATATTATTTATACTTCCCTGCTGAGGCTTCTGTATCAAAGGTAAGGTCACCAGAGTTTCTGCATTGCCAGATATACTGGTTCTCAATCTTTATCTGCTTCGGCCTTTGGAGTTATTCTTTATAATAAATACTTGAGCAGTTGAAAAACATTACGTGAAAATTATTCATCATGACTTACATGGTTGTCTCCCCTACTGTCCCGGGATCTTACCACACAGTGTGCCCTGTGCCACAGTGTCCTTCCACCACTCTCCTGTGCCTTCCTCCACTATTTTCTCTTTCTGAATCTCCAGTACTTAGTAGAGTTCTTTGAACATAGTTGGTGCTTAATATATCTTTATTAAATAAACAAATGAATAATTCACTGGCCAAATTGGAGTAGTTTACAATTTTGTGTTTAGAAGCAAAAACACCTTTATGAAGTAAATCTCACTTGGGAACCAAAATACTGAAACAAGAAAAAACAGTGGTCTAGTTATAGCTAGGTAGAGGGTCCTAGCGGGTTGGTGGGTGGGGGCAGATACACAGGAAGCTAGGACCTCCGAAGACTGCTGAGTCCCTGGTTAAACTACAGAGTCTCTCCCTTGGACCCTAAGCCAGCTTGGAAGAATAAGGAGACTCCGTGGATTGCAGCTGGAACACCTGTGTTCTAGGAAATTATTCTGAAAAAAAAAAAAGGCAGGCGAAAGGAGCTGCATTGGCATCTGATACATCCCTATTGACCTAATAGTGAACTCAGGAAGCTTTCTCTGCATTAATCAAGTGAAGGCAGTCACCATTCTTAGGCATATTTTTACCTTGGCTTTTTAATACATAAAATGTTTATCTAAAAGTCAACAAAGAAGACCCTTTCCCTCTTGCCAACTCTTGTTTTATATCTTCTTGTTCAGAAGCACTTAAGGGGCAATGCATAAAATGATCCTTGAGAGTAATTTCCTATTCTGCATTCAAAACAAAGCAAATACCTTGTGAAATGGCGTTGTTTTGGGGCAGTAATATACATATTGTAGCATTTCATTAAATCCTTTTCATTTATGCGCTTCACTCTGTGAAGGTTACTGACAGTTGATTTAAAATATGTATTACTTTAGCCGGTGAGAGTACATAAAATCACTAAATCAAATTTGCTGTGAACATCAACTCAGAAAAATTAAACATGCAGATAGTCACCAAGGACAAAAGGCCAGTACACTCCCATAGATTTTCTCTTCTTGAGTTTGTGCTAAGTGACTAATTCTTCTAGCTTCGAGCATGACTATGAAGTTTCTATTGGAATCATCTCCTAGTTCTAGTGGCTGCATCTTTGTGCCTCAGAGGGATCAGAATGAATTTTATAGAAGAAGTGTTGAAAACCTCTCTTTATAAAAGGTTCAGGGAAATCAAAATTGCATTTTATAACAAAAATAATCAATGGGCTTCTTGTGTTTTTTTGTGTATCTTGCGTGAGCCAGCACATTTTATTTCTGACAAGAGTCCTTGGCAGGACTTTATTCTGTCAAAAAGGGGTTGCCAATATTCACATATTGACAAATCGTGAAATATCCTGTTCATCCTCCCTTTCTTCCTGTGCCACTGCTTCTCTTTTTACCTTTGTAACGTCTGAACTTTCATTTGCACAAAATGCCAAGTTAAGTGAATAAATGTTTGCAAACATTGACAAAAAAAAAAAAAAAGAAAAGATGATTTCTCCTCTCTGCTTCACAGCAATACTTTGTGGCAGCCCATGTCTCAGTAAAATTCCAAGCACACTGGGGCTTGCAAACCTGTCCTTAGCCAATGAACCAGTTTAGATGAGAATCTTAATTTAATCAGAGTGGTTGTAGATCTATGTCACTTTGTTAAAGAGGTGCTGACACAGTTATTATTATTATTATTTTTTTTTTACCAAAGCACAAGCTTTATTTAACTTCTCTTGCTCTTGGCACTATGCTAGATTCTGTGGATACAGAAGTAAAAGAACAGTCTCTGCCTTCAGAGCACTTACAACCCACTTCTGGGAGAGAAGAGCTGGCAGGTGAACTGTGACAGTGCAATGTCATGTGTGGTGTGACAGATGTCTTGCATGGATGATACTCGTTAGGTCCACTCCAGGGCCCCAGGCACAGGTTTGTTCAGCAAACCTATCTTTATAAGCAATTTTATTGACAAACATTATAAAATCATGCCCTCACTTGAGGTACACAGATTTATTGATGAAGATTCAGAACACAAGGTAGAGAAGTACTTAGTTATTTGTTTTTTGTCCTATCAATGCACTTGAGGTTTCTTTATAGTGGCCAGGTACCATTCTTTCATGTTCTTTATTGTCAAATGTTCCATTTTTGGCTAATCTGACATTCCCACTAGGAGGAAAAGACAGCTACATTGTGAGTAATCACAATTCCATGACCCTGAGGGACCTGTTTGTATTAAGACAACATAGATCTTTTGATCTCTGCAGTTCCCCGACACCGATTACTTAATGCTGGGTATAGCAGTACACACGATGCTGTGTCAGCGACAACTATTGACTTCCCAAGGGTTGTTAACTTTGATTTACCAGTGATGACCACAAATTCAAGGCTTACTCAAAGTTTGTAGGAAAATGTGAATGATAATTAGTTTCCTGATCATGGGAAATGTATTGTTCAGAATTTAATGGTATAGACATAGAACACATCACATCATCTTCCCAACATATCTTCTCTTTGGGTTACAATGACTGATAGTCTCCACTAGTGGAGAAAAGAGAAGTGAGAGCCCATTTGCAGTGTGAGAAGACTGATGCCATGGTGCGAGAGATGTCTATTCCTCATTTGGCATGCCTAAGAGGACTCAGAGGGCTGTGATGTCTGCACATTGACCAGAGGCAAAACAGGACACCAACAAGAAGGACCTGTTCACTTTGCAAAGTGATTAAAGCCCTCAAAGGAGGTAGGTCCAGCCACTCTTGGAGAACTATTTGACACATAGTAGGAAGATTTGGAGGTGGAATGTCCTCCTTGGGTCCAATGGTGGGAAGGCACATAAAATAAAAGATTCCCACTGCCATGTTCACCACCCTCAAGTGCTACAGCCCAGAAGCAGCACTATGGTTAAAACACAGATGAGTCGGGATGCTGTTTCATAAACAGAATGGCAAAAAATGCTGATTTGAAATGAAGCAGATTGAAGAGACTAGGATGAGATGCAGGAATCCAACTGGGAAGATAACTGTAAGAAAGGGGATGTAGGATGAAGAGAATTTGTGGGATAAGATAGTTTGAGATGTGTGAAGAATATCCAGGAAGAAATGTCCAGAAATGTTAATCACATGGGGTCAGAGCTCAAGGAAGAGTACAGGCTGAGGCGTCAACAGCACACAGGTAGGAATTAATATCAAGGATGAGGATGAGACCACCAGAAGAAGAGAATGGTGGTTTAGAGCATAGCATGTGGCAATGCCAACATTTACTGGTAGACAAAGAGAAGTCTGCGAGGGAGAGTTCAGCAAAACAGGAGGAAAACTAAGAAAGGCTGGACACAGGAGCTGGGGGAAAGGTTTCAAAGATGTTTCAATTGGCCAAAAACAAGTGGGAGAAGAACTGAAAAGGGGTCTTAAAATTGGTTCATGGAGACCCTGGAGAGATTGTTCCAGGGGTGTACTAGGAATGGAAAATGGTGTTTATGGATTAAGAGAAATAAGAAGGCTGGGAGAGCTCATGTAGAATACTCGGAAAAATGGTAGCTCTCAAACTGTGGCTCCCTAACCTACAGTGTCAGCAGCATCATCTTCCAAGAAATGGAAATGGAAGAATAGTAAAGAAAAAGCCCTTAAAATTTCAAAAGATTTCTATTTTTTAAAATAAAAAATTTTTACTTGCAGAAGCCTGGATTTATTTTGGACATAATTTTATTGAGTAATATCCATATTTATAAGAAAATGTGCCAAAAACATTTATAGCCAAATAAATTTTTGTGAAGGAAACACCTCACTGTAGGTAGCACCCAGATTAAGCAGCAGAACACTTTTAGCATTTCCAGAAAACATCATCTACATTTTCCCCATTCTCAAAGATAACCAACCAGTACAATGACTTCTCATACCATGGCTTACCTTTGCCTGCTAGTTTATGTGGGTAGAAAAAACTCTTTTGTAACTAGCTCAATATTACATTCTTTAGAATTGTCCATGTTGTATTTGGTTTTAATTTGCTCATTTTCTTTGCTGTGCATATAGCATGCTGTTTATATAACATCCCTTCTATTATGAGTGGATGTTTGAATGGTTTCTAGTTTGGGGCTGTCATAAATAGTGCCGCTATGAATATACTTGTACATGTGTCTTGGTAAACATATGTCCATATTCTAGGAGGATATATGTATACCTGGTATTCTAAGTTACAGGGTAATGTATGTAGGTTCAGCTTAGCAGACAGCATCAATTTTCAAAGTAGTTGTTCCAATTTACTTTACTACCAGCAGCATATAGACATTCTTGTTTCCATACCGCCTCACTGACACTTAGGTCTATTTGCTTTTCTCAAATGGCTGTGCTGATTAGTGCACAGTGGTATTGCACTTCCCTGATGATTTGTAAAGTTGATCACCTTTTCCTATTTTATCGACCATTTGAAGATCTTCGAAGTTTCTGTTCAAAATCTTCATCCACTGATCAATCAAATTGTCTGCCTTTTTTTTTCCCCCCTAACAGGGCCTGGCCTTTTAAATTTCTAAAAGCTTAGTCTTCTATGACTTGGGGTATATACTTTAAACTAAACAAAATGTGTCAAAAATAGCACAAGAGATAAGCAAACTGGCTAACGTCTATCCCCTGAAGAAAAGGCTGTCTGGGAACCTCAAATATGACAATAGTAGTGCTAACCAATAGTGCAAGCTACAGTTTGTTATATACCTGCAATATACAGAATGCTGTGCTGTTTTTGAGAAAAACATCTTAATGGGATGAAAAGATGTAGGGAAAATTCGATGGTTAGAAGGGAAGAAAACAATCACATCCACTCCTAGTAAAAGTGAAAGCCGCATATGGACACATACAGAAAGAAAACATGGGATTATTTAAATCTCAGTGTCAAGTTTAAAAATGCCACTGTTATAGGAAAACAGATAAAGAACATTATTTAAGTTTTCCACTAATGAATGAACCCATGTTGTCCCCAATTTACTAATTATCTTCTTACATCATAGCTTAATTGTTCCCTAATGACTGCCTTGCCATTTTCAAATATTGATTAATTACATTAAAAAATTCATAATCTTCTGACTTCTTTATGTAGATTGGTTTAGATATACAGACTCCAGTTACACATTCTGGGTGGAGCACCCTAAAAATCTAATAAGGACATTGTTAATAAAACTGTTACACAACCCATGCTAATTCTGGGAAAAGATGCAGGAAAAAATTACACACCCAGTGCATAAAAAACAAATCCCTTACATTTACATGTTTACTCTCGTATTTTCTATTTTTAAGGCTAACATGAAAAGACACAAAAATCTTCCTTGATGATTTCTTCCATTTCCCTTAAAGCCTGATATGTCTAGCTCTTGCCCTGGGGTGTCATCAACTGCTGAAGGGTCACACTACTTTGTATTTGCAGCTTTATCGCCTAGTTGTACAAAAGCATTTTTAAAAAATAGATCAAACATTTCATTTTAGGAACCTGGATTCCTATCCTCGAAGCTGTCTGAGTTTTCTATGTCTGAGTTGTCTGGGACTTGTTTGCATGAGATACTTTTATACTTGTCTGTCCATAAACCTTTAGTGGGTGCCACATTTCTCCAGTGACATTACGAGCACCCTGGAGAGTAAGGGCCGTGTAACCCTCATCCTCCATGACTCAGAAATGGGAGCTGAGCATACTGAGTCTATGGGCTATGTACACATTCTAACCTTGACTTCGTCCTCTGGTGCGTGGTCCAAATCACTGAGTTCCCATCAATGATGGACTAATTGATCTGCTGATGACTGCCTCCTCTAGGATTTCTCTCTTCCAAGACCTCATATTGGAATTCTTAGCTCTCTGGAGAAAAAAACTAATTCTTACAGCTGGATTATTTCTTTGTCTCATTTTGACCTTATCATCTATCCTTCTGAGAGATCTCTTCTCAGTACCACTTTTGGGATTTGCAGACACTGGTTTGAATTCTTCCTCTGCCATACATTTAGTAGCAATGTGACCTGGGACACGTCACTCAAAGCAACTGAGCCTCAAGAAGGCTCTGCATATTGGGGAAAATTGTAAGTTAGCTAATATGTAGTACTTACAAAACAGTTGGTACAGTGCATGTCATGTGGTAAACTTGAAGAAGTGGTGGATAGCAATATTGTCACTCTAATCACGCTCATAATTCTATTGGCCCTTTAAAGATAGGAGGGAGCAGAAGGAGCGTGTAAAGGAAGAATGTGCGGTCCGGAGATAGTTTATGAATAGCTGAACTGAGCCTGGAACCATTTTCTGACTCAGGGACCAAAGCCCTTCCCATCTCAGCAGATGACTTTCCTATGTAATATGACTGAAGTTTTCCTAGTTTGAAGTCACATGCAAAATTCATGCTAGTAAATAAAAATGATATACACGTATCAGACAAGATAAAGGTTGTGTTAAACCACAGACTCCTGCAAAGATAAGTCTAGATTAGATGAAAGGTCAAAGAAACGTCTGTCTTGTGGCCCGGCAGGGAGGAGCTCAGTAGTAGAGATTGGGGTGATTTAAGTAGCTGCTTATAGAGGTTATGAATTAATTTTATCAAAAATGTCTATATCACTGACAATGGCCACCCTCTAATCATAAAAATATCCTTTGAAATGTGGATATTCTTTCTGTTGTGTGTTTTTTGTTTGTTTTAAAAAATTTTGCTGGAGGCATGCTGCTCACTTCTACATGGGTTCATTCCCCGGAACAACTGAATTGTAGCCCTAATCCCCGGTAAAACAAAGGCGACCTTTTTCTTCCAGTGTCTAATTTTCTAGCCGAATAGTTTATACAAGTACATACATTTAGCCTGGGATTAAACTTTGAGAAACTCTAACTAGCACTTTGAATTAGGAAATTGTCTGTGAAGGATACTGAATGGCAAAAGGACAGCGTAGGAGACTGTGGATGAATTTATTATTTAACAGCAATGTGAAGCAGAGTTAATACTTGACTGGTATTTTAAGAAATAGAAGGATCTTCGATCTAAGGATCACTGATACAAACATTTTAGACAATATTTGTGGAAATGTGTACAGATATATGAGGTATACAAAGATAGACAATTTATTTCCATGAATTATCTCATATTGCTAGCATACATATTCTTTAACATCTGAAATATCTTTTAAAAGATAAATTCAACACTTGTTTTGTTCTTTACTTAATAGATTCCAAATCAATGCAAGTGGTTCTTATCTCCTTCCACTCTCAATTTCCAATTATGTACATTGGGGCTGAAATAATGATGACACAAGCTATTTATTTTACTTATGTATCAATATCACATTCTATGTCCCTTACAAACATACTCATGCAGTCCTCATCATGACTTGATAACATGGGTCCCACCATTATCCCCATTGTGCCAATAGGGAGTTAGAGGCTCAGGGAGGATAAGTGACATGCCAAGGTCACGCAGCTCATAAGAGGGAGAAGTGGTATTCAGATGGAGCAGTTGGGCTTTAGAGTCTCTGCTGTAGTTGCAGGGTCTCTGCTTTTAAAGATGAGGAAATTATAACAGAAGGAATTGAAGGCCAACTGGCCAAGGTTATACAAGTAAGGGGTGTGTCAGGAATAAGAACCAGCATTTCATTCTAGCACCAGTACACCTGACCACCCCAAACACTTTGACCTGGTCACTGTGGTTTCATAAGCCATATGAGTCTGCTAAGCTAAAAGACAAGCTATGTTCCTCATTCAACAATATTTATTCATTGCCCCATTTATCTGAGGGGCTGTGTTGGGCTCTGGGAATTGAGAGATGCATAAGATTGGGCCCTACCTCATGAAGGTTCCCAGTCTATAGAGGAGAGAGGGACAAATAGGTTTAACACAAGACATGATGGGTAGATGCCACAAAACAAGCAAAATAAAGAGGCGGGGATCATTTTGATTGGAAGGGGAAGAGGGAGAAGGCTTCAGGGATGGCGCTATCTCTGACTTTAGAGGATATCTGTGCTTTCCTCCTTGGTATACTAACCCAATTTCTCACTCCCCACCCTCAATCTAGGTCAATCTATGCTATGTCCCAGGGAAAAGATGCATTCACAGAAAAAAAGAAAAAAAAAAAGGAATTCTCTCTTGGTTTCTGATTTCAGAATCTTGGCTCTTACAAAGACTTGGGAGAAAACTTTAAGAATGAGTGGGCTCCTAGATTAATTTTTCTCCCTAACACTAATGCCCCTCTGTCATCCCAAATATTCTGACCATAAATATTTCATGGACCCTGTTGAGGGAGGAGGGGAGAGAAAAAAAGAGAGAAAGGCCAGGGAGGATGGGGGAGGGAGTAGGAGAGGAAGGTGAGATAGAAAGATAGAGACAGAGATGATAGAAATAGAGACAGAGAGATAGAGATAGAGATGAGAGAGACAGAGATGAGAGAGAGAAAGAGAGAGGGAGGGAGAGGAAGAGGGAGAGAGACCCTGTTTCTGGTCTAAACCCTGGGAAAACCAAACAATTTTGCAGAATCTTGGAGCAGAGGAATCATCGATTTCCTAGTTCAAACTCCCTGATGGTAAATAGTTTCAAGGAGAAAATGTCTGTTGGCCATGTGGCAGGTGGGGGCCTTTATCAAGGGATTGTTGTGACCTCAATGTAGCACAGGAAAGTGCCACCATTTCCCAACTCTCAAGAAAAGCCTGGGATTGCTGGAGAATCCTACCTGAGGAAAGGCATATGGGATGAAGTTGAGAGCATCGCTGGAGAGATATTGAGCACGAGGACCATGTGGAATGAGGAATATCTCAGCAAGCGCTGTGTGCACAGGTGGGATTGAGCACCACCTATCTTTCCCCTTTCTCATTAATCCATTGGCACTATTTTAGTCTCCTGAACTTAGCATGGCCTCAGGAAGAGGGGAGAACCTCAAATTAAAATGACATTCAGTTTCCAAAGACCAAGTGGATGGTAGAGGATAAGGTTTGAAACAGAAATTAAGATGTATATGGACAAAGACTATTATATTTTTTGTATAGGCAAATTCAGGCACTATAGACAGATTTTTTTTTTTTTACCCTTTATTCCTTTTAGGTTATTTATTGAGCTACTGAAAGGGCCTCGGGATGCCAGACTCTGGCACAAGATGGATGTGAGAACATGATCGTGGATATAAGACATTACAAAGAAAAAAAATGCCATTGGTTGGAAAATAACACCATTTCCTGGATGTTTAGACTCTCATATCTTAAAAGTAAACCTTGGCATTTTTGAGCCCTCTGGGAGAACACTGATAGTTAATACGACTTGTTAAAAAAAAAAAAAAAAAAGCAAAGTTTTCTTCTTGTACCATTTCACTGTTATTTATTAATCAATTCTTATTAAGTGTTAACTAGCAAAATTAACAATCCTGTGTATTAATGGAGAAAAGAATAGGAAAGCTGAAAACAGAGCATTTAAACTGCTAGTGGAAATTTTTTTTTATTGGAGTCATTAACTGGACTGCAATTAAAACTGATACTGTATCAGATACTTTAATACAATTTACTCAGATACATTTTTGTCATGTTCATATTTTGGAAACCCCTCTGATTTGGGCTAAATTTAGACTCTGTTAATTCTAAGGAATATGTATTTGGACTTTCTCTTGAGGTACCCCAATTTCTGTATCACGAGAGAGAGTCACTCTCACCTGCTCCCTGCTGTGCTACCACTGAAATTTTATTCACTGTTAAGCACAGAAGTGGCCTCTGGGCTCTCCCTATGCCAGCTTGTTCCAGCAGCAAGACTGAGGCTCAGGTTGGGTTGCTTATAAGACTTTGAGATGTAAGCTTATACAGGAGTGATTTATTGGGAAGTACTCCCAAGAAAACCTGGTAGGGGAGTGGAAATGTGGGACCAGGAAGGGAAGGAAGCAGGATGTGACATCCTATAAAGTCCTTCAGGTAATCATTTTGGCTCAATTACTCAGAGAAGTCTGGAAACAGCATTGGTCACATCACTGACAACTTTTTTTTTTTTTTTTTTTAACCAATTTCAAGAGAGAATTAATTCAATTAATTCTGAAAGGCATCCACTGTGTGTAACAAATTAATTTCTCTACTATGAGTAAGAATCTCTTTTTCATTTTCTTTCTTTCTTTTCCTTTTTAATAGAGACATGGTCTCCCTCTGTCACCCATGCTGGAGTGTAGTGGCCCAACTTCCCCTCACTGTAACCTTGAACTCCTGGGTCAAGTGATCCTCCTGCCTTAGCTTTCTGTGGCATGCCACCATGTCCAGCTGATTTTGTTTTTTAGTGATGGAGTTACTCCAGCTTAATTTCTCACTTGTTCATGTAGAATGGTATTTGTTTTGTACCATCCTTGGGATGACTGAGAAAATCATCATTTGAGTCACATGCTGTGGTTCAGATGAGGAATTCTGACTGAGAAAGGCAGCCAGGTGTCTGAATCAGGGGGACAGAGGAACTGATACATTTTGTATTTTCATTTCCATCAGTCATTGGGCAGTGGTTGAAAAAAGACATGGGTGCTGCTGTGGGGAGAGGTGATGGCACAGTGGGAGCTATTGTATATGACAATGGTGAAGGAATCCAAGGGGATATGGATGGACACTGATGGCACCTGCTCCAGTCTCCCCCTCAGCTACACAGATCTATTCATGCCCCATGTTTACCTTACTCCACTGATTCTGCAGGATAGGGCTGGTCATAACTTCTAGGAAAAAACAAAGCCTTCAAGAGGAAGGTAAGTGTGACGAGCTGCAGTCCCTTCTGTTGTAGATGGGTACTGATCATCTGCTTCCTGTCCCACCCACCCTAGGTTACCCCAAGTGACCCTTGGCCAGCATTTCTGCAGATCTGGTGGGTGGTCTAGTGGGTGATCCAGATATTCATTCTGTGGGTGCTGGGACATGATTACTATGCCTTTGTTGTAACTCCTTGTTTGTGGTTGAAACGGCAACAGACCAAGAGATGTCTGAGAGGGTTCTAAATTCCAGATGGTCTTCTTCTGGGCTCATTATGTAGCAGCAGCTCCACCTCCTCAGTATAATCAGAATTATTGTCTCTGGAAATTCTGCAACTTTCTGTTTTTTTCTGTTTTACAGGGGTCCAAGATGCCCTGAAATTTATAGCTTTAGGTTTAGTGGAGCTTTTGTTTCCCCTGGTAGAAAAGCTCTAATCAGAACCATGGCTGCTAGACACACTCGAACTAACATTCCCTCAAGAGAGCACTGGATATGAGGATGAGATCAGCCACTTCTACTTTGCTACTTAATTTCTGGTTCCATACTTATGGGGGATACAGCACCATACTATGGCTATTGGCTCAAGGAGGTATATGTGTCAATGTGAAAGATGAAGATATAACCTCATAGGGTAACATTTCTAAGCTAGTGCCTTAACTATCTGTTTTTTTTTTTTAGGTGAGTGTCTCACTATGTTGCACAGGATAGCCTCAAATTCCTGGACTCAAGCAATCCTCCTGCCTCAGACTCTCAATACCATACCACTATGCCTAGCTCTTAATTGCATCTTTAAGAATCCAGTCTAAAGTTCTGTAAAACAAGTAGCTTTGAGATGATGGGGTATATGGTAGGATCAGTGAAAATTGTGGTCAGTGCCCATTATTGCATCTTCTTTGATCTAAAGTAAGTCCCTTGGTCTGAAAAGATGTCCTATGGGACCCTAGGTATGTAAATTGAACATTCTGGGATCCCTCAGACAGTGTTGCTGGGTAAGGTCTTCTGGTAGGAAATCCATCCCAAGAACACATGCCTATCCAGGCCAGTAGAAGTTACTATAATATTGTTCTTTCTGTAGTAGAAGGGATCTGAGGTAGTGGCTTTTCCCCAGGAGGCTGGTTGTCTCCTCAAAGGGTGGTACCACATTAAGAACTCTGCTTTTGTCTGTGCTGCTGACAGAGTGGAGATTCAGCAGCAACTGCAGCTGCATCAGCCTTAGCGGGTAGGAGTCCCTGATACTGGGTTTATGCCATGTCTCCCTTGCTACAGCACAGCTCTTCTGTTCTATTCTATTCTGTTCTGCTCTAGATGATGTGAATGGTCCACTCTCAGAATCATTGTTGAAGGCCTAGAATGGCTCAGGACAGAGACTGGCTTTCAGAAGAATCTTTCAGAGATCTTTCAGAAGAATCTTCCTGTTTGGTTCATTGTGTGGTGTCTACCCAAGATTGGGTAGTTCATTGTGTGGTGTCTACCCAAGTTTCCGGTTGGCACTTACAAGAAAACAAAGACCCCTTCATGTAGCGACCACTCCCACATGTATATCTACATAACTCCCTCCCATCTCTACTTCTATCTTCTAGTCTTTTCCCTTCTAGTTTCTAATTGACCAGTCAACTTAATTTACCACACCCAGGAGCTCTTGTATATTTTTATCACACCTGGGAGCTACTTTTTTCTCCCCACAAACTGGATGACCAGGTAGAAGCACTGCTCAAAGTTCTGTCCAAATGGAAGGTTTTTCCTTTACCACAGGGCTACCCCTTAATGGGCAAGAAAGAACACGATCCTGAGATAAGACCACCACGTGTACTATTGTTTACTCTAGCATATGAGAATTGCTTCTGACATTTCTCATAGATGCGTGTTAGAAATAGTTCATTAGCCAGACGCATACCTATTTACAAATACCAAATTGTAGTAAACATATTATGGTCATTGCAGCTTGGTTAAATTGCCAGTAGTCCTGTGTCCTCTATTTGATTTTTGTTGGTCCCAAATTGGTCACTTAAGAGAGAATGTGTTGAAAAATACCTCCTCAAAATTTATTAAATCTTAGAAAGTGGCATTAATCTCTGCCATTCTGTCTGAACATAATATGGCTTTTGGTTTTCACTCTTTGCCAAGCTGAAGAGCTAGAAGTGGCAGTAAGGATTTTACTTGGCCTTTACTCCCATGACGATCTTTATAGCACAGGTAAATGAAACTGATGGAAGGGGTTCTTCAAACTGATGGATTTACTAAATCCAGTTCTGGTATTTCCATCTCACTTCATGTTTGATATAAACATGATATAAGCCATCCAGGAACCATTCTGTTAGTGTATTAGGTTTGGCTCTTGTGCCTTTTCTAGAAAATTAAATCCTACTTGGTAAAAGAGTAGCAA
>NW_003852408.1:31948859-31949368 GCF_000181295.1 Otolemur garnettii
TGCTGCAGATTCAGCATCTGGTGAGGGGCCCATTACCTGGTCCATAGATGGCACCTTCTCACTGCATCCTCACATGTAGATGGGCGAGGAAGCTCTGTGGGGCCTCTTATTGGGTACTAATCTCATTCCCCTTCAGGAAATAATCACCTCACAAAGGCCCCACCTCCTAATACCATCACATTGGTTGTTAGGTTTCAACATATGAAATGGATGGGTCTGCACAAACATCCAGACCATGATACTTCCTGTGCTTTTCATCTGACCCAGGCCATGATTTGGCGCAAGTCAGGGGTTTAGTAGCCAACAGAGAGGTGGGAGTGGATCTTAAGGGGCCAAAATCTCTAGTCCCAATTCACAGAGATCTCAGCATGCTAAGGTACCGGGGGACCTCAGAAAACAGCACAGATCATACTTCCAAGTGTCTTAATTAGGGGCAAGGGAGCTGGAGTATCATCCTGCCACAGTCAGTCAATGTATGAGAACCACACTGGAGGTGACATGAATCCTGG
>NW_003852408.1:31949715-31952345 GCF_000181295.1 Otolemur garnettii
ACATGAAATCATCATCCTAATCTGGTTGGCTGATTAGGAAAAGAACTAACCCTCTTCTGTCCCCTGGTGAACTGCTGAGTTGAAATAATGCAGCAGTAAGATGAAGAAGGAAGGGTTGTACCCACATATTTAAGTCTACTTCTCTTGTCTAGGTAGGTTGGTCTTTGTGCAAATTTGACAGTGGAGGTATGGCATTTCTACTGGGGAAGGTGTGCTTACAGTACTCATTGTTGTTCTCTAGAATATATGTGTATCTACGTATCTATATCTATATCTATAGCTGTAGCTAGATTTTCTGGCCTGGAGAAAGCACATATAAATGGACAATGGTTGAGGCATTGATGATCAAATGCACTTTATTTTACACAAATCCACCTCTCTCCTCCTCTTCTCTTTTGATATTTAAATACACACTGGGGCAGGATTTCCAAATATCATATCTTCTTGCTGGATAAAGGGGGTTTTCATTCTGAGCTGGCTCAGTGAGTGGTCTCTTGGGTTGAAGCAGAACCATCTGCTGCTTCTGTTTTGATTTTCACAGTCGAATGTACACCTTACTACATAAATATAATCTATGCATGTATTCTTAAAATGACACCCTATTTATTTAATGGAAATTCAGAGGATGACAGATAAATGGCCAGCCACATGACCAAAAGAGAGTTTTTCATTTGGTTTAAAGCTCTTTTTCTTGTTGTGAACTTAGCTTTTTAATTTATGTATAAAGAAATGTAATTAAATTGATCTTTTTGTTAATCCACACGCAGAAAATAGAAGGTATCAATGAATATATATTTCTTAAAGTCGTTATCTCGTGCTAGTCTACCTTCTTTTTCTTCCCATTCATGTATTTAAGAACTCCACCAAAACATGCTCACACAAATGAACTGTACATTTTAGAAAAACACACGGAAAATTTATCCTGCTGGAAAGCACACACCTTTCTGTGTCAGACTAAAAGTTCTGCCAGTGTTTTGCAGGTGGTAAACATATTGGTAAAAATAATTATTTTTAGTAACTATGTAATTTTTCATTTGAGGAAACGATTTGAAGTTGTGGATTTTGTATTTTGATGTATGAGATTATACATACATCTACATAACTAATGAATACATTCCCACAAGTTCTCTTAGGCCCCTTCTACCTTGGAGAACCAGATTTTGATCACTTGCGTAAATGACCAGGATATTCATTTTGAGCTTGTATTCTCTCTCCTCAAGTTTTTTCTTTCGTTGCCATTATTTAGATTAGTAGTTTAATTCTGCATGGGAAAACTAACTCTTTCAAAATAGTTCCTTCTCACTCTATTCTTGGGTTTTTCTAGCCTTTCCCAGTGACTCTAATAGTTCTCAGAAATTCCCATGTACCATGTAAACATGAGGTTATTCTTAGTATATTAACAACTATCATCATGGGAGAAGAATAATTTTAATATTAATAAAAATAATTTCCACTCTCTGCTGGAATAAATTGGTTTATTTTTAAAAGTTGGCTTAATGATTGATATTTATAGAATGTTAATTTTTTTTTAAAGGCAACTCTGTGTGGAGTCAGGAAGCTTTCGGCATCCTTGCCTGCCCTACACAATAAGAACCCAGAAATCATTCTGCACATCAAATGAAAACCCAATCTCATAAACCCAAATAATAACTCCTGGTACTAATGCTCTATTATGCTTTGCTGAGTCAGAGCACTTAAAAAGAATTAACAAATAAAATCTTCTAAGACTCCCCTGAGGTAGGTAAATGTTTTCTTGCTTATTTCTTTAGAGACCATAGTTCAGCTTACTTGCCAAAGCTAAAAGGTCATTGTTGCTGATGTTGTGAATGCCAAGAATCTTCTGGTTGCTAATCCAGTCTTTAGATGATTATAATTAGAGTTTGATAAACTATGCCTAGTTTTGCATTTGGTTCAAATTAACATTAGAATTTCTTGACCCATTTAAATTATTTTTATAGTTAATAGAATTGTAGAGTTGGAAAGGTCTTTGGAAATGATCTAGTCCAAACTCTTTATTTTACAGATGCTGAAAAACTGAAGCTCGTGGATGTAAAACCCTGCTCAGGCTCTCAGACGTCTCACCAATGGACTGTGGTGCAGCAATCTGATGGCCACAGCTGGATACAGAAACCTCTCAATAGTTAACAGAATTCTGAGACAGGCCATTAGCTCTGTAGAGTAGTGAGTATAAAAAAAAAAAAAAGAGGAGAAAAGATGTTCCAGGAAAAGAAAAGATTTTTTTTTGGGGGGGGGTTGTTTTGTTCTATTTTGTTTCTGAACAAGCTTCTTTCTGTGCTAAATGACACCATGCCCAAGGAAGTCTATGTTCTGTTTTTTAGAAAAATTCCCTGGCTCACAGCCATCACCACAGGCCTTCTTGGACACCCAACATGGGCAAAGAATACTTGCTTAAAAGAATATTTTTAATATTTCCCTTCAAAATTCAAGGGTGGTAGGAGGTGAATAAAAAGGGAGAGGTTATGAGGGGGAAAATATGAGTGCAGTTGTAGCAAATAAGGGGCAGATGGTGCATGAAGATGTGTTCTGGTTTCCCAAATATGGCATGCCCGATATTGCCTGAGAGAGATACATCCTTTCTAAACCCAAGCGGCACTCTTTTTTTTTTTTTT
>NW_003852408.1:31952379-31991660 GCF_000181295.1 Otolemur garnettii
GAAACACTTCCATCAAACTGGTTAACATAGCCTTCATGTCATTTTCTTAGTTATTGTGTTAAAATGTTCATATTCTACTTTTAGAAAGATTCACTTGTACCCTTGTAAAATAAACCACAGAAGTGATCCCTCCAATCCTCCTCCTTCTACCCATTCCCCCTTCCCCTCTCCCTCCTGTCCCCATATTCTTAGGCTGTTATTAGGTTATAGCTTTCATATAAAAGGCATAAATTAGTTTCATAATAGGTGTGTGTACATTGGATACTTTTTCTTCCTTAAGCAGCACTCTTAAAAGTCTCTGCATCTTTTTTTGTAATGATATTTAAGGCAATTTTCAAACATCTTCTGAACTTCTGAACTAGTTGCCTAACTGAAAGATCTATTTCGATATCTACTTGGTCTCACAAAAGTAACACATTCAAAACCAAACATCTGACCCTATCTGAAGCCTACTACTCTCAATATCCTTCCTAATCCAGGAAATAACAACTCCATTCTTCTAATCGTTTGAGCCAGAAATCGTGTAATCATCTTTAAATTCTCTCCTCTCTCTTTACATATAATTTATTACTAAGTAATCTGACCTATATCCTCATCCCTGAGTGACCTTGAGCCACAGATGACCTTGCTTTTCACGGACAATGACTACCATCTTTGTCCACTTACTATGAAAATCAGGAAGAGGAGTACTGAGAGTGGCCCCAGTGAACTATGTGTTCGCCAGCCTTCATTGTATAAGGAGAAGTCTTGCCTCCTCCTGATGATCACAGTCATTATTAGCACGAGGATGATGTCGACTTCACTTAAATGCTTGTTGCTTCATGTTACGAGCTCAAAGGAACCCAGTTTGAACTTTTGTAAGATTTTTGCAATGTAATCTGGTAGAAATTTTCAACATATGTAAGTCTCCAGGGCCTAGAGTTGGGGGGATGGAAAAGAAAAGTCTCCAAATGGATTACTAGAAATAATGTTAAGCAAAGCTACTCCTACTTTCATCCTTTGGTTCCCAGGTTGAGGCTCAATCGTGCCTTCCAAAAGTTGTTCTAGCTTCTGCTCTGGAAAAGGTAGAGTAACAAGGACCATATTACCTTCTTTCATGAAGCGAACAAAAATACTTGACAACATATGTTAAAAAATAGTTTTCATTACACTGAGGTTGAACAACAAAGGAAAGTGATCCCTGAAAGACAAAAACAAACAAACAAACAAATAAAAATACAATGGGCCACTAATTTCCCCAACTTACTGCCTTAGGGGAATTTCCAAGTTGTGGCATGGGTAAAGAAAACAGGGAGATAGTTATCCAAACTCTGTAGGTGGAAACAATGAAGCCGAGAATCCAGATAAACCAAGGCAGCTAGAATTCAAAGGATATACAACCCAAGAGGAGAAGAGTCACAGGGAGAGTACCCTGGAGATCTGCAGGGCGCCTTCTCAGTATCCATCACAGTACTGAATAGTGTGTGTATATGGTGGGAAAAGAACCATTCCAAAGAATTCGAGAGACTAATGCTTGGTGCTCACATGAGGTAGGAATAGTGTTCATTCACCCTAGCCAAATTGGGAAAACTCATAATTAATAGGAAATTAATTAGAGTAGTCAGGAAGATCTTGCCTTATTAGTGGAAAATAATTAGCCCTATACTGAGCACTGTTTTATACCTTCTAACAAATTATAAAAACTAAACTTGAAAGGATCTAGTGGTTTCCAAGTAATTTAACTGTATTTTAGAGCAAAGTTGCAGATGATTTGTAAGAGTTTAAAATTATCCAGCACTTAACTTGATAAAATTAGTAATGTCTGGCATTCAAACAAAGATGACCAGGCATACAAACAGGTAAGAAAATACAATCTATAATGAGGAGAAAAATCCATCAATCCAAACCAACCAACCCAGAATTGACAAAGATATTAAAATTAGCAGAGGAAAATCCTGAAACAGTTAATACAACCATCCCAGACAGATGCACAGTATGTTAAAAATATAAATCAAACTCCTAGAAATGACAATGTCTGAAAAGAAAAATAACCTGTATGAGGTTAACTGAAGATTACATATTACAGAAATAAACATTAGTAAACTTGAAGGCCTAGCAATTAAAACTATCAAAGAAGTTAAAAATGAAAAGGACATCAATGAGCCATGGAACAACTTCAAGTGTCCTAATAGATGAGTAATTGGATTTCCCAAATGAGGGAGATTGAGCAGAAAAGTATTGAAGAAATAATGGCCATAAACTAACGGAGACAATAAATCCATAGACCCAAGAAATTTAGTAAATTCCAACCAAAAGAAACGTGAGAAAACTGACATCAAGGCACTTCAACATCAGGTTGCTCAAAACCAGTGATAATGAGAAAAATTTAAAAAAGACAGAAAAATAAGACATGTTACATAAAAAGGGAGATAGATGAGGATTACATTAGATTTCTCATCAGAGACAGCATGAACAAGAACAATGAAACAACATTTTTGAACTATTGAAAGAAAATAAAAGCTAGCAACCTAAAATTTTCTATCTGGCAAAAATATTGTTCAAAACAAAAGTGAAATAAGATGGTTGTAGACATGGCAAAGCTAAAAGAAGTTATCACCAGCAGACCTACCCTTCCAGAAATGTGAAATGAAGAGTTTCAGCTAGAGGTAAAATAATGCCAGATCAGAATCTAGATCTACACAAAGCAAGATGCTCCAAATGGTAATTACATGGTAAATAGATGATGTTTAAATTTTCTAAAGATGGTAGACTGTTTAAGAAACATTATAATATATTGTGGGGGTTGTAACATATAAAAAACAAAATGCCTGACCTTTGTAGAATAACGTCCAGAAGAATCGACACAGATGTGTATTATTTTAGAGCTAGCATGATGACTAGGAAGTGGCATAGGATCACTTGAAGGAAGACTGCGCTAAGTAACAGGTACACATGATAAACTAGTCTAAAGTGTTCACCACAATAACAAAAGAAAGCGTTTCTTTTGTAGAAAATTATGGGAGTATTTTTGTTTACCAAAAATAAAATGAAATGGAAGCATAAAAATGTTAACATACAAGCAGCAGAATCCTCTATTCCTGTCATATTTCACATTGTCAGGAAGCCGCCAACTATTAGAGCCATAGAACAACCTTTGTTTAGTTTTCACAGTCTTATTTGAGACATAATTGACATATAATATAATAAACTATACATGTTTAAGGTATATGATTTTATAAGGTTAGCCCTACAGAGAGAAGTATGAAAACATCACAATCAAGATAATCCTAAAGCTAGTAAAAGGATAATCACATCCAAACGTTTCCCTGTGTCACGTGGTAACCCCCCTCTTCTACCCTTCCTCGCTCCAGCCGCTAACCTGCGTCTGTCCCTATAGGATAGTTTGTATTATCGAGTTTTACATCAATGAAATCACACAGTATGTCTCTTTTTGATACACAGAATAATCATTTTGAGATTTATGTTGTTTCCTGCATCAACAGTTCATTCCTTTTATTACCGAGTAGCACTTCATTGTGTAGATGAATGACACTTTTATCAAGTCACCTGTTGATGGCCCTTTGGTTGTTTCTAGTGAGGGGACTGATGGAGGCCTCCTTTCCGCACATGGGCGTTTAGTGCTATAAATTTCACTCTAAATGCTGCTCCAGTCTCATGCCACTCCTGAGATAACATATTACATTTTCCCATATGTGGTATTTCCATGGTAGTTCAGCTCAAACACTTTGCAATTTTCTTTTTGATTTTTTTCTTCGATCAGGAGTTACTTAGGAACGTAATATTTCATTGTCAACTATTTGCGAACAACAGTTACTTTTGGTCGTGTGGGATGACCAAGTCCCTTGTTTACTATCCATTATTCTTGCCCCCACTGCTCAGTTTTCTTTTAACCAAGTTGATAAGTCCCTTTTTTCAGGACCCTGTGGCTGCCACTTCAACTTCGCAGTTAATTATAACTGGGCCCACCTTGCTTCTGGTCGTCTGTGTCCCCTACTGGCCTCTCTTATAGCAGGATCCTCTTACTTCCATGGCTATCAGTGAGCCCAGTTCTCTAATACTATCTCCTATTTTTAGTGCTGGACTTCAGAGAAGAGCCATCTCTGAGCTTCTCAGCAGTGCTGTGGCCCCTCTGACCAGTACATTCCTTACTAGTTTGATGAACAGAATATCCTTTAGGATTTCCCATTGAACACAGTGGACCTGAGTTTTCTGGCCTTCACTGGCATTTCATCTCTAGGATTCCTAGTGATACAGGATTCCACCACTCAGGAGTAGATAGGGAGCCCCTCATTCTCTAGGCCCAGGTGAGCTCAGAGGTCAGACCCCCATTTCCAGGCACAAGCAGACTACCTTTTTCGGGACACACCCCCTGGGTTCTGATAAGATCATGAACAAAGCAGCCTGTGATGGTTTTTTGAGTGGTTTCACCTTGGGTAGGGGCACACACCCTGATCCCTTCTCAGGGACAAAGACTGTGAAGGACCAACTGCCAGCCATGTGTAATCCTCTAGACTTAAGACCCCTAGATAAAAGAGCTCACGTGGAGACTCTCAAGTGAATTCTTCAGTTTTTTTCCCTTCCAGAAGCTCTGATGCTTTTTGTTCCTTTCTAACTTCTAATAAAAGTCCTGTCTTACCACTGATTTGTGGTGTGGGTTCATTCTTCAAATCCCTGAGACTAAGGAATTACTGAAGAGTGAAATTCTGGTATCACCAGTACTCTGAGCTTTCAATCCCTTTACTTATTGTGGATCATCTATGTCTCCAAACTTACACAAGGCACCAAGTTCTGTGATCTCCCTGTCTTACTGCCACATCTTGGCAGCTCCTTTGGGAAATAGTCCCATTCCTCCTCAGCAGGCCCAGAATGTTTCCAGTCTGGTTATATTGTGACTAAATCCTAGTTGTTGGACCGAAGCCAGGAGGGTAAGCGAGGGTCAGTCACCAGGGGCATGTATGCTAAAGCCTCTGTATTGTCTTTAATCTGGAAGGGAACAGTGGCCTTGTAATATGGAGGAGAGGGGTACTTTGCAAATCCAGACGGCTCAGGAGGACGTGGTGATTGACAGTATTAACACTGATGTTCTTATCAAGTCTCAGTTTCCTGCTCCTTCTTAACTACTCCTGTAGTGTTCCCGGGACCCACATTTGTAAGAGAACGAGGGAGGCAGAAGAGGGCAGAGGAGAACAGAAATGCAGTTGCAACAGAGGTCTCCGTGGCTCACACAGAGTCTACAGCTGAGATGGCCCTTCGTAGATGCCACCTGTGATTTGACGCAGGCCTTGCCGAGAGAGGAAGCAGATGTGGAGCATTACTGGGAAGAGCTCACCATCCTGAGGGAGTCACATTCCTTCAGACGAGGGTAACCTGTGCTGAGGGGCTCAGCTGGGAGTCCCTAGCAGGCTCCACTCCGAGCAGCTGAGGGAATGAGACCCTTGATCCCGTGCTCTCCAGATGATGCAGCCACCGTAAGCATTTTATGGCTTTCTGGCCCACGTAGAGAACTTGCTTACTATTAACATTTATCAGAACCTTGATGCTCTTTGTGAAGTGTTAATGAGCTATAAGCAGACATCATTCCCTCTCTCTTATACTCAAGAATATAGCAAAAGATCTAAAACTTAAAATTCAGAGGCCCAATTCTTTGGTGTTATAAAAATAGTATTTGTCTGCCATTTCTCTATTTTTTTTCTGTGTAGAATCTATATTAAGCAATGAAATGACATCAAGTCAATGAAATTTATTAAGCAACAAATATGTATCGAGTTACCATAACCCAAACACTGCTAACTGCATTATCAATTGTTTACCGAACAACTTGTTCTGAAAGCTTGTTTTTGCCAGGGATAGCCCTCAGGCTTGTTGGTTTCCAGTTTCCAGAATCCTGTCTCATCCTGGGTCTAGGAACAAGTGGAGTGTTAGTTCAGTTCAAGTCTTTTGTCATTTTTTCTTCTCTAACATTCCTCATCGATCAAGTTTTTTGATATCTTAATACCGGTACTAAGACTCCCCCCCTTCTCATCATCTCAGCCAAGTGGACCCTATTCAAAGAACTTCCCACTATCCTCGGTTAGGCCAGGCTCCACCTCTGCCGAAGCCAGTTGGCAGCGGCAGCATTCTTATCTTCCCGTCCTTATTTCACATAAAAGGTAAGAGATGGAAACTATCACTTGTTGGAAAACTGAAAAGTGATACATCCTAACCCTGGTAGGGAATAAGTAATTTTCTATTAAATTGCTATGAACATCTTCAGTAAAGCATACATTATTTCCATGGTATGTAGAAATACAATAGGAAGCTTGGCATTCATAAGACGACTCATCCTTGAAGGCTATGGAAAGTCATAAATTTGCAACCAAGCCGTGCTCATGAGAAAGCATTCCAAACTAGTACAGTAAGGGTTTGTTTATCTTTTTGTTTGGACATAGAAAACATTATTGGATCTTATTGATCCTTCATTACATTTCTAGAAGGCATAACTAATACCTTCTGAGGAATTGAGGGCTTAGTTAATATGTACATTTAACATAAAATTAAATATAAATATTTTAATTAAGATAATTTAATATAAAATTAAGATATGTAACATAAAAAAGCTCACCAGGTCACAAATGTTATAAAGTGTCACCACTCAAAATGATTATCCAGTTCCTTAAACATGTACTGTTTCACCTATGATTTCTCCCAAAGATCTCAGAAGATTTAATGTTATTTTGTATGTCAAATTGGTCTAATAGAATAATCAGCTTGGCATCATAATATCTATTTCAATACACTAATTGTCAGTTAATACTTTTAAAAACCAGAGTAATAAATTGTGAGTGCTTTATCACTTATTAATTCTTTTCCATCTTTAATTTTTGGCTTTGGCAAAAAGGCTCTGCCAGGCATCCAAATTAGTTGGGCTTTCCAACCACAGCCAGTAAGTCTACAGAGTTTACAGTCTGTTTCTAACAGAGAAGGAAAAACTGGGTTTCTTTATTCTTTAGTAAGTTTTTTTTCCCTTAAGTTCTTTTTTCTAACTTTAGTCCTACAGGGACTAAACGCTCTTCAGTGAGATGAATGTGTCTTGCGTACAGCTGTGAAAATTTTCACACATCAGGAGAAATCAGCAACATGTACCGCTGAAAGAAGAAGAAACGTGGTTACTGCTAACTGAAGCTTAAAGGAAACACACCCCAATGTTTGTAGAGGCAAATGAGTGAACACAGACCCCAGGGGCCCAAATATGCCATTTTGGTGGATTTTTATGCACGATTCGTCCATACTGACAAGATGATTAACCATTTTGCATCTGCGAATTCATGACCTCAAACAGATGAAAGGTAAATATGGCTATGTTGACAAATGGAATGGCTTGGTTGTAAAATTCTGGTACAAATGAAGGCATTATAAGAAAAAAGAAAAAACAATCTAGGTGAAATAAATTCATGTTAATTCTCTCATCAGTCACCAGGACAACCTTGTTCTCTCAAAGAATGGAGGTCTTAACATTCATCAGCTGTGGGAGTGAGAAAGCTATTTGGGACTAGAACTTTTCAGATGAAAGAAATGGATAGTTACAAGTAAAGAAGGGCTCATCCTCGGGAAATAAAAACTTTAACTAAGGCCCATTTCATCACAAAGTCGGTGAACAGGGAAATGGCTCTCGATTCAATATTAAAGGCAAATTTACAGTATATTCTGGCTTTAAACTTAGTACATTTTCCAAGCTATCCCTCTTCTACCTCAGAAAGGAAAAATATGGGGTACAAAAAGCTGGACAGAAATTCTTCAAACAAAATCTACCGAAATGATGAATAATGTTCTGTTATTTTTTCGTTATAAGCAAAAAAATCATAATCCTAGGAAATCCATTTGGTAAGTGAAAATTAGAAGAGTATGATAATAGAAATGTAGGTGAATTATAAATGGCAGAAAGCTGGCTAGTAAATAAAACTAAATAGACATACAGACAGGTAAGAACATTTTTAGAGAATGAAGCAGATCTTACTTCACCAGTCTTGAATTTATTCTTAACCCATGGCACCGTAAATATTTCCGTACAAAATAACAATAGAAACAAGAAAGGAGATTTCATGGTTTCTACTTTATTCTAAAGTGATTATAGTACAGTCCTTAATTCTTGTTAGGTCAGTATCTAGACCAATGTTTCCCAAACTAAAGTATGTACTCACAAGGCTTTTGTGAAAATGTATGTTTCAGTTTAGGTGGCCTAGAAGTTTGCATCTCTAACAAGTTTCCAGATGACACAGATGTGCAAAGTCCGCAGACCATGCCTTGAGAAGCGAAGAGTTAAAAATCTGAGACAATTCAGCAGAGAGTCTAAGGGATATCAAGGAATAACTGACCAATTAGCTCTGCGAGGAAAGGCAGTGACTTCTGGGGAAAACGATGAAGCTGGAAAGAGAAAGAATAATGAGACGTTATGGGAATCAAAGAATACAAAGGGTTTTAACACAGTTGTCTTATTTCTCAGGCAGCAGAACTGCAAGTGAGTTTCTGTGATAATGTAAATGGTCCATGCTACATCTGGAAAAATTCTATGACAGTGGGAGGTGCTGAATACTGAAATGAATTACTAAGAGAAGCTGGATAATCTCTTACCAAGAGTTTGGGGTGATCCATTAATGTTCTTTCCCCAGAAAAGATTTATTTTCTTCATGACCTCTTAAAAACCCTTCCAGGCGAATGTGTGTAGAATGGCCTTATCAGTATGGCAATTTTAGTGTTACATTTGTATTTAAAAATAATTTGGAATATTAAATATAAGAGCTATTATGAGACCTCCTCTAAATATCACCTTGGGCTACTTAATTGATTTTTCATTTTTTGAGACAGAGTCTCATTCAGTCACCCTGGATAGAAGGCCATGGTAGATCTCTGTTGAAGGAAGACTTTTGTTAGATTACTTAACCTTGCATTTGATAGTCCCTATATGCTTACTGGCCTCATTCTCCTGCTGTCTCAATGGCTAACAAGGGGGAAAGGAAAAATTTACTTAAATTTTATAATTTTCAAAAGATAAAAATTCCCAATTTATAAGTAAAAAGTGTGAGAGACAGTCCTATTTTTAAAATAAAGTTAATAAAGAAAAATTTTGAGGGTGAAAAGATTCATATTTGGTCAAATGCCTGGGTTTATTTTCCCATCCCTCCCATAAAGCCTGTTTTGTTTTCAAAGGAGATTTGTGTTCAAATGGTGCTTTGAGAGTTGGAGAAAGGAGTAAGAAATAATCATACTGCATTCTTGCTGTCATTTATTATAGCTAACTCTTAGGATCCTTGCTTTGATGACATTAGCTTTCACGGGTCAGTTCCTTCCTAGAGACCATTTGAGGGAAAACGGGCAGTAAGAGCTAACGCACATCATGCTTCCCATTGGCCAGACCCTGTTCTGCATGCTTTTTGCATATTACGTTGTTTAATGAGTATAAATGTATGGACAAACTTCAGTAACAAAAGGAAAAATAATCAAATAAAACATATTCATGTTTCCAAAAGAGTAAAAGAAGAGAAATCAAGAAAGGAATGGAAGAAGTGCTTGGGATAGCGTCTTTTGGAACTCCGGTGAACTTCAGTGATGTTGACCTCCAGAAGGCCATTGTACACATGAGTGCTAGAGAAGAATTGAAGGCAAGGTTGTACGAAATGAATCCAAATGTATCTGGTACATTCTAGCAATGTATTGGCATCCTTGACCACAGGTCTCAAGATAAATGTTCACCAGCACATTGGACCTCATTGTAAACTGGCTCAAGTTGTTTGGTGTATATTTCTACAGCAACAATTCAACAGAGAGCTGGATACATTTTTGAAAATAACATCTTTTTAAAAAAAATGGATTGGGCTGTGGCCCTCAGAGTAGGAAATAACTCCCTCTCTCAATTTCTCTTCTTCCTGAACCCTAACACGAGGTACCACTGCACCTTACTAAGGGTCAAATGCTAGTTATAATTCTGCTAATACAAAAGTTTGTGACTAAGTCCTCAACGTTGTATTTATATGCAGTAACAAAGGTATGATTAGGTAGCAATTAAAATGCTCAGAAAAAAAATTCCATCCTCCTAGAAAGTAGGAGTAAGAGGGACAGAAAAAGTACCTTGAACCTTCTTGTAAGTAGGTAAGAAGAAAAACCCATCACCATTTGGGGTTTTTAACCTCTCCTTTGATGTAAGAGATAGTAGCATATCTTCTCTTTTCAATAGAATTGTACAGAGAGATTGAGGAAAGCTGGAGAGGCATGGAGGAACAGCTGCTCTCAAAAGGTACTTGAAAGGTACCCAGGCGATGGTGTGGGGGAAACATCTGTGCCCCAGAGGGAGGTGACAGCACGTGGCACACAGACTGATTGAAGGAAGGTGGAGAAGAACTGGAAGGGGTCAAAACCCAGTAGCCATTCTAGAGGCCCCCTGGTCTCTGTTCTCTGCTTTTAGCTTTCAGTCCATCAGGAATTTGATTCAAGATTTGAAGAAAGGCTCAGAGCCTTTTCCTAGGTGGTATTAACCTGAGATCCCAGGCTGCACTGGGTGCTTAGAGGAAAAGATTTCAATTATAAGGCTCCGTCTCTAGTTTGGAACTGCTTAATTTTAACATATAAAACATGAATTTCTAAACCAAAATTAAAAATGCAGATCCTGCTAAAAATATTATTTGAAAAATTAGCAAAGTGCCTCAGAACGCCCACTTTAGGGAGAAAAAAGTAATTCCTTACAATTAGCATCATTAATAATTGCTTAGTTGTGAGGTCTCAATGCCTGCTTAATTAAAGGGATTTAGAATCTTTTATACTCTGCATGTTAAAAATAATAGCTAGAGACTATTTTGCCACCAGTATGTGGGTGGTAGGAGGAAGTAGGAAAAAAAAAATCCACAATGCCTAATGATTTATTAATGAGTTTCATCTTCTTTTTGGAACTCAGACCACTAATTACATGTGTGTCTAATCACACACTGGTGGATGGAATGTTTTCAGTCATCAAATCAAGAGACAGACACACTTCATTATTTGCAAAAGGGAAACTTAACAAGTGACACTCTTTGGTTATTCTCCAGCCTCCCCACTTGCAGATAAGCTAGCAAACAAAAGTCGTCCTTGAAGCATTCCATCTGGGCCCACTAACTTCGATTAGGAATTGAAAACCGCGTTTATTTGTTTGTTTTGTTTTTAAGAGCTTTTTGCTAAGGATGACACATCCTCGCTTTGCTGAGTGGAAGGACCCAGAATAGCCCACTGCTGTTATTGTCATTCCAGAGGCCAAGAAAAGAATTGCCCAGGATTTCTTATTGGAACCAATTAATTAAATGTATTCATTTTATAAATGTGGAATTCATGAAGTAAGGACTAGATGAATAATTTCAGCATGTGCATGTTGCAAGGATCTCCAAGAAGTAAGCTATTCTTCAGACAGACCAGTGCTTTACTGGTCTGTGTCTGCGGTTAAGGACCTCCAAAGGAGGTAATTTTAAAATAACACTAGCTCAGAAAACTTACACTAGTTCTTTAATTGCTGATGTTTTTAATATCATGAACAAACTTCATCTTGGTTACTTTAAGCCCCTTTGTTTCTATTCCATGCCTTCATCAAACATCTTCCTTGTTTGTTACTCTTTAGGTGGAATTATTACTTTCATTAAATATGCTTATTTGCTTGATTGTTCAACTTTCAAGTCATTCCTCAGGAATCACTTCTGCTGTCCTTGCTTCTGCCATAGTTGACTTTTACCTGCCAGGCACTGCTTTAGGCACTGGGGATATAGTGAGGAACAAACAAAGTCTTTTGTTCTTAGATATGAGCAGGGAGGTGATAGATATGGTGAGGCCCTTTTGGATTGGTTTGGGTCAGGCTGACTGGGGATGTTACAGGAATGAGGCTGATTAAAGCCTCATTTATGGGTGTGTTGTTATCAAGATCTCACAAGTGAGTTGTTTACAAGACTTTGCAGGTGGGTTGTATTGAGAACAGATTAAGACCCTGAAAAAGACTTCCAACAAGCAACTGATATTCCTCAAAGTTGAGTATAAAACTCCAATCTGCATTTTCTGCGGGACCTGCAGTCACTAGGATGGGCCTGGCTTGCTGTGCAAATTGTTAATAAAATTTTTTTCTTGCTAAAACTTTCCTTTCTCTTTTCAATTATTTCAGTGACTACTTTGAGCCACTGTGCTGCTCTAACAGAAGTCATTTATTTTTTTCATCACCAGCATAGAAAACAATGATTGTCACATGGTAAGTGCTCTAACCAGAGTTTATATAATGAATGATTCTATCTAATTCAGCCACTTTTTGAAGTTGTATATATAGCTATGCTAATAACTTTTATTTGGAGCTTTAACCTTGCAGATGTTTTTGCACATCTCCTTTGATCCTCATAATTTTTCTAAACTAGTTGTAACCACCCAAATGAAAAAATTGAAACTAAAAATTGTTTCAATAATTCTAGACAACTAAATAAGTTGTCTAGCCTCAAACAGGTATTGGGAAAAGTCAGGATCTTTTTTCCTCCACACCGTTTATATTTGTGTAACTTCTTGAGTATTGGTTGTTCTCGTACTGAAGGATCAGTGATTCTCAAATTTCATGTATCAGGAACACCTGTAAAACACAGATTTTTGGATTACAACCCCCGAATTTCTCATTTAGTAAATCCAGAGCAGGGCCCAATAGTCTGCACTTTTTCCCTCTTTTATTTAATGACAACTTTATTGAAGTAAATATTCACAAATAGTAGAATTCATCTTTTAGATTGTAGAATTTAGTGAGTTTTAGTATATTTACAATTGTACAATCAGCCCCACTATACAATTCCAGCATATTTTCATTGCCTGAAGAGAATTTCTAATTTTTCCTCTTCTAATCCCTGGATACCATTAATCTATGTTTTATCTTAATGAACTTGCCTATTCTGGATGTTAAATATCAATTAATTGTACAATGGGTGGTCGTTTGTATTTTGTGTTATGTCTGGTTTCTTTTTCTTCTTTTTTTAAATTACTTTTTGAAGTTAAAAGATTTATTTAGCTGGTGTACATTAGGAAGGATTTGAAGATCAAATAACTCCCCTAAATGAAGCAGGATTGGAGTTTTATGTGATATTTGTATACCATGGAGTACTATTCAGCCATTAAAAAAATGATGAGCTAATATCTTTGTTACAACATGGATAGAGCTAGACACCATTGTTTTGAGTGAAATATTACAAGAATGGAAGAATAAATGCCACGTGTCCTCAATACTAAATTAGAACTAGTTGATTGACATGTATATGTATATATAAAAGCAAAATTCAATGGGAATCAAGTGGGGGGAGGGGTTGGGTTAATTCCCAACTAACTGGTATAAGGCAGACATTCTGGGTGAAGGGCACACTCATAACTTTGACTTAAAACATAACAAAAAAGAATTATGTAACCAAAATGTGTATACATCTGGAATATTCAGAAATAAAAAAAATGAAGACCACTTCAACATGGGCCACACCACCAGTACATATACACTTCTCCTTTCTGGAGCCCATTAAATTTCAATATTTGCATCTTCATAAGTTCTCAGGTGACTTTTATGCTGCTGGTCTGAGGACCGTACTGAGAACTACCATCTTAGACAGTAAACTCCTGAAGGACAAACATTGTTTTCTTTTCCTCCTTAATTCTGTTGTCTGTGCTCAGTTACTGACTTACAAACGATTTTGCTGTGTCACCTTTAACAACTAACTCACTGTCAGGGAGGTTGCCCCCCATTCTGGAACCAAGTCTCTCATGCATTTTAAATGGATTTCACTTGTTTTGTGGCAGAGGCTTAGAACAGCTGTGTGGGTTCCTCTTATACTTGTTTAGCGAGTGTTCCTCAACTTGTTTTTCGACAAGTGTGGTCCAAGAACCACATCCAATGGCATCATCACGGTGCTTAATAGAAATGCCCATTCTTGGGGCCCAGTTCTAAACCACTGAGTTGGACTCTCTGGGTTGGGGGCGTGGTAGTAAGCCTGCTTCCTAAGTGCCCCCTGGTGAGTTGCATTCATTTCAGAGCTGCAAACCTTTGCAGTAAAACCATGTTAAGATTCCCTTTTCATTTGTATCTTCTGGATGAAACATTTGAGCTTCAACTTTCCCTCCTAAAGTCAATTTTCCAGATCTTCTCTGAACCTTCTCCAACTTGTTTGAGTAGCAGGGACTGAATTTTTGGGCATATTTTCAAAGAGTTCTGCATGCTGTTCCCATGTGTGGGTTTCTGCCCAGTATTTACAGAGAAGTTTTTTAATAGGCAGTGTTTTGAAAAGTGACTACTAAAGATGTGAAATGGACAGGCAAAGGGAATAAAGTTGCCTTAACTTTTTGAATTTCATGTTTAATCTTCAGCCTAAAATGTGGCTCTTTATAATTATTATTTTCCATGAACCTGACGCTCTACAAGCACTATTTAAATACTTTTAAATTCATTTTTAGATTTTTAAGTCCTTAACTTGCCTCAATCCCTTTTGTTGTTGACTACGGTTTCAAAGATTTTAGTTGGAAAAATAACATTGTTTCAAGGAAACATTTTCATTTGTGGCATAGACTATTCCTCATTAGGCTAAATCTATGAGTTGTTTTTCTAGTCAGTGTTTGTTTCAAGACAATAGAATTGTCTTCTTAGTGTAGGATCCTGTTCAAGGATCCTGCTCCTGCGATTCTGGAGCAAAACAGAGAAGTCGTTAATTGGTTTGGAGTAGCTAATCTGAGAAACTGCTTGCCAGGACTTATGGCCTTAAAAGTAAAACCTTTTCTCTTGGCTTGTATGAGCAATAAATATTATTTTATTCTCAGCTAACCCAAGCAGAAGACTTAGTACTGCTGGCCATAGCAAGACCTCTGAGGGTGGTATCAGCAGAAGTACTTCTGAGGGACGTAGAAACATAGAATTTGAGACTTGGATACACTCATTTGCAGACGAGTAATCTGAGGCCAGAGAAGTTAACTGATTTGTCCAAATCATGAGAGTTCACGTTCAGATCTGCTGATTTTTGACCAGTGTCTTTCTATGCAACAGTACCTCCCCACTGGGAGAAAACACAGACTACCTCAAATCAGATAATGCAATTTTTCCCCCATAATACGAATATATCCTGTGTGGAATGCTTCTTCCAAATGCAACTTGTGGGGTCTTCTATTAGTTTCCTACTATTGCTGTAAAAAATTGCCACAAATGTAGTGACTTAAAACAACACAAGTTTATTATCTTACCGTTCTAGGTATCAGAAACCCCAAACGGAACCTCAATGTAAGGTTCCAGTTCGGCAGCATTTCTTCTGGAGGTTCTCTGGGAGAATCTGTTTTCTCGCTTATCCCAGCTCTCAGACACTGCCCGCCTTCCTTGGCTGTGGGTCTCCTTCCAGTTTTAGAGCCCGCAGTGGCTGGTAAGGTCCTCACATTGCATCTCACACGGACCCTTCTGCTGCCCTCCCCTGCATTTAGGGACCTTGTGATTACATTTGTCCCGACTAGATAATCTGCCATACTTCTCCCCACCCAGACTTCATTTTATGATCAACTGATTAATGACTTTAATTCCTTCTTACAACCTTAATTTTCCTTTGTCTTAAAGTATAAAATATTCACAACTTTTAGGGATTAGGATGTAGGCACCTTGGGGGAACAGGGGTGGACGGGTGGGTATTATGCTTCCTACCAGAGGTCCCATTGGGAAAACAACTAATAATAATTATAATTTAAATTCTCAAAGTGTGGTCTCTATACTAGTAGCATCTACATAACCTGGGAGCTTACTAGACATGGAAATCTTACGTTCTACCCCTGGTCTCCTGAATCAGAAACTCTGGTGCTGGGACCCAGGAATCTGTCATTTAACAAGCAATCCCTCCAGGTGATCCTGATGTGTGCTAAGGTTGAAAATTGCTATTTGAAGTAATATAAGGATCTAGAATTAAAATTTTAAGCGAATTATTTATTTTGACTTAATGCTGTCAGTTGATAAAAAAAATTTACAATCTCTTAATAATTTTCCTTAGAACTGAAGGTTCTAGGAGCCTTAAGTATCCCAGAGGTGCTGTGGAGACTCTCAGGGTATAAGGAGACCTGAGCAATGCATGCCATTTCTATCCTGTCAATTTTACCTTGATCTGGTCACTTGAATTCTGTTTTTTATTTACGAAACATTTATTTTTTATTCAGAGAGAGCAAAGTTGCATACAATTTTATTTGAAAAAAGTTAACCATTGCTAAAATGTGTTCTTTCCTTTTCTTTTTTTGAGACAGTCTCACTATATTGTCCTTGGTAGAGTGCTGTGGTGTCACAGCTCATAGCAACTTCAAACTCTTGGGCTTAAGCAATTGTCTTGCCTTAGTTTCCCAAGTAGCTGGGACTACAGGCACCTGCCACAATGCCTGGCTATTTTGTTGTTGTTGTTGTTGCAGTTGTCATTGTTGTTTAGCTGGCCCAGGCCAGGTTTGAACCCGCCAGCCTTGGGTGTACGTGGCTGGTAACCACTGTGCTACAGGTGCTGAGCCAGCTAAAATATTTTCTGAAGACAACTATATGTATTGAATCTTATTTACAACTTTATGAATGAGGTCTAGCAGGATTTACTGCCACGTTTGTTTTTTAACTTCTGCTGCTGCAGGTCTAGCTGAGCAAAATGAATACATAGCAACCCAGATGCCTTGAACCCGAAGCCTTGGCAACCCTTTGTTAATGTACTTCGATAAGAAAATATACTCAAGACTGTCTATTCACCTTTAAAACAAACAAAAAACGCGACGTCTTTGCTCTGCCTCATGCAGATTGAGACTGAGGCAAGTCCTGCATCTAGAAAGTGGAGTTATTATGACTTTATAAAGCTTCCTGAGGAACCATCAGCATATCTTCGGTGGCAGATTGTAGAATTTGAATGAAAAGATGATTCACTATAAAAGCCAAAACCCAAAACAAAACAAAAAACCCCTCAACATAAACAAAAGGTTTGTCCAGCTGCTGTTTGCCTGAAGCTGGCACCTGAGAAGAACTTTCCCAGAAACAGGCAGCACCTGAAATTACCAAGTGTAAATGTGATGGGAAGAAATAAGCAAGAAAAGAACTTTAAAAATCCGTGGTCTTGATGTCTGCTTCTTGTAAGTTTTCATGAGGGCAGAGTATCTTCTTTTATATGCAGAATTCTTTAAAATAAAAGCAACAAGGGAAATTCTAGGGCTCTTAGGCCCTTGGATTTCTGCCTTTCTACCGGGATCCCTCCTATTCACTCCATATCTGCAAGGTAGGCCACCCTGAGTTTATTGAATTATCGTTCTATCATTTTAAAATCTATTGAAATTACATAAGCATTCAAGCCCTTTTCCAATTAAGTACTCAACATTTAAAAATATTAATTGAATGTCATGTGACAGGAACAGCTCTAAATCCCGGGGTGACAGAACTGAGCCCACCAGACGTAATTCCTGGCCTCTCCAAGGTGGAATGAAGCCATCTCCATATTTCCCTGGGTTTCCATGTTGGATTATGCAAATCCTTTCTGTTTTAATTTTTGCATCTCACTAGTCCAATTGCTCTAATCAGTTTGTGCCATTACCTATTTGTGTTTCCACATTTATCTCTGATATATACAAACTTTCAAAGCTAACCTTATGCTATTGGTTTGAAATCATATGCTATTTTAAGGAAGATTATTTAGATTATATTTCCAAGAACCTTTAGGCTGTTTCCATGTTTTACATGGGCTGTTTCATCGTTTTTGTTTTCTGATTCTCAGTAGGCTTGAGAGGTATTATGAAATAGGTCAGAGGAATTCGGATTTGCAGCCCAGCTTTGTTCCTTTTTCTCTGTGTCTCTATCTGTCTCTCGCTCTGTATATGTACACATCAACTTGGAAATTTTAATGTAATATCTTAAGCCTAAATTCTCTCAGTCAAAATGGGAATTATATTACCATATGAGATGGTTGTAAAGATTAAAATATGTGTGTGAGTATGTATGTGTACATACATTATACTTTTAAGTGAAGAGATATTTATTTAAAACCATGAATGACATAATGAGAACTCATTAAGTATCAGCCCCCACCTCCTCCTAGTCAATTATCCTTATGAAATATGAACTCTTGATGCCCTTTCTACTCAGACCTGTCACCATAAATCTTATGTAAGGGTCCCTACATTAACCTCTTGTGGTTTCTCCTCTTCAGTCACTCACCTGTAATTTCAAGTAGTGCTTTCACCATATTACACCTCTGCTCAGATATATACTGCAAATATAAGGGGGCTTCAAAAAGTTCACAGAAAACTGCATATTTTTAAAAAAAACTCTGTAATGATAGTCAGGCATTGTGGCAGGCACCTATAATCCCACCTACTTGGGAGTATGAGGCAAGAAGATCTCTTGAGTCCAAGAGTTTGAGGTTGCTATAAGGTATGGCACCATGGTATTCTACCCAGTGAAACAGAGTGATACTCTGTTTCAAGATAATAATAATGATAATAAAATAACTTCATAGATATAAATTTCTTTTTGCTCCAAAATAAGCTTGTACTAACTTGTTATAATATATCTGAGTGAGATCTAGTTTGGGACGCTAAGAAGGATGAAACACTGGCTTGGACAAAAACCCCTATCAGGGTGGCAAGAATTCTGCTAAAATTGAAGCAAGAATAAAGATAAAATTTATGGTGAAGCTTTGGTGAAAGGATGGTGAAATCGTTGATATTTTATTAAAAGTTTGTGTGGACATTGCCCCAAAGAAACTAGCAGTTTACAAATGAATAACTCATTTTAAGAAAAGGTGAGGTGTTGAAGATGAAGCCCAGACCATGCATGACAATTTGCAAAGAAAAATTTCAATTCATCTTGTTCATTCCTTAAATGACAAGGACCAATGATTGACAGCACAAACAGTAAGCAACATCATAGTTGTATCATTGAGGTGTTCAACCTATAGCCCATGGATCGTGTGAAGACCTTTTTGCTTATTTGTGGTGGCAGATATCATGAAAATTAGGCATGGACCTTTTTATTTGCTCACTGGTTTTCAGTAGTGCTTGAGCATTTAATGTGGGCCCAAGAAAACTCTTCTTCTTCCAGTGTGGCACAGAGAAACCAAAGGGTTGGATATCCCTGGCCTGACTGAAGTACTAAAATTGAGCCAACTTTCCACTCAATGAGTACAAAAATTCTTGTGCCCAAATCAACTGCAGAGCAGAGCAGAGCTTGCAATAGAAATATTAAACAAGTGGGATCAAGATTCTGAGGCATTTCTTCAAAGAAAACCTGTAACAGGAGATGAAACGTGGCTTTACCTGGATGATCGTAAAGACAGAACATAGTCAAAGCAATAGTTAGCAAGAGGTGGAAGTGGTCCGGTCAAAGCAGAAGTGGACCAGCCAAGAGCAAAGGTCATGGCGACAGGTTTTCAGGGTGCTTAATGCTTGTTGATTTTCTGAAGGGCCAAATAAAAATAACATATGTTTATTATGATAGTGTTTTAAGAAAGTTAACCAAAGCTTGAGCAGAAAAACTCCCGGGAAAGCTTCATCCGAGAGTCCTTTTCCACCACACAACAATGTTCCTGCTCATTCCTCTTATTGAACAGGGTGATTTTGTTAGAGTTTCAATGGGAAATCATTAGGCATCGACCTTACAGCCATGATTTGGCTTCTTCTGACTTCTGTATGTTTCCTCATCTTAAAAAGTCTTTAAAGGACATCCACTTTTTTTCAGTTAATAATGTGAAACATTCTTTCTGCAGTTAAATTCCCAGGACCCTTAGTTCTTTAGGGATGAACTAGATGGCTGGTATCATTGTTCACTAAAGTGTCTCGACCTTGATGGAGCATAAGGATAATAAGAAATAAAATTCATATGTTTTCTACTTTTCATAGAAAAATTCCAATTTTCTATGAAGTTTTTGAAGTCACTTGTAACACCCGATCTGGCGTTCTTGGTGATTTGTTTGACTTTATCCTTGATAAAACCATGTTCCTCACTCATCTGTCTTGCAAACTCTGTGCATTCTGGTGATACTTACTGCTTTTCTGTCTTTAGGTGTAGCATGCTCAGTTTGACCTGAGTCTGCTTACATTGTACTAGGATTTTAAGGTGTATATGAGTCAACTTTAGTTTTGAAAGAAAATATCTAAAACTTCACTTATATACTGCATATACTTGACATAATTCGTTAGCTCTCTTAGATTATAAGCTGCAGAACTCATACTACTTTAGGCCAAAAAAGAAAATTATCAAGTACAATTTGTACAACTGAACTGCCAGAGGGCAGGGGCTGAGAATCTTCAGAACAGCTGAAACCTGAGACTGGACATGCCTCAGAGCTCCCTCCACCTCTAAGCCCTGCTTCTCTTGGTCTTCTGACTTCATACTCTTTCTCTGCAGGCTAGATTCCTCCATATATTTGGGTCTTTGGCAAAGGCCCTCCAAAGAGACAAGGCTGACCCTCTTACTCTCTTTCAAGGACTCTGATTGGTATAGTTTAGGTCAGGTATCCACTCTGGCAGTATCATGTAAAGGTATGCCAGTTCCCACTGGAGTCCTGTGTGAGTCTGTGAGAGTAGGTGTATATGTGTGTGTGTGTATGGTGGGGTATAGCTGGGAGCAGTTCCCAGGTGAAGGGAGGAAATACCACCAAGTGTCAATACTATGATGTGTTATTGTCACCACCTCTGAATGCTTGGCGATAAATTTTTGCCCTTCTGAGTCTGTTATCATTTTCACATGACATCTTCTTTGGTATTGAGAGAGATGTTGTACTGATCCTGATGACCCATTAGGATGCCTAAGCAGTATTTATTATACTATTATAACACTATTTGGAAAGGCTTTATGAGAGAGACCTTGTGAATATGATGAGTGAAGTCTTACTTAATGTCTTGGATGCAACCACCAGTTATCGATGTATAATAGTGTCAGACAGTTTAAAAAGTTTCACCTGATTTGAACATAACTTTCTTTTCCAGAAAAATAACTTGTATAATCATCTTGTATATTCATCTTATGAATTATGCCTAGTCTACTTCTGAGCATCATATAGCCCTCTGGTTTTTATAACTGACAGTTCTTTTTTTAAAAAAATTTATTATTGGAGATTCATTGAGGGTACAAGAAACCAGGTTTCACTGATTGCATTTGTTAGGTAAAGTCCCTCTTATAGTCGTGTCTTGCCCCCAAAAGGTGTGACACACACCGAGACCCCACCCCACTCCCTTCTTCCCTCTCTCTGCTGTTCCCTTCCCCACTCCTCCCTCCTTTTTCCTCTCTCTGCTCTCCGCTTCCCCTACCCCCACCTGTCATTAATTGTCATTAATTGTCCTCATATCAAAATAGAGTACATAGGATTTAGGCTTCTCTATTCTTGTGATGCTTTACTAAGAATAATATATTCCACTTCCATCCATGTTAATACAAAAGCTGTAAAGTCTCCATTTTTTTAAATGGCTGAATAGTATTCTTCCATGTATACATACACCACAGCTTGTTAATCCATTCGTGGGTTGGTGGGCATTTAGGCTGTTTCTACATTTTGGCAATTGTAAATTGAGCTGCAATAAACAGTCTAGTGCAAGTGTCCTTGTGATAAAAGGATTTTTTTTTTTCCTTCTGGGTAGATGCCCAGGAATGGGATTGCAGGATCAAATGGGAGGTCTAGCTTGAGTTCTTTGAGGGTTCTCCATGCTTCTTTCCAAAAAGGTTGTATTAGTTTGCAGTCCCACCAGCAGGGTAAAAGTGTTCCCTTCTCTCCACATCCATGCCAGTATCTGCTGTTTTGAGATTTTGTGATGTGGGAACTGACAGTTTTTTGATAACTACCTCAGCCTTTATAATTAACACTTATTATAACTAGTCATTAGTTCAGTCTTTATTTTAGGTGACATCTTTTGGTAGATTGCATATTGTAAAGGATATAGAACCATTCAAAATTTATTATGAAAATTTTATTTATTAGATAAAGAAAATTGTTTCTGGTCTCCTATTACATTTCTATGTAGCTTAGCAATGATCTTTCCCCTTGATGAAACCCTAGAAATTAAAAAAAGTCTTTATTAGGTTTGCATCTGTCAAAATTAAGAAGTAAATAGAAGCAATGTGGACATCCAGTTCAGACTTCAGACATCTAATGACCCTGTAGGTTTCTCTGTAAGTTTAATAACTGAAATGAAATGTTAGTACTTAACAGTTGGAATTCTCTATGATTTTGGTTGCCTTACTAAATAAGCTGCTGACACAGCATGAGAGCTTGTAAAGATGAAAAAGATCGTCTCTGGTCTGAGCTAAGACACCCTCTCCTACTGCTTTGCCTTGCATATGTCTGTGTGGGGCTAAACATCTGGTAGACCACTTATTATTTGTGAATGAGGGCAATTATCCATGGCACAGGTGTGTTATCCTTTGAAAGATCTTATTTCATTCTAATATGGACATGTCTGCAAATAATTTATGAGAAGCACTTACTTTATAGTCATCTTTCCCATGGAGAATAATTGCTAAGCTGCTTTTCTTCATTTTGGCTTTTCTTTCTTTCTTTTAAAATGAAGGTTTGGGCTGCAACACATTTTAGCTAAGATGGTAATTGTGGTACCTTTAAAGAAAATAGGAATATGAAGCACTGCTCTTTCCCTGTAAATCTTGGAGGTGATGCTATAATTTCCAAAATAATCTATTTTCAAGATCACATCACCCTTGTAGTCAATAGGCTCTTGGGAGCACTTTCCTTCACCTTTTGGCCATTCTCTCTTTCTCACTCTGTCTCTCAAATGCCAATGGTAGATTAGAAGTCTGTGGTCAGTATCATATTCCTGAAATTCCCAGATTCTGTTTGCTTCCCCCTTGTTCTTCCCTTTCGTGTTGTGCATAACTTGGTTCTATAAACAATTGCTTGAAAGTCAAGGAGCTTTTAATTCTTTGAAAATAAAAAAATTATCATTTGCAATTTACATGTTTGCAAATAATTAATATAGCTCATTAACAGACACAACAGGACTTTGGATTCATTCCCTAACAGGAGGTATCCTTCTTAAAGTTCATTTGGATGATTAAAAACAATGGAATCTTTTCTCCCTACACAGACTGTGTTATTCTGTATAAAATATCTCCGATAGATATTTATAATATAAATTGAAACAGAATTTGTGGGTCAAAATCAGCGCCAGATTATTTTGGGCAAATCATTTGACCTCCCTGAATTTAGCAAACTGGCTCAGCATATGGACTCTGCACACATGGCCGTGGGTTTGAGTCTGGGCTCTGTCCCACCACTCACTATGGGACTTCTCTCAAGTGTCAGTTTTCTAAATATAAAAATGGGAATAAAAATCATGTCATAGTAAGATGAATTTGTCTAAAATGTTAGCATAGTGCCTTATAAAAGAAAGCATTAAATAAATTAGCTTATTATTACTATTATTATTTTAATAGTTCAGTGCCTATTAACCATTACCATTAGTAAACATAAAAGAATTATAACACTCGCCCTGCCTATCTCAGAGGTTATTATAAGTACCAAATGCTAACGCTACATAAATGTGAGATACTATTTTGATATTTTAAAAGCTATAACTACCCTGCAAGAAAGAATCCTTGCTTTTAGGAGTGCCAGAATTTGGGGGATTCTTTCTTGTTCACTGTTGTATCCATAGCACGTAGGATGGTGCCAGGCACATGGTAGGGGTTCCAGAAATTCTTGTCGAATGAAGTTATTGTGTTGCTTACTTTGCCATTTTTTGAAGCTTGAAACAAATTCTAAAACCTAGTGAGGTTTTTTGGTTACAATCGGTTGAAAATTACTGGGAAAATTTGAGGTTAAATTCTGAATTTTTCTATTTGTAGGTCCGGAGAAGGATACAAAGTCAATGCAGTGCAGTATCTTTAGAGATGAAACAAAAGCAAATTGAAAGGCAGATTTACCCGTAAGTTCTCCACTGTCTCAATAAGTATTGAGTGGATTTGATTAGTGGAGAAAAATAAAAGAGGGGCGTTATCTGGTGTTGAACAGTTAAATACAGTAGGGATGTGGCTGAGTCAGGGCTAGAGTAAGGAGATAGGCTGCTTTGTGTTAAAAAAAATTAAGAAAAACATAACTAATTTTAACAACTCCTTTTTCTCTGACCTTCGTTTCTCTCTCTCAAAAGCAAGAAATAAAGCATTAAAAGAAAAATTATCTCAAAATCAAAGGAAGGATAGTGGAGGGGAAAGAGGGAAGAGCCATTTCTTAATTGCTAGAGAATAGCACAATAATTATTTTTTTGTAGTGAATTTAGTTGAAATGTGTTGGGTACTTGGTATCTTATGGACCTAAAATATGCTTGTGAAAAATTCCTAGAACACACCCACGCCTCTTTGAAGTTTATCTGAAGGGTTGAATAGAAAGTGATTTAATGGGTTTTATTCCAGGCAATTATCTCTTTTCTTGAGTGAAGAGTTAAGTGGAAGCCTAGAGCTTGTCTAATTTAGAGGAAATAATGATATTGATGAAATAATCTGGTGGTTCTCAACCTGGATAGGGCATTATATTTACTTGGAAAACTTTGTAATGACATAGATTCCTCTTCAGATTCACTTCTTTAATAAATTGGAGGGTTTGGGGTGAAAGGTTTTGGGTGTTCTGTATGAGAAAGGTTCTGATGCAGGTGATTTTGATGATGGAAACCACCGATCTGGCTAAACCTTGTTATTTTACAAAGGAAGAATTTTGAGTCAAGAGAAGGCAAGTGACGTATGTAAGAGTGTGCCATCCTGATTTCTGAGGAGTTGCGAATGCTCTGAGATAGGAGTTAGGAACATGCATAGCACAAAAGTTTGTTTTATAAGGACAATTGGAGAGATTCTCCATCCTACAGAAGACCAGAGTCCCTAGCAGATAATAAGTGAGTCTTCACATTAAGCTTTTTCTCTCTGTTCTTCATGCAGATCTCTGAGCCGTTTGCTCCCACACAGCATGTGACAGCATTGCTGGAATAGGTAGGAGCTCAAGCATAGTGAAAAGAAATTAATGCCTCACCTGCTGGAAACAAATGTAAGAAATGGTGAGGCTCCCGTGTCTCCTTACATAACCTGTATTCTTATTAGCTGGGGCTTTGAGTGCAACGTAAATATTAGTTATCTTTCTCTCATTAATTATTGTCACACAGATTTAAAGGGTCAGAGATTTGGAAGTTAATGCCTCATTCAGTGTGGGAAAAGTAACACTATGGACTTTGGCTGCTGTTTTTCTTTCTGGCTGACTGCAAACCAATTGTTTCTGCCCCAACTCAGCTGGCTGGCAAAATGCTAATAAGCATAGGGAGACTATTTTCATTTAGGAAGGGGCCACGTCAAACTCACTTCTGATTTCCAGGGAGACTGTGACTCTCAGAACTTTATACCCACTATATCCATCCTGTTTCGTCCTGTTCTTTCTCTGTGATTAGGACATTGTAGCATGTTCCTTTACCCTAACCATTCTGGCTTTCTCTTGATACATGTAATTCATTTTCTTCCCTGCAAACTAACCAAGGAAAGCCCAAAGTTTTTTGTGTTGTTTTGTTGAGATGCAAGTGATGGAGTGTGAAATCGAGAGGTAAAAAACCTAGGCTCTGTTCTCAGCTAGCTGTGAGGCTTGGGCTCGTTGATTAAGCTTTCAGAGTCTTGGATTCATCATAAAATGGGAACAATAACAGGCACTGATCCTATCGCATAGATTATATGGCAGTTTTGGAAGTGAAATAGCAAAGAAAACAATTATAATTAGTTATGATGATAAAAAACCAGATTCCATCTTGATCTTCTCCATCATTAATAATTGCTATTCCCAGTGGAAACTGAATTTAGTTGTTGGAGTTCTTGGGGAAATGGTCTTCTTATACAGGACCTATACAACTTATAGAGGACCTTCATTAAAAATCAAGTCCAAAGTAAATAATACACTTGAAAGAAAGTGTCGAGGAGCTAGTTCTTAACAGGTGGTGAGGGTGTATGAAGATACCACCAAGCACGTGGACAGATCAGCAGGAAAGCTTCATCTGGCATCAGACAGGGAACAGTGGCTGGATATGCTCACCTGGCAGTGGACAGGTGGAGAGGCAGCAGGAGAGCAACACCATTGGCTCCAATGCTTGACATTAATCACATTCCTATGGAAATACTGCAATTTTTACAGCACACTCACGGAAGGAAACTGTCAGATTCTATTGGATGCTTGCTTACACTTTATTTAAGAATAAACAAACAAGCTAAACCACTGAACAATTTTGTCCCAGAAACATCCTAAAACAGAATGGAAATAAGATTAAGTTTATTGTGACAGCCAAAACCTTAAGAATACTATAATGTTTTTAGAGCATGGGCCTTTCTTTTATGGTAAGAAAAATTTTTGCCAGAAAAAAACAGTAACTAGCCTGTTTCCTTCTTGAAATGCAACTCTTGGTTGCAGACAGTTTAATGTCTTCCTAGGAGCATCTAGGGCGTTGCTTCTACCAAAGGGATTTTGCTTCTTTATTGAGGGATCAGAGTGGTAGCTATGAGTAGAATGGCAGAGTAATTTGCTTAGGCAATGTAACTCTATGGATTCCTCCCAACTCCGTTGGTTCTCTTCTCCACAAAGGAAACTGTGAAGAGCTATAGGAGTTAGCTAAATAGATATATAATAAAGTTACACTAATGAATGAAGCAATGAGTGGCATTTCTACTGCCTACTTTCTAGTGCACTCACTGTCTCTCTCAGGATTCTATCCCAATACCTACCACACTTGTTAGTTAACAAGTCCACCAGCCAGTGGAACCAGGTTTGCTTGAAGTTCAGAAATATCATCAAGGATCTAATTCTCAGACATTCCATAGGTGAGTATTGAGAAACTAAGGCTAACAGATTAAAGTAATTTACCTACAATCATAAGCATAGGAAGTGGCAAGTGTATTTCGTTTCAAAATCTAGTCTTTTTCCATAAGCCACAGTGTCACGCTACAGCTCTTAGTTCTACTTGGCTGGCCTGATGTCACCATTTTACTTAGTGTCTTTAAGGGTTAGGAGAACCTCCCTAGAAAGAGAAGTCTTTAGGTTGTATCTCTTCTTTAATCACCTTCATTTGCATATGAATAAAACCGAATGGGAAGATAGTCTTCAAACCAAAAGACAGCAGGTAGATAATCTTTCAGTTTCTTCTCTGATCTTGCAATCTGTCCTAAACTCACAACTGTGAACAACAAACTACTGACGTGAGAAGAGAGAACACAGAGAATGAGACCTGTTCTTGGTCAATATAGATAAGGCAATTTGGATTCAGTAGTTTGGGGCTTCTTCAGAAAATTACTGATGGTTCTTACCTAAACCATTGTATGAGCTGTGTAACTGGTGCCCTCCATTCGCTTGTGTCTTTCTCTGAATTGAAGCCCAGATGATTTTTTAAAATCAAATCTTTTATAACTTTCCAGTTTAGACATTTCAATAGCTTCTTCTTATACTTAGAATAAAGACCAATATGACTTTAGGGTTCCAAGGCTCCGTTAGAACTGGCCTTCTTGCACCTCTATTCCCAGTTGGAAGCACTTTCCCTCTTACTCTTTACTGTCCAACCACATTGGTCTCACCTACTCCCCCTACTCACTAAGCTCCCCACCAAAGGAGTTTTCCTACATTGATTGATCTCTGACTAAATTGACATAGCAATGGTTGTACAACTCTGTGAACAAATAAAATTCATTGGATTGTATACTTAAATGAGTAAACAGTACCATTATCATATGTAGAGTAAACAGTACCATTATCATATGTAGAGTAAACAGTACCATTATCATATGCAAAACTCTCCCTGACTCCAGTTAACTTGTACTTAGCCTTCAGGCTCAAAGTTCACTTTCTTTATAGCCTCACCCCTACTGTCAACTGTCTTTATCCTGTGTTCTGTTCTAATCCTGTTTCCTTTCTTTTCTAGAAATTATTTCACCTTGTGACTATACACTGACTTGCATGACTATTGGTTTGATATCTGCCTCCCTTTCTTAATTTTTTTTTTTTTTGAGACACAATCTCAAGCTGTCGTGCTGGGTAGAGTGCTGTGGCATCACAGCTCAACAGCAACCTCAAATTCTCTGGCCTAAGCAATTCTCTTGACTCAGCCTCCCAAGTAGCTGGGACTATAGGCACCTGCTATAACACCTGGCTATTTTTTGTTTGTAGTTATCATTGTTGTTTGATAGGCCAGGGCTGGGTTTGAACCTGCTAGCTCCAGTGTATGTGGCTGGTACCCTAGCTGCTTGAGCTATGGGTGCCAAGCCCCTTTCTCAATTTTTTAAGCAGCTTAATTGAGATATAATTCACATATGATAATGATATCATTTACTCATTTAAGTATACAATCCAATGGATTTTATTTGTTCAGAGAGTTGTACAACCATTACCACAATCAATTTTAGAACATGTTCATCACCCAAGAAAGAAACTCTATAATCATTAGCAGTCATCCTCCATTTCTTTATCCTTCCTTCACATATCCTTCACCCCATGCTTGGCACTGAATAATCACTTATCTACTTTCTGTATATATTTGGCTAATTTGGACATACAAAAAAAGTCATATTCTCTAAGTATAATTATATATCCTTTGACAAACATTTTTTCATCCCCTTTTCCCCACTAACTACTCAAGTCTCTAGTAAGTGCTATTCTACTCTCTGCTGCCTCCCTTCTGAGTCAGTACGGGATAGTGGTTAAGTAGACAACGAAACCCAGCATCTTGAAGTGCAGCTAACACTTAATGGTCAAGTGACCTCGAACAAGTTACTTTCTATGCCTCACTTTTCTTAATTATAAAATAGAGTATATTATAGTACCTATTTCTTGCAGGGTTATATGGATTTAATAGGCTAATACACATGTAACATATTTCTAACAGTGTCTGACACATTTAAAGTACTATGAAATGAAACTAGCTCTGTAAGAACAGGGGCCATATCTATGAGGCTCACCAGTGCAATCTCTTGAGAAACCTCCGCCAAGAGCATAGTACTTACACAAAGTAGATGCATAGTGAACATTTGTTAGACAAATGAATGAAGAGAGAGATGACTATTTCAGCAGAAATATCATTTGTAGTTTTCATTGTTATGACCTTTCCATAGGAAACAATAAAGAAGGCTAGTCTGGCTTTTGTTGCTTGGCAATGCTAGACCTTAATATTCATCCAGGTTATTTGAAAACCTAATCGAATCTTTAAGTTTTGGCATGATGCTAAAGATAGTGGTTCTTGAATTAGGATGGGCTCCAGCCCATGTACACAGGGTAATCTTTAAGCCCTTTTGTAGCTCAAAAATTGGTCCCAACTTCTATTTTAGAAGACTTGTCAACTATATTTGACCTTCTGGTAGAACACGTTTCTTTTCTTTTTCCCATTGGAGAGTTTCCAAATTTGTGTGAATTGGTTGGCCTTCATATATTTAATGGAGTTCCTGGAAGGACTATTGGTGAAGGTAGGTGTATCTTTTCAAGGGTTTTTACTCACTGTATCTTCGGCCTCACTTTTTCCCCTATAACTCACATGTGCTCTGCCCAAAGACCCACTGAACCACCCCTGTATAAAAGAGATAGGCAAACCAATGACATTCATGACCCAGCAATCAGCAGGTAGAAGAGACTGAGCTGTGGGTTCATTTATTGACTTGTTCATTCATGTTTTATTCATACATTTTGTCTCTATGGAAAGTAGGAATTCTAAGCTGAAAGTCATGAGAACCATCAGTAACGTCTGAGTTAACAACTAGGCCAAAGGTTGCTGATTAAGTCTTCATAGGAAAGGATTCAGATCGTAAGTAGTAGGTAGGAGGACAGGAGAGGAGAGAAAAGGAGAATGAGATAGAGAGGGAAAGGGTCAGGGGATGAATAAAGAAAAAAATGCAAATAAAACTTTCAGAAACATCTTCTAAAAATGTCATCCAAGACAGACAAGCTTTTCTTTTACTGACAATAATGCATCTGAAATGCATTATTCAGAAAGCACAATATTACCCAAGTCAACATGTATGGTGACAACTTTGTCTTGTTGCAGAAGGAAAAAAAAATAGAGATGTGGAAGTGCTTCAAGTAAATGAAAATGAATCCAGTTCATAATCAAGTAAAAATGTTATGGGTCCAGAGCCAGAGAATATTCTTATAGTGGGCTTTTTTCAGCACCCTAAATTTAACCAGATGGAATGCTTTTTAAAGAACCACCCTATTCAAACTTTGGAAGTGAACAATTTGTCTTTTAATGGTAAATTTGCATTCCATCAAAAGATGGAACACATCATCCTCAGCTTACTTATTACCCAGAAATAAATTGTAATTTAATTGATTTTATCTTATGGCCTATGACGAATACCTAGATTTCAGAAATTTTATTTTAGACGTGACCAAGTAGAGGTATACAAACAACATGTGCTGAGACACATTAAAAATGTGAACTCCATTTCTGGTATACTGAAAGCCATGTAACCACAAATTCTTGTTGGTTTTAATATGAATATCCTATTTCATAAATCTCAAATAGTGAGGTTAGCCAGAGAATACTCACAACCCTGAATATGGAAAAATTAATGCAGCTGAATTATTAGTAAGAGTGGATCTGGTCGCTGAAATGCAAACAAGTTGACAGCAAGTTAACATGATCCAATAGGGAACCATGGGATCTGTCAAAAATTCTTGGTTTGGAAATAGTCTCAGATGCTACTGAAATAGCATCATGATTTTCTGGTAGCTGTGACAAGTGGAAGGTGTAGTGGTGAAGGTAGTGCCGTGTTGCTCTAAGTTCTATATAACAAACTATGCTTTTGTCAGTCAGCAGGTTGATTTAGACATCTGTTGGTAATAGTAGTAAAGACACAATTTTAACAGTCAACAAATATTTGTTGAATGTCAACTATGTGTCAAGCTCTGTGGTAGGCATTAGGAATTTAAGCGTTGGTAGATAAAAAGAGAACTAATGCACTTGGTTATTCCTGGGGAATTATCACACTAATTGAAGAATTCAGACATGGAAACAGTCATTGTGATTCAGACTTTACTTGACATACACACACAATGTAATGGGACCTAGAGAAGGCAGCCACTTCTGTGAGGGAAAGTTTGCTGCAGAAGATTATATTTGAACTGTACATTTGCAAGTGATTAGGAATTTGAAGGACCAAGGAAAAGGAGGCAGAGAGAGCACTCAGGTACAAGAAGAGTATTTCCAAAGACTAGAAGTTTGGGTAACTTACCTGGGAATGGCAAGTGAATTGGTTTGGCTATATCAGTCTGTAGGAGAGATAAGATCATCACATTTGAGCCTCGTCTTAATCAGTTTGGGCTGCTATAACAAGGTACCATAGATGAAGTGTTTTAGAAACCGTACAGAGTAATTTCCCATGTGCAAGTCTGAGATTAGGGTGTCAAGTTCTAGTGAGGGCCCTTTTCCAGGTCACAGACTGCCTTCTGATTGCATCCTCACGTATTAAAAAGAGGACTAAAGAGCTTTCTAGAGTCTCTCTAGAAGGGCATGAATCCTATTTCTGAGGATTACCTCCCAAAGACGCCACCTCCTAATACTATCTCATTGCAGATTAGGATTTCAACATACTGATTTTAGGGAAAATATTTAGTTCATAACAAGTTTTAAGACAGTACTGTAACATAGGCATGGGGTAAGCCCGACTCTCTAGATCACAGATGAGAAAGCTGAGGCTTTGGGAGGTTAAACAACTTAACCAACATTACCTAACTTGGAGTCATCTTCACAACTTCAGTTTCATAAAAATGAGTAGTAGTTTTATGGGTAGAGCACAGCAGAATTTCAATGATATTACAGTGCTAATGTGGGAGAACATATGAAATCTTAATAGGAATAATGCTAAACAGGGTAAATTCCCAAATATTTGGGAGTGAATTACTTATCATATGTAAGTCTGCCTTTTGCTACCTAGCATACATTTGTTTGCCAACTTTTGTAAGAAAATGACTGTTCTTGACTTATATTAAGACAAAAACTTCTGTCTGAAGTTTCCTTGAGATGTAAGTAGTCTATTTAAACTTAAGTTCATTTGAATGGTTCACTATAATATATTGATGCATCCTAAAAGGAACTTTTTAGCCTGTAATGTGGAAGAAAGCCTCAAAGATGGGTAGGAAATCTTGGCCTGGGGGCATGAATGAGGATTCTTCACAAGTAAGAGGCAAGAACAGAAGATGATTTAGTGTTAGATAGAAGTAAAACATGAAAAGTCATGATTTATCATCTAAGAAAAAAGTCAGAAAATAAAGGCCAGAAAAAGAAATATGGCCAAAGGAATATAAATTATAATACACACTTAAAACAAGTGACTTAGTGAGATCAGAACAGGAATTGTGGAAAAAGAGAAAAAAATGTTAAGAGAATAGATTTTATTATGTGGTCATTGTAGTCCAGTGGGGAAAGTTGATGACTTGTTCAGGAAGAAGAAAAGAAAGTATCCTCAATCCCTGAAATAAGCTACATTAGACTCCAAATGGTGTTTCTGACCCTTGGAATTCAATATAATAGTCAAATTGTGCTTTGTTACTGATAAGATCTTCAAATTTAGATAATTTATACCATGCACAATTATAAAACACTATCTGAAAAATTGTATAACCATTAAAATAAAAGCAATAAAACAAAAGAGAAAAAAATTGTGTTAGAAGACAAAAATTCTGTTGTGCCGTGTTTCTGAAGTATTTTGGTAAACCTGTCAATCTCAAGACACATAACATTAATTATATCACCTACAAACAGAATAAAATGCAAGTAATTAACTTAAGGTTTATTTTAAATAATTTGTAGTTACAAAGCATTGTCCTAAAAATTATAATACTTTTTCATTTGAGCCATTGCACTAAACTTAATTGCTATTCGCAATAAAACTCAAACAAAAAATCAAAATTACATTAGCAAGAGTCAAAAAAGCATCTTCCAGTGGCTCTTGATTTCTAGAAGTAGATTTATTGGGAAATGGGACGAGCTGAAAAGGTGATCCACTCTGTTTACAGATTGTGTGGCAGAAGACCAAATCCAACAGTTGCTGTAGAGACATTCCTTGGTGACAGTGGAGGTTGTACTGGACCAGGGATGTCTCTCAATAAAGGTGACTTTTGGATTTCTGGGAGAGTCCTCTTCAGGTTCTTCTTCTCAGGAATTTCCCCCGGAGATCCATGTGATGGGAGGGTGAGGCGGGTGACTCTGGGCCAGCAGCGCCAGTGCATTTGTGTGTATGTGTATGTGAGGGGTGAATCTAAAGAAGGATCTAAGTATCTTCCAGTGTGATGAGCACCGGGACGAGCTCTGGCTTATACAGCAATTGCTAGGTCAGGACAGACTTGGCCAGATGGAGGGACCCTGCTCTCACACTCCTCACTGTGGTAGATGGCCTTTTGGCCAAACCTGGCACTGGAGCCTGGATCCTATCACAACCCGATGTGCTTCCTCAGAGACCTGATTGTCCAGAGGATCACCAGTAGTTGTGTCTGGCAACTAATGCCCATTTGGAACACGGGATACATGAGGATATCTTTGAAGCATTTATGTACTTCCTTGATATACTATTTTTATCTGATACATGCGTTAGTTTTTAAATGAATGAGATTTCTCTCAACCAACAAAGCTAGATTTGGTAGTGGGGAGTGATTCTTCTGACTTTTTCTGACAGAATTTCGCTTGTATTTTATGGGCAACCAGCTCTTTAGATGCGTGGATGATCATTTCAATGTCTTTAAAAAGATTATTTTCTATTCTTCCAGGATAAATTCTCTTTAGGTTGGATATTTGATGAAAATTCATTTCCTCAATGTAGTTCAGGAAAGAACTGAAATTTCTACTTTCCCTTTCCATCTGACGGTAGCCAAGATTTCTCAGTTTGGAGACTTTAAATACGTCCTGTAAGTTCATGTGTTGTTTTATTTTATTCTATTAATGGAGTGTTTTTGGTTTCTGCATCTCTAATAGCTCTTAAGAGTTGAACGTGTCTGCATCAATCAGTTTCTTCAAAACTCCTTTGCCTTCATCTTCTAACAGGCCTCCATTTTCTAATGCATTCATTGTATCTCATTCTCAGCTGTCACTACACAAAAACAGTAGCCTTTTCCAGGAATAGCAACCCAATCTTTCATCCTAAAATGTTCACTCTGACGCCTAATCTGATTTTCTTTACCCTTTTGAATTTTTTTTTTCAATCTCACTTTAGACTTTTCTAATTTTTTTTTTCTTTTTGCTAATTTTGCTCACTCATATTTTCCCTTCTTTAGCTTCTTGTGAAAGTAGCTTTGTGCTTTCTGGAACATGAGAATGTTCATTTAAAGAATCTTTCGGGGTCGTCTGAAGTTGCTTTCCGGTTGTGATGTATTTTGAAGCACTTTTGTTTGAGGCTACTTGAAATGTAACAGTTTTTTATGTATCTTCCTAATTATAAATCTTTCTTGTAATGTTAGCCGCTAGATTAACTTGTTACAAATTTTTAGATTGAACCTATTCGACAAGTCTATATTTTAAACCCAAGGCACATGTTGTATTAAAACTTAACTGCTATGAGTAAAACTAGAAGAGAAAAAGGATCAAAATTAATCAACGAAGAGACAAAAACAGCATCTTTCTGTGGTTCTGGACTTTTAGAAGTAGACTCATCGCAAAAGAAGATGTATAAATTAAGTAAGTAAGGTGCTTAACATCATTAGTCATCCATGAAATATAAGTTCAAACCACAAGGCATGTTGTTTTCCATCTACTAGAATAACTACAATTAAAAAGATGGAATTCTCCAAATGTTACTTAGAATACCGAACTGGCATTCCCATACATTGCTGGTAGGACTATAGAATGGGAAGCCACTTTGGAAAAAACTGGCATTTTTAAAACTAAGTTAAGCCATAGACTAGCCATTCTAGGAATTTACCCCCAAGAAATGAATGCATATGTCCACTCTACTAAGACTGTTCACAGCAGCCATATTCCTTATAGACCTAAAATATTAATAGTAAAACCCAAAATGTTGACCAACTTAAGAACGGGTAGGCAACTTTCAATATATTCAATGTATAAAATATTTCATACAAACATTTCATATAATGAAATACGACGTAGAAGAAAAAAGGGATTGAGCTTCTAATTCACATAAGAGTATATATTATTTGACTCAATGTGTATGAAGCTCATGAACAGGCAAATCCCATGTTTCCCCCAAAATAAGACCTACCCCAAAAATAAGCCCTAGCAGGATTTCTATGCATTTGTTACATATAAGCCCTACCCCGATAATAAGACCTAGGCAGATACACTGCATAGCACACCGTGCATTTCGGTGCAGAAACATCCTCTGAAAATTAGCCCTAGTGTGTCTTCTTGAGAAAAAGTAAATATAAGACAGTGTCTTATTTTCGGGGAAACACGGTAGCAACCAGAACAGCAAGAACCTGTACAGAAGGCAGGGATGGCTGAGTATGAGTCAGTAGAACTTTCTGGGGTGAAAAAAATAATTTAAACCTTGATTGTGGTCACATGGGATTTTTACGTTTCTTATACCACCGAATTGTACATTTGTACATTTTGCCTTATTACAAACAACTGGACAGGGATTCCTTTTGCTGAGAGAGTGAAATCAAAGCATTGTCAAACCATGAAACTGCATCTGGAGGACAAGTTGCCTCTTAAGAATCCTTTGACATCTTGGCAATGGCAACTGGAGGGTGTATTAGCAGAGCTTGAACAGTCTTACTTTCAATAAATACAGCTGTTTTCAGCTTTCAACTGCTCTTCTAGTACCTTCATAGCATTTGCAGCTATTGCTGACCACCAAGATGTAAAGTTAAGGAGGAATTTATGAGGGAAAGACAATCTCCAATTTCCTCAAGTTAAGGTCCTGTGGGAGCAAATATGGTATTCAGCTTAAGCAGGGGAAACTTGTTAGAATGTTTATATGAAAAGAGATTTTGCTTATGGTCATACCTAGAGCATGAGGCAGCAAAGACACTAGAGTCAGGGAGATTTATACTTACCAGCAGGTGAGCAATGTTATTATAAGCATTCGGGATGATGCTCTGATATTTAAAGGATGATAGGTGTTAAAGTCTCCCTTATATCCTGATTTACTAGTGTTTTGTTTTGTTGATTCCTAAAACAGGCTCAAGGAGATACAGATTTTTCTACTTTTAAAATATCAACCATTCCATATCAAATAATTCCATTTATAGGCTATGTCCAGATAGAGAAAGAAATAGGGGGAAAAAGCAGATTAGTTGTTGGCTTGGGCTGAGAAGATATAGCTAAATAATACAGTATGTCTTTTTTGGATGGGGGATAAACATGTTCTAAAATTGATTGTGGTGATAGTTGTACAATTCTGTGAATATATTAAACACCACTGAATTATATATCTTTTTGAATAGGTGCATTGGATGGTATATGACTATTTCAATAAAGCTGTTAAAGATATTAACTCTTCAAATCACACTGCAGAATAGAAAAAGTAAAAAGAAGAATAAGTGATTGTATTGTTTGTAAACAGATGTCATTTGATTCTATATATCTATGATGTCAGTGAAAACTTAGTTATATTTATAGGAAGGAAAATGGAGAAAATAATCAGTATGTTAGGATTTCCTATGATGAGGAAACGGAGTAAATAAAGATATAACATGTAAAACCCAATTATAATAATTTATTTCTAAATAAAGATCAACTTATAAATTGTCACTGAGTGGCAGGTAAATGGGTGATATTAAGATCTCAACTGGATTTCTATAAAAAGATCATTTTACAAATTTAAATATTCCACTGCTGAGAAATTCTTTGTTGATTTCCCCTCACATTTTGTGGATTTACTTGACAAGATGATCCCTTCAGAATCTTTTCTGGAATTGTGGCCCAGATGCTTGCCTTTGAGAAAGCCTGAGTCACATCACCAGAAGGAACGTGGACAAAATACCTGGATTATCAGCAATTAATGAAGAACTCAGGGAAAGAGAAAATGACTGGGTTTAGACTGCCTCAAGAGAGGTATTTTTGCTCCTTTGAAGTTTAACTTTTGTTTATAGTCTTCTCCTCGGAGCTTCCAGGATTGCATTAGAACTATGCTGAGGTCCCCCAGTAAAGAAGATTTTTGTATAGTAAAAGCCACAGGACCTGCATTTAAAATCTTTCTTTGCAAGTTTTTAATTGTGCTAATGTAGGCAAGCCGACTACAGACTTGTAGCCTCTGTTTTTATAGCCCTATTTTAGGAAATGAGGATGTAAACATACATAGCATAGCTCACAAAGTGACAATGACTTATTACACTTGATGGTGTATGAAGAGTTGCAGTACCTGGGAGGTAGAAAGTGGTTAATAAGTGGTTGTTGATGTCAGTGTGCTTTGAAAATTATAAATCATCATTAAAATGTAGCACATTAATTACTTTTTGAAGGCAGTGACTGAGTTTTGTGACTCTTTGTTCTACTCACAGTGCCTTTTACATGTAAGGACTGGTAGCCAAGAAGCACAGTGGAATTAATTCTCACTGGTTTGGGAATGAGACATAACTGACATTGAATCCCAACTGTCAGTTCACGCAAATTACTTACTACTTTAAGCCTCAGTTTTTCTTCATAAAATGGGGAGTCTGTAACTCATAGAGGAGTTATGGAGATGTAAATCAAAGAATGTAGAGTTTAGAAAAAGTGTGGCATATTTAAAGAGCACATTAAATGTTAGTCCTTTTCCTTGTATTTAAAGAGTGAAAAATCACTCTGCTATTCAAATGTGAAAATGAATTATTTCCAAATCAAATATTGAATTATCTGGTTATATATTATCTACCGAAGTATTATGATAAAATTATTATTATTGGAAATATTTTGGATAAATTAAACTGTAAATGTAAAAATGCACTGATTAAAAATTCTAGGGCAATGTAAATGATTTGACATGAAAGCATATCAAAGGTTTTCCTAGGCCTGGCATGAAACAAAGATGCGAGGGGAAATATTGATAAATTAAAATATCTAAGAATTTAAATTTGTGTGTAGAAAATCACAAAAAGCAATATTGGAAAAGCTAACAACAAACAAGAACAAATTTGATCTATGAAGGCCTGATAGCCTTTGTGTATAATAGACTTCTGCAAATCAATGAAAAATCAAACAATCAAACTAAAATGGGTAAAGAACAGAGGCCTCCAAATGAAGAATTATAAAAAACTAATGCCTCTGTGAAAAAAATCCATATTTACTAGTGATTTTTAAATGTCTAATTAAATAAGAATAAATAAATCAGTTAATAAAAATGCAACTTTACACTCCCCCCAAATTTGTGGGACTCAGCTAAGGCGGTGCTGAGAATAGAATTCATAGCCCTAAATGCACGTTAGAAAAGGGGAGAGTTTCAAATCCATCATCCAAGTTCCCGTCTCACAAACCTACAAAGAGAACAAAATAAAACCAAAATGAGTAGAAAAAAGGAAATGATCAGTGTAAGCATAAATCAATGAAGCTGAAAACAGAAAAACAAAAGAAAATATTAATAAAACAAACAGTTAGTTCTTCTAAATGATTAATGAAATCGACCAACTTCTAGAAATAGTGACATGCAAAAAAGAGATTATTCAGATATCAAAAGAATAATAAGGGAAGAAAGAAATTTTTAGGCCCTAATGGTTTTGCTGTAGAATTAACACCAATTTTACAAAATCTCCTTCAGAAAACAGAAGATGAAGGAATACTTCCCATCTCACTTTATAAGGCCAGGATTGCTCTGATTCCACAATGAGAAAAAGCAATAAAAAAAGAGAAAATTACAGACCAACATCTCCTAAATTTAGATATGAAAATCTTCAAAATATTAACAAGCCAAATGAACAACGTCTAAGAACTATATAATATAACCAAGTGGGGTTTATTCCAGTTCACCATTTGAAAATTAATGTGATCCCCCATGTTAACAGCCTAAGGAAGATGCATTATATGATCAAATCAGTTGATGCCAAAAAAAAGCATTGACAATTTTTATATCTATTTATGATAAAATTCCATTAAGTCAGTAATAAAGACGAATTACTTCCACTGAATAAAAAGTACTATAGCATTGCAAAAAACTTATAGCTAAAATCCCACTAATGTACTCAACACTAATATGAAGCCAACATATAAACAACCGCACAGCCACAGGACAGAAAAACACAAACGTAGTCTGGCAATGGGAAGAAGAGAGGAAGGAGAGGAAAGGGGGGAGGAGGGCGGATGATTGGCCAGATCTCACCTCATGTGCACAAAGTGAGAATAAAGGACTCAACTACAACTTGGACTTTATTTTAGAAATGAAAACAATGTAA
>NW_003852408.1:31991882-32002797 GCF_000181295.1 Otolemur garnettii
GTACCATGGAACACTATTATTATTTAGCAATAAAAAGGAAAACGCTATTTATTAATGTAACAACCTGATAGATCTCAAGGCTATTATGCTGAGTGGGGAAAAAAAACCCCAATCTTACTGATTGTATTTGTATAACATTCTTGAAACTACAAAATTATAGGGATGGGAAACAGATCAGTGGTTTCTAGGAGTTACAGATGAGATTGAGGGTAGAAGAGAAATGGGTATGACTATAAAAGGGCAGCAGGAAGTATCCTGTGGCAATAGAAATGCTCTGTATCTTGACTGTATCAATGTCACTGTCCTGGTTGTGATACTGTACATGATTTTATAGTATGTTACCCTTGGGGGAAACTGGATAAAGGGTAGGGGATCTCTATGGACTACACTTTTTATAAGGACCCTGCTCTAAAATCTTTGGCCCAGACTGCTTCCAGACTGACTTTATTATTAAGCTGCTTGTGATTTTTCTCTTGCTCATTCACACACTCCCTGCCTAGCTGGAATGACTCTCCTGGTTCCTTTCTCCCTGACAACTTGCAGCCTGTCCATCGAGACCACATCCTTTCAGATGCCTATCACTCCTTCATCAGTCGTCCTTCCACTGTTGCTGTAGTCAGTTGCATCCTGGGTGGCTCACATTGCCTTTAAGGTTACATCACACCCTACTGAATTTTCTTCTGGTGTAGGCCTTGACTACAGGTTGGACACGAACTCATTGTACAAAAAGTGCCATGTACTTCATTGTTGAATGTCACTATAGTCATCAGATGGCCAAGGAGAGTATGTTGAAGGTGACCATAGTGATATTCAGCAATGAGGTATGTCATAGCACTTTCTCTAGGATGAGTTGGTGAACTTAATTGTCCAACCTCATATACCCAAGGAGATCTTATGTGATTTTGAAGGCAGAGGCCAGATCACAATTTCTTCCATTCTGTCCCTAATGATGGGGGATACAATACTCAGATAACGATGAGCCTAATAGTAGTTCATTACCTATTTAACATCATCTTCAAAATTGGCATCTAACTGCAACTCACAAAGGATACAATGTTCTTTTTTGCTGGCTAATAAGGAAGGGAGGAAGAGAACCACAGAAACCCCCCAAATGCATAAAGGTACATAAGGAATTTCTGCACTCCTGCACTGAGAGCTACTTCCCTCCAAAAGAGCAATGACATCACTTAAACTACTTAACAACTCATTACTAAGGTTTTTTTTCTTAACCCCTCCCCACCCCCCAATCCACTATTTGCCAACAGCCACTTCTGTGCCACATCTTCCTCTCACAGGGAGTTTGCTGGGCTTCTGTGAAAGGGGAATCTGATTCTGTTGACAAGTTGTCTGACCCTGAAACTGTAAAAGTTCAACTCTCTATTGCCAAATTGACCTCTCATTAAAACTCTTGGCTCCTGCCTGCTTCTGGTTATGTTAACCATGGGGTGGGTTTTTCTATGTAGTTAAAGGATAAAGACCAAAGTTTTGAAATATGATCAACAGTCATAGTCCTGTTTATGATCTTTTACCACAAATGATCTGTTAGGCTTCCTCCTATTAATCATCTCTGGAGGAGGAGGAGGGAGCCACTTTGCTGTATCTTTTGTGCATAGGAAGGTTCCCCTCCATTTAACCTTACTGGAAGAGACTGCAATAATCATTTTTCTTGCTGATGGGTGGCCATTGTATTATTGTTTGCTCTTTCATTCAAATTGGTGGGTGGCATTTTTCGTGTGTGCATTCCATCCCTTCTGGTGATTGAGGGGTTGAGGACTGGGGAGGAGAGGGACGCGAAAGGGGCAAAAGCTACCTCTGATATGAGATTCCGAAATAAGTTGAAGGGGTTCCCATCCTAGCAACCCTCAAAAAATACATAGAAACACATCTGTCCCTTATTTTTTCAGCTTGCTTTATAGTGAGTCATTCAAGTTCTTAAAACCATACAATTACACATGCTAGCAGCAGGGGAAAAGAGTAGATAATAAACCTGGCAGGAGTAATTTAGCCAAACCATGCGTATCAGTGGTTTATACCAATAAGGGAGAGCTTTGCAGATACACATGTGCACACACACACACGCGCGCATACACAGGTCCACAGCATATATATTATAAAATTATACACACACACACACACACACACACATATATAGATGTACAGCTACACAGTCTGTCTCTAGAATATTCAGAGGAACATGTAAATGGGGATATTTTGTCCAAGAAACAGTGTAAAAGAAGTGTGGTTACAGGTTTAGAACAACAGATAGAATTCACTCCTATGTGCTACGTTATCATATCCCTGCAGTGAAGTAAAGATATGTTCCCTTCAGACAGAACTAGAATGAAATAATTTAAAAACGTCAGATCATTTCTTTCTTTAAAGAAATGCGTAAGGGCACACAAGCTTACGACATGCACATCATTCATGTTGACACCATTGCATTTGCTAGATCTCACTATGTGTATTTAAAGTATACAGCTTATAAAAAGAAATAAACCACTTATTCTGGAGCCATGATTTAAAAAAGAAAATCTGGATATAAGTCATGGACTATTATCTATATGCTGTCATCAAATGAAGAAATAGAACTACTGTAGATATGATATCCCTTAGGAAAAGGCATTTACCACAGCACCAGGTCCCAGGCTATCTCTTTGATATATTTGTTATAGTTATCTCTGCTGATGTTAGTAGGGGAGACTTAGAGTTTCACAGGAGACGCTTAGTACCTCAAGTTTACCATGAGGGGAACTGTTAGATTTTATTATTTATTCTTACAACACATTTCTGTAAGTAGTTTTTGTTTAAATCATGATTTACCATGGGATAAGAAAGTAAATTCTCGATTTTTTTATGCTTATAATTATCTTAACATTTTAAGTGTTTACAATATTAAAAATTATGTTTTTAAAAACAATTGGTAAAAACTGAAATACTGAGAAGAACCTTTATTTACTCCATAGAATTTACATTGCCCCTACTTACAGCTCACCAGATCTTTAGCTTCTCTATATCATTTCTTTCTCATTCATCAGTGTAATAAAAAGAAATTTTAAGTGAATTTCCTACCTTGGATTTTTTCAGGCATGGATCATAGGCCCACAGAATATGTGTATATATGTGTGTGTACACATATGTGATTGATATATATGCATATACTCATACATAGGCAGTACAGATATGTGCATTACTCACATACATATATAGACATCTTCTTTTGGATAATCTTACAGGATAATGTAATTCAGGTTTTGAAGTTCTTTGCCAATTTGTCTATTAATGTAAGGTTTTCCATCATGGCTATGGCATGTTTTTCTGTTGTAAATACCTTTTATACATTTGACTGTGTACAATTGTACTATGATATTGGTCCTAAAAGTATTTTCCAAGCACATTTCTGCACCCAAATATGAAAGCAGCCCTAGTTTAGTGACATGCTTTGAATCTGGAATGTTTTTTGGTCCTTTTCCCAATTAGGAGTACTTTGTGTGCGGTGTGCATATGTGTGTGCATTCTGAGAAGGGAGTTTACTGTGAATCAATTCAGGATATATTAAAATATATCCACCCTATGGCATTGTACCTTAAATATATTTTATTTTATACATATGCCATAATATTTTTTAAAAAGAGATGGAGTCTGGCTGTGTTGCCCATGCTGGTCCCAAACTCCTGGCCTCAAGCAATCCTCTAGTCTCAGCCTCTCAAAGAGCTGGGACTGCAGACACAAGCCACCATGCCTGGCTATAGTCCATAATTTTAACGACTTCTTCATGTGGTGCATTGAAGTAGTATCTTTCTGTTGAAATTTAAAATGAGTCAATTTTGGTTTTGTTCCTGTTTAAATACCTTTGGTTCATATTAGAGGTTAAATATTTTCACAGACATTTGGAATTCATAACCATGTAAGAATGTGTTGTCCAATAGTATTCTTATATTATTGTAAATTCTGGCTTGATTTACGAAGGAGTGAAGTAGAGTTTCATCTGAACTCCTCTGTGTGGTTTGATAGTCACCTTCTTCACAATAAAAGTCAGTATAAGATGTATCTAATTTTTTTTCTTTCGTCTTACAGTATATGATAGCTTAGGGTATTTGGGACATTCACCTAAGTTAAAAGGATTACCAGAAAAACATGTATCAAATAGTATTTTATGAATCTAAAACAATAAAAGTAAGAAGTGACCATAGGATGTCAATGGCTTGTAACAGTAAGTATTGATTCTTACAGGTTAGCAGAGGGGCTCTGGTTTGGGCTTGGCTCAGGAAGATAGTAGCATAGCTCTGTTCCATGTCTCTAATTTGGGAACCCAGGAGAAGTTGATATTTGGGGAAAGTTTCTGTCAAGGTAGAGGCTGTAAGGAGGCTGAATGGATCTATGCCCATTAAGGGCTGTGACATTAACTTCCATTCATATTCTCTTTGTCAAAGCAGGTCATATGGCTGAACCCAACAGGGTGGAGAAGAGTAATTTGCTTAATAGGGAACAGGAAGTGAATGTTTGCTAAGCCATAATCCAATCTACCACCACCTACCAGAGTGTAAATATTTTTGGATCTCCCATTCATAGTTTGAAAATTTTGGACTTTTTTCTATTCTTTGAATTCCTATTAGGACTAGTCTTGGAAATTCTGTATCCTTATGGTACCTGGCTTTACTTATTCACATTTGAGAAGTCATAGAAATTCTTTTTACATGCTGTGTGTATACAATTAACTCTTGACTTCTTATTGATGAATTTAGGATTTTTGACTTTTTGATGATGTGAAAATGATATATACCAATAGAAACTGTATTTCAAGTGCCCACACAACCATTCTGCTTTTTGCTCATAGTACAATGTTAGATTAATCAATGTGATATTCAACACTTTATTATAAAATAGGCTTTGTGTTAAATGATTTTGTCCAACTGTAGGCTAGTGTAAGTGTTCTGAGCACACTTAACCTGGTCTGGGCTAAGCAATAATGTTCACTATATTAGATATGCTAAGTGTATTTTTGACTTATGGTACTTTTAATTTACGATAGGTTTATCAGAGCGTAACACCATTGCAATTTAAGGAGCATCTATATTAGGGAAGTCAAGGAGTACCTGTATTAATTTTCTGTTGCTATGTAAAAATTACCATACACTTAGCCATTTAAAATAATAAGCAATTATTATCTTGCCATTTCCATGGCATAGGCAACCAGGCATGACTGAACTGCTTTAGAAGCCATGATCAAATAACCAGACTATGATTATTTCAGGAGCTTGGGGTGCTCTTCCAAACTTATGTATTGGCAGAATTCAGTTCCTGATGGTTGCAGGACTGAGATCCCTGCTGTCTCGCAGACTCAGAGCTTTTCTCATCTCCTAGTGGTCTCTGAAGGTCCTTGCTACATAGCCTATTCCCAGCCTTATTCACAGCACAGCAATTTACTTCTTTAAAACCAGCAAAAAACCCAAACAAACAAACAAACAAAAACCACTCATGTAATTTTGCCAAAGTGGGGTCTTGGTCTTACATAACGTAGTATAATAATCACAGGATTGACTACCCATCATCTTTGCCAGGTAACATACCCTAACCAAGGGAATGACTCTTTATCACCTTTGCCATATTTTATTGGCTAGAAACAATCAGTGGGGTTTCTCTGCCTCTCAAGGTGAGGAGCTTATGCAAGGGCTGAGGTCATTGTATTCAGAGTCACCTTAGAATTCTGCCTAGCACACACCTCAGTTTACCAATAAAAGATGAGAAAACTTGCATTCTGCCTTTGAAAGATTCATATTTACAACTTCAGAAACTCTAGCTTTCCTGTTTAGTGGTCATCATTTGGGACTTGAAAATAGTAGGTGATCAGTAGCTTCAGGGCTAATCTAAGTTTCCTGAGGACTGGCTCCCACTTTCCTCAGAAATATTGGCTGAGTTTAAAGCTAAACCTCCAAAATATCATCAGTGGTGGGATGGGAATAGAAGTGGGTAAGCTTCTTTAAAAAAAAAAAAAATACAAAGAAAAAAAAAAAAAAACCAACCAACTAACAGTAACACCTAGGTTTTAAAATCATGCCCAGCTCATGCTTGACAATCCTTCTGATAGCCCAAATACTATAAATTTAGTTGACGATAACAGAACAGATGGAAAAAACATATGGCTTGTAGGTAGTGTGTGGTGGTTGATATTTGCGGTACATTAGGGGAATTTATTTTATTTTGTCTCTTTCCTTGTATAACTTTGTGATACTTTATCAAGTGAATTTCATGTCTTTTTTGACTTATCTCCGTTGCAGCTATTAAACTCTCTTTGTGACTTGAACATTATTTAAAAGGGTTGATTTTGTAATTATTTCACAGCAGGCATTTAGATACATTGGCAAAAAAACTATTTCCTTCAGGAAAACATATATTTAGCCATTTGGTATCATTCAGAATCCTTGGATAAAGATTAAACAGGTATTATAAGAGAGGCAAAAATAGTCAGTTAAGGTCTATTAAAGAAGGTCAGCTTGCCTGGGATTTAGAGTAGACGTGTGACCACAATTCCCCACAATCCCAATAGGTCTTGATTTCACATTGATCTCTGTGACTTCAAATTTTCTAGGAAAGTTTAATCAATAAATCAGAGGATGTGCTGAAATGTGACTCTCTAATTCTAATACAAGCATAAGAACAATTTAATGTATGGAAAATAGCAGAAATACACTTGTTTATATGATTGGCAACATGACTTTTTCTTTTTAGGCTAGACAGCAGCTCTCGAAACCCTGTACCACTCTGAGATTTATCCGAATTGAAATGCAACGTGCTAATGTTTACCTATTAGCAATCTTGTGTTTTTACAAAAAGAGCTAAGCATTTATTTTTTAAAAGCTTTTTCAAACATAGAGGACAAGGTGAAATAAACCTAGCATTTCTCTTTGGAGGGAGTAAAGGATAAAGGTGGATTTTGCAACTCAATATAAATTAAATTAATATGTACATAGATTCTTATTCCTATTGGCTGTTTAATAGCACATCTACAATGAGGAAGCCACACTGAAAATTAAAAGTGAGTTCTTGGTAATATTTCTTCTTTTGGATTCATTCAATTTCCTGATGTGACTCCTCTTTGCTCTGTCTCACCCATTCTATCATGTTAATATAGAGACCCTGTATTCCTGGTTGTCTCACCAAATCAAGGGCTTTCTTTGGATTTCAAGCACATTACTTCTCTTTAAATAGTTGAATTTTATGGGTTCTTGTTTCCCAGATTTTGAACTCTCTCACACACAACCCCCTCTAGGGGAAAGAAGAACAGGAAAGAAGACAGCGTGGACTAGCTCATTCGCCCATAAAATATCCATATATTTGCATTTCACTATTTCCCCATCACAGTGAACACAGTGAAATGATATATTTAGGCAAAATTTAAATCTCCAATCAAAGTCTGTTCAGGTTTAACTAGGGATTAGTGGTTCGTTTTAAATTACTATTAATAAATCAAACATGTGTTCATTGTTTTTAAAATAGACTTTATTTTTAAGAGTTTTAGGCTGACAGATAAATTGGCAGGAATGTACAGAAATTTCCCATTCTGTGTGACACATCCTTATCACCCACTTGGTTGATACAAGGCCTCACTTGGCCTTGTACCTTTCACTGGCTTGAAGATATGAATAATGACATGTGTCCACCATTGTACCGTGAAGTGGAGAGTTTCACTGCCCCAAATATCCTCAGTGCCCTGCCTCTTCACCCCTCCCTCTCCCGAGCCCCTGGCAACTCATGAGCTTTCCACTAGCTTCATAGTTTTGACTTTTCCAAAATGTCCTACTGCTGGACCCACATAGTAGTAGCCTTTTCAGATCTGCTTCTTTCACTTACCAACATGCATTGACGTTTCCTCCATATCTTTTCACGAACCGATACCTCGTTTCTTTTTAGTGCTGGGCAGTATTCCATTGTCTGGATGCACCACAGTTTATCCATTTACCTACTGAAAGACATAGAGGTTGCTTCCTAGTTTCAGCAACGATGAATAAAGCAGCTATAAACATCTGGGTGCAGATTTTTGAGTGAATGTCATTTTTCAACTATTTGAGTACATCCGGAGGAACAGGATTGTTGTATCGTATGGTCAGGGTACATTTAGTTTTGTAAGATACTGTCCAAAATGTCTGGACTATTTTGCATTCAAACCAGCAATAAATAAAAGAAGAGTTCCCCTTCTTCCACGTCATTGCCAGAATTTGCTGTTGACAGTGTTCCCATATTTTACTATTACATATAACATTGCAATAAATACACTTATAACTTTGCTTATTTTTAAAGTTCATAAACTCTGGGATACTTTCTTCTGAGTAAATGTATTGATTTTCTGAGCATTAAGAAATCTGTCAAGTCTGAAGAGCAATCTCTGGTCCCTTCGTGAATACTTTGGGATTATATTTACACATCAGTTTTAGGTCTTGCACTTTTTTATGTTTCTTGCATGTTACATATATCTTGGAGTCTTAAACTATTTCTGCTTTTTATATGTTCCACAAATATTAGGTACGATATAGTGTGCCTCCTGCATTCTGATCAGTCTAAATTAGAGCTCCTTCAACTCTTGATGTTCATGAGTCAATATGTGTGTTGACCCCGAGGTCCTTTGGCTTATTAATTTAGAAAATGCTTATGAAATGCCTACTCTATGTGGTGGTACTCCTGTGGAGCTTATGCTGTGTCTGTAATTAACCTTGTGCCTTAAGATAAGGCAATTTACATCTTTAGATCTCAGTTTTTTTATCTGAACAATGGGAACTGTAAACCCTAAAATCTCTATTTTTATTGTTTCATGGGACTCTTGGAGGAACCCATTGCAGGGATGAATGTGATATAGCTTGCTAAAATATAAAGAACCATAAAATATGTAGAATAGTTACTGTTATTTTCGTACTGTATGTTCTTAAGTGTTTTGCTATTATCTTCCCCCACAGACTTGGCTATTTGGGGAAATATGAGTATAGTTATTCTTTGTTTTATATTTCTCCAAAGCAGCCGGTACAGAAGGAGCAGACTTTGGAGATTTAAAACATTTTATTTTACTGAATTGTGTACCAAGGGTCTCAAGTTCAAATTCCTACAAGAGCTACATGAAGAACATAAATTGGACCATGGTAGGAAGTGGTGAGAAATTATGGCTAACCTGGAGAATGAATTTTAGGCCTAAAGACATTCAAATTCAAGTTCATTCAAATTCGAGTTCAAAAGTGGCACATGCGAAGTAAAGAAACAATTGAAGGCCACATTCAGCATTCTTTATGGTCCTTTGTGAACTGAGGATCACACGAATATTATATTTGGAGAGAAACTTTATTTCTTTGCTTTGTTCATATTCTGAATGACCTTAAAGTTATAGGATGTTGACAACTAAATTATACTAATCATCAATAAATCTAAACGTAATAACAAACATGTTTGTGATGCGTGACAGTGAGAGTGTAATAAAGGGTGTAAGACATGGCCTCAGGACATTATGCTTATTGGAGGTATGTTTTCTGCATCTGCTTTATTCGGGAGGACCCAAGGGCCAGGTATTACTGGGCTGCTTCTCATAACACAATTTGTTTTTAGCTTGGAGATAGTATGTTTCACACTGCTGATTATATATTTTTTTTTCCATGGTTCCTGGAATGTTCAGAGCCAAATTTATCACCAACTTCTAGACAAGTATACCAAATCTCCTGCCACAGATACTGGATTCTAATTTTGTTTTTAGTGTCTTTTTTTTTTTTTTTTTTTTAACTCCTGTTCTTTTCCTTTTCTCCCAACTTACTGTTCGTTTCCTTATTCAGTTTTGTTTATGTATCATTGCAAATTACTTTGAAGCCTTCTTGGAAAAAGGTAAGATATAAATGACAAAGGCCAAAAAGTATGTGCATTTAGAGATAAAAGAGTATAATAATTTCCCAATTGTTCTGATTTATAAAGACAGGGTACTTTTCTTTGTAAATATCAAAGCTGGTGGAATATTATTTTCCATAGGCAGACTCTTAACAAGGAACAGAAGACTGCGTGGTTTTTTTTTTTTTTTTCATACTTTGCTGTCTAGTAAGCTTTGTTCAATTTTCCCTACAACATTTTTTGGAAGAGAAAAATTATTCTCAATTAGAAGATTCTTTTTTTACAGGCCTGAGATGGTCTTTATTGCTATCTCTTGTCTTTTTCTGGATCTCTACTTCTAAAATATGTTAGGATTGTACTTCCTGGCCTCTTTTTTGTGGGGCGGGACCTTATTGTAAATGGAAGTGACTTAGGTATGTCACTTCTGGGCCAGACATTTAATTGCCTGTGTGACAGCCTTGTGCCTCCCTTTTCCTTTGGCACGGCAGCTGGAGACATCTGAGATGAGGGTTGCTCTATTTGCCAGTGTCCCTGAGCGGTACTTTGTTATCCATATGTCTAGGCTACCTTAAGAGATCTCAAACTAATTTATAACAAAGCAAAGAGCAGAATCATAGATTGCTTATAAATATGGCTTATTTCTGGCTGGCCGGTGAAGATACAGGTGAGGATCCAAGAATCGGTCAAGTCTGAATAGATTGCAGAATTTGCCTTATTCAAAGGTAAAAGGACAAAAATCATTCAGAATGAGAAAATTTGTCTTTCAGAAAGAAAAATCTCTATCCATATCTGAACATTCCCACTTCTCAGCTTTGCTTACATTAAAATCAAGAACAAAAAAAATGCTCCTTCTAACAACCTGAGTATCTGGATAACATGTTTATACGCTTTTCATCAATCTGGTGTTTGTGATGTTCCCTACAGCTAAACATGAATGAGAATCTAGAGGGAAATAATGAATCGATTTAGCCCTCATTTGCCTTGCCTCTACAGGCAATTTTTACATTTTCTGAGACTCAAGGGTGTCATTTGGAGAAATTACTCAGGAATAAAGATATCCCAC
>NW_003852408.1:32002860-32003112 GCF_000181295.1 Otolemur garnettii
CGCCCAGCAGTGAGTGTTTTCTCGAAGGAAGCAGGCTGCTCACGTGTCTTCTGTTGTTGCTGCTATTGAAATATTTTGGGAGAAGGCATTGATGAGGGGAGCATCCTCCCCTGAATGGGATGGCTTTTCCCAGATACTTCTGTATTTCATGGGGTGCAGGCCTGGAGGCTGCTTTCAAAAATCTGGGCTTGGAAAAATAATCTTGTTTTGCTCTTGATTTGGGGGGAAAATGTTAACCTATATTATAAATGG
>NW_003852408.1:32003356-32004736 GCF_000181295.1 Otolemur garnettii
TTTTTTCTTATTATTTAGAAGCCACACCCATCTGTATACAAAGACATTTTCATTCCTAATGTTGAAATTGATATCTATATTCCCACAGTAGCTTTAAAACATTTAAAACAGCAAGAAAAATCTCTTATTATGGCTATTTGCAAAAAAAAAATAATACTGTATGATTTCCCACTTCTTAGCTACAAGTAATGTATTAAGTTAATCCTGTTTGTATACAGTAAGCACACATGTTATATAGTATTTCCTGGGAACTATAAATTTCACAGCACAAATACACAGACAAGTGGTGCTGCTTGTTGTAGCAAAACATTAGAAACCACCTACATATGAAAAATACGAATTGGGATAATACTTTTTGGTATGGCTATATAAAGCAAAATTATATGCTTAGTATAGTTAAATATCTCGGAAAGAATCTATATTTCTGTGAAGAAAATTTCCTCAAAATGCTACAAATCAGATTAAAGATAACGTAATCCGATTTTTGTACATAGTAATTGTGCACACACAGAGAAAGAACTTTACAGTAGCTTTGAAAACATCTTCCCCAATGGTCATACATTATATTTAATTGAAAATGAATGAAAATGAATGGTACAATTAAAAATACAAATTTGGATTTAGAGCCCAGGCGTCCCCTTTGAGCACCAGATTAATTTATATGTTTCTGATGTCTTCATCTGTATGTTTCACAGGCATCTCTAAGATAACGCAGTTCACCTCCAAACAATAAATCCACCTCTGCTGTTGAGTGCTTCCACCTCAGTACACAACTCTACTCCTTCAAAATGAGCCACGTAAGGTCAACTTTGGTCTTTCCACTCCTACAGCCTAAACCAGTTCCCCATCCAAGGTATAACCAAGGCCTGCTTTCAACACAAATTCCCAGATTTTGGAGAATCTCTCTGTGTCAGAGAGTTTTCAGAGACTCTCTCTGTGTCTCTCCATCTGAGACGACTCACCTTAGTCCAGGTCCTAGACACTTCTTGCACGGTTTCCTGCAACACCGTTGTGCAGGGACAGCTGTTTGTCACATTACTGGCTCTCTGTTGCTCTCTAGGGTGAGTTCAGTCTCCCACCCTGATTTGTGGAGAGCTGACTCAACCGGCCTCTGCATTTCCCCAGCCTCAGCTTGCACCTTGTTCTCCTTACGGTCACAATTTTCTGAACCTGCCTTTCTTTTCTGGGAGCATCTGTCTTCAGCAATTTATCGTTTTAGGGTCTTTGTATAGTTTTTCTTCTGTTCTTGGAATGCTCTTCTATACTTTTCAGATCCTTTCCTTAGATGTTAAACTCTTCTTTTTTTTTTTTTTTTTATCACCTTCTATCACTATTTGAACTGTTTGTTGTTTACCACTCTCACTGGAATGAGAACTTCCT
>NW_003852408.1:32005102-32008256 GCF_000181295.1 Otolemur garnettii
TTTTGGTTGTAGCTGTCATTGTTGTTTGGCAAGCCCAGGCTGGATTCAAACCCGCCAGCTCTGGTGTATGTGGCTGGATCCCTAGCCACTTGAACTACAGGTGCTGAGCCTTTTTCTACATTTCTTTTTCCATTTTTGGCTAGGTATGTACTTAAAAATAAAGTAATATTTTCTATTTTTTTATTATATAGAAGAATGATAATGTGATTTTACATTCAGATTGACAGCAAAAAAATTAATTAGAATTTTATTTATTTACTTATTTATTTAGAGACAGAGTCTCACTTTGTTGTCCTCTGTAGAGTGCTATAGTGTCATAGCTGACAGCAACCTCCAACTTGTGGGCTCAAGCAATTCTCTTGCCTCAGCCTCCTGAGTAGCTGGGACTACAGGAACCTGCCACAACACCAAGCTATCTTTAGAGATGAGGTCTCGCTCTGGCTCAGGCTTGTTTCAAACCTGTGAGCTCAGGCAATCCACCTGCCTCGGTCTCCCTGAGTGCTAGGATTAAAAACTTGAGCCACCACTCCTAGCCATAGGAATTTTAATAAAAGACACTGTTAAGAGCTCATAACCTTTGATATATGAAACGTGCTGGGCTACATGTTCTTTCATTGTGATCTGTAGGAATTTAAAGGTATCAAACTAGCTGCAGGCATGCTCCCCATTATTCTGTGAATGTAACAGAATAGAAATATATTGATAATTGCATGTTAAAATTGAATGTAAGTGCTACAGAGCTCAGACAAAAACTATTCTCCAATTTGAGAAAATTCAAATTAAATTTTGATCATGAGCTTATGCATCAGATGCAAGCAAAATAATGTCAGTTATTTTTTTTTAAACAAATAGGGTTATATATAATGGAATAAAATAATGCTTGAATTATATAAATGAATGTTGACACTATAATAATCCATTTCGTAGCCGTGGAGAACACTAACAATTTCACATAGAAATTCAAGTGCCAAAGAATTCAAAGCTCATTCTTTTAAATATGTAAGTTCTATTCACACAGAATTTTCATCTTTATTTCACTAGATATCAGAAATTCAATTATATTATTCCCTATATTTGCACTTATAGACTTTAGAGTATGTGTCAATACATGGTATAGCTAAGGGTTGGAGAGCTAGATATTGTCTGTCAATGGAAAGCAAATTATTGTGTAAGACATCTTTTTAAAATTCAATTTACCCTTGTTAGGAAGCTGTAGAACAGCAAAACATCGTGATATTTAGAGTCTAAAAAATATATTAGCAATTATTTATATTATATAATACAGGCATTTTTAATCATATTTCATAGTTAATGAATATAATTAGTAAGGTAATAAATGATAGTATAAATGAGTGCTAAATATAGATACACTAGTTCAAACTACATGTCTGTACGTCTGTGGTTATTCTTACTTTGTTTAATACCTGAGACTTGGACAGTAAAATGTATTGTTTAAAAATAATCAAAATTTTGGGTGGCACCTGTGGCTCAGTGAGTAGGGCACTGGCCCCATATACTGAGGGTAGTGGGTTCAAACCCAGCCCCGACTGAACTGCAACCAAAAAATAGCTGGGCACTGCAGTCCTAGCTATTCAGGAGGCTGAGACAAGAAAATTGCTTAAGCCCAGGAGCTAGAGGTTGCTGTGAGCTGTGTGACGCCACAGCACTCTACCAAGGGTAACAAAGTGAGACTCTGTCTCTACAAAAAAAAAAAAAAATAGAATTTTGATATATATATATAGAACTTTATATTTAGCCATTTTCATATAGCATAATGTCAAAGCCGTTTTCCTATGTAATTAAAATTTTTATCCTATATTATTTCATTATTTATACCAACATTCGTCTTTCTATCATATTAAAGTGAGTCCTACCTTTATTAATATAAGTAATTCTGCAATGAATATCGTTGGGACTTTCTAATGAGCTATCTACAGCAATCATTTTCAAATTGTCTGTGTTTTTAAAACTTGGTGGGCTTGGTAAGACAGACTGCCTAATCCCACCCCCAAAGCTTCTGACTGAGTAGGTTTAAGGTGGGACAATGACAATTTGCCTGTGCTGATGCTGCTGATCTAGGAGGTAGACTTTAAGAATCACTGATATACGGGGTGTCTAAAAAGTCACCATATATAGGAAAAAATGGGAAATTGTAGCTAAATATACCTTTACTTACAAAATATTTGTTACAAAATTTTACAAAATATTCTCTATGGGTTGGCCACGTCTTTCTACACACACATGAAGTCTTCTCTCCCACTGATGGGGAACACATTCCAGATTATCTGTTGTTATGCAGGCCCATTGATTTTTTTCCTTTGTGTAATTTTTTCCCTATGTTGGGGGCTATACAGTTAATTTCTAGAAGTAAAATTGTAAGGTTAGTAATATATACAGTTTTAAGATTCTTGCTGTATATTTCAAAGTTGTTTCCCTGAAATAATGTATCTAACTGCATTCTTAGCAGTGTCATAGCATGGAGTATTTTAATTTTAAATCCTTTGTCGTTTTCAGACATGATTCTGTCAAACATTGGAAACATTTCCATCTGAAGGAAAATGGCTAAGTAAATACAGATATTCCATACAAAAGAAACTTGATTTAGTATTTAAAATGAATAAACTGGATCTGCATATATTAACAGAGAAAAATCACAAACCACAAATGTGACTGAAAAAAGTTTACAAACATCTAAACAATACCAATTGCATATAAATACAATAAGCAGTTGAGATATAAAGAACACTCATGTATGTAGCAGGAATACAGAGGAATGAAAGAGCAAACTAGGGATGCTTGTTTGCCCCTTCTGTGAAAAGAGCTCAAATCAGATGGCATTTAAGAGGCTTCCGTTGCATTTGTGGTCCATGTATGTCTTTATACAAAGATTTAAAGTTCATATGACAACATCTTAAGATTTGTTAAAGCTGGATACTTATTGGCTTATACAATTTTAACAAGAAAAAATGGGATCTTACGAATTTACTTGCATATTTTCAATTAGTAGTGAGGCTGAATGTTTTCTAAGACCATTCTTTATCTTTTCACTGCTTTTCATTCCTCCGATCCACACAATAAAAAACCTGATTTGGAATTCTTAGTAGTTGAACTTATCCACATTTAGCTGTTGTATGCGCTTTAATTTCTAAACGTC
>NW_003852408.1:32008429-32075070 GCF_000181295.1 Otolemur garnettii
TATTTATAATAAAGTTAGGAGTAACTTTATTAAGTTACTTTATAATTCACTAATGATTAAAAAATACACATCTAGGCAGCTATTTCGTGTGTATTACCTTAAGCCAAATTGAGAAGAAATTAAATCATGGCATAATCAATGACTTTGGTAGGAAGATGAATCATGGCCACTTGAAGATATCAGGTCTTAATTTGTAGAACCTATAACTGTTATTGTGTAAGAAAAAAGAATCTTTGCAGATAGGTTTGAATAAGAGTCTTAATACGGAGATTATCTGGGTGGGCCCTAAATGTGTTCACAAGTGTCCTATATCAGAGAGGCAGAGGGAGATGTCAAATACCCAGAGAAAGAGGTGGCAATGTGGCCATTGCAGCAGAGACTGAAGTGATGTGCCATGTCAGGCAACGCTGGCATCCACCAGAAACGGGAGTAGATCCTCCCTTAGAGACCGGAGGAAGCACAACCTGTGACACTCTGATTTCTGCCCAGTAACACTAATTTGGGACTTCTGGTCTCTAGAACTGTGAGACAATAAATTTCTATTGTCTTAAGCCAACAAGTCTGTAGTAATTTGTTATAGCAACCGTAGCATACAAATACATTTTTATAAGCCTCTAGTTTTCCTTTCATAATATCTTGAAATTTTCAGTTACTTTTCAAGAATATTAAATACATTATCAAAGATTATCTTTTAGGTTAAGCCTTTTTTGTTTAAATCAAAGATACACATAAAAATGGTCAAATACTATACATTTTATAGAGGTATTATTAATAGACAATTTTTTTACAATTTCAAAGTGAATTGTATTGAAAATGTCAATGTGATTAACTGCAAAAATGCTTTTGAAATGCGGGAAGTGTGTTTCATGTTACCACCAAGTGACTTATTTTCCTAACTTTTCTGAAGCAACTAAATCATAATTAAATATTCCTATGACCAAGATCATAGACTACTCTGAAAAAAATGAAGAGATTTATAACATGATCTAACATATTATAGATCAACTATAATAATATGATAACTTATCATAAGTTATCTTAAGCAAAATCTTAAAGGGAGAAATTAAGTGAAGAAATGATTACAGCCAAATAAAGTTGAAGATTATAGATTTTGACAAGTGTGTAGAAGAATTATGATGGTTTATTTGTTTGATTATTATTATTATTGTTTTGTGTGTATGACACAGACTCTCACTCTGTTGCCCAGATTAGAGTGCCATGGCCTCAGCCTAGGTCATAGCAACCTCAAACTCTGGGGTTTAAGCCATCCTCCTGAGTCCTGCCTCAGCCTCCTGAGTAGCTGGGACTACAGGTGCCTGCCACAACATTGGCTAAATTTTTCTATTTTATTTTTAGTGGAGACAGGGTCTCACTCTTGCTTAGGCTGGTCTAGAATGCTTGAACTCAAGTTATCCTCCCACCTGGGTTTCCCAGAGCACTAGGATTACAGGTGTGAACCAGTGCATCCAGCCTACATCTTTGATTGCTTATGGGAAATTGACTTACTAGCTCCCAAATATTGTCCTTTTGTAAAATAATATAATAGAGAATCTAGATTTGGTCTTGATTTTGAATGCATCTGATAGACCCATTGATTTGTTTCATTTACTAATTTTTAGTTTCATTTACTAAGTTTTACTTTGAAATAACTCTGTATTCATAGAAAGGAACGAAGAAATTTATAGGGCGGTCCCATGCATCCTTCCCTCGGCCTCCCCCGGTCTTACAGTGCATCACTATAATACAGAGGCATTTAACCTTTTGGTTTCTCTTGGCCACATTGGAAGAACAAGAGCTGTTTTGGGCCACACATTAAATACAGAAACGCTCACAAAAGCTGATAGTCAAAAAAGAGGTCTGGGCATAATTTTCATGATATCCACCACCAAAAATAAACAAAAAGTCCTCACATAATCTTAATTATGCAGCAGCCCATTCAGAGAGTCTTAAAATCATCAAGCAGGTCCCAAGTTTGTAATCATTAATATGTAAAATGTACATATCTAAGTAACAATCTTCGAGTTTTTGTGGCTATTTTTTATTATACATAAAAGAAAAGTGGGCAACATAAAGCTAGTGGGATATTTGACTATCCCACTAATAGTGGGACTAATACATCAATGTGATTTGATGGAAATAGTCGCAAATCTCAGTGAGTTCTCAAGCTGCTACATTAGATATTTAGATATTTAGAATAAATATAAATACATTTATAAAATATTTTTATAAATATTTATCCAATATTTTATAAAAATATTAGATATTTTTATCCTAATTTTAATGTGTTTCATTCTTAGAAATAGTTGCTCACAAATGTAGGTGCTACTAAAAAGCTATGACACACAAAAACACCATGATTGTGAAGCAAGGGATATTTTTCTCTGGGAGGACAGGACCTATTAAAGTCCAGTAAAGAGACTTGATCAACTTTTCCTGTAAGTTGAGTAAGATTGCAATTCTTTGCATTCCACTTGAAAATTAGCAGGTAACACATTTATGTTGACTGAAAATGGAGTCACAAATGCCCTAAAATACTGATTATTTTCCCAGAAATTTTGAAATCTGTTTTCAAATTTTCATACTGAAGTGAAAAGCAAGGCTAAGTACTTTTCACTGTTCATAGGGATGTGTTTAGCCAATGTGTTGAAATGCATAAAATTGTTTGCCTTAATTTGAACTTGCTGTAAATTCAGTTTCATTTGGAACTGTTAGGGTTTGAAATATCGTATTGATCAGTTGGTTTTCACCTTGAAGACGCATGTTTACCTCATTTAAATGAGTGGTTAAATCCACAAAAAATGGGGAAATGTGTAAGTTGGTTTTCATCTTCAAGTTCTGGCACAAATTTGGTTTTCAGTACCATAAATGGTATGAAATGACTTGATGACATATATCGCAAATGATAAAATCTTTTCAACATTTGGCTTTCACTTAGCCATCTTACTGCTGAAAAGTAAATGATGTTGCCATAGTCAGCATCAATACTTTTACAGAATTCCTGGAATTGCTGATGATCCAATCCTTTGGCCCTTATGAAATTCACAGTCTTTGATGATGATTTGGGTGATGTTATCCATTTTTAAAGCTTTTGCACATAAATTTTCTTGATGTACTATGCAATGACACTTCACCAAATGTGACTATGGGCAGCAATTGCATCCTCTTCTATGAACTTAAAGTTCCTCTCTTTTCCTACCATTGCTGGGGCATCCTTAGTAACTATAGCAGTTATATTGACAATGGGCAAAGCAGATGTCTTTAACATAGTTTTTACTGCTTCATACAAATCTCTTGATTTAATTGTGTCTTTGTGTGTGTGTGTGTGTGTGTGTGGATTTAAGTTTTCTTTTTTCTTTTTATTTATTTATTTATTTATTTTATTAAATGATGGCTGTGTACATTAATGCAAACATGGGGTACAGTGTAATGTTTTCATATACAATTTGAAATATTTTCATCAAACTGGTTAACATAGACTTTGTCATTTACTTAGTTATTGGTGTTAAGACATTTATACTCTAGTTTGAGAAAGATTCACTTATACCCTTGTAAGACAGACCACAGAGGTGGTCCTTCCAATCACCCTCCCTCCACCCATCTGCCCTTCTCCCCTCCCCTCCTCCACCCCCTCCCTAACCCCCTGGGCTGGAATTAGGTTGTAGCTTTCATTTGAGAGCTATAAATTAGTTTCATAATAGGGTTGTGTACATTGGATATTTTTTCTTCCATTCTTGTGATACTTTGCTAAGAAGAACATTTTCCAGTTCCATCCATGTAAACATGAAGGAGGTAAAGTCTCTATCTTTCTTTATGGCTGCATAGGATTCCATAGTGTACATATACCACAGTTTATTGATCCATTCGTGGATCGATGGCACTTGGGCTTCTTCCATGACCTGGCAATTATGAATTGGGCTACAATAAACATTCTGATACAAATATCTTTATTGTAATGTGATTTTTGATCTTCTGGGTATCTGTTAATGGCACTAAAGAAACTGTTTCTTCACTGACATTATATCCATCACCAATACCTTTAATAAAAATGGCAAGTTGAGCTGTATTTATAGCATCAGTGCTTCCACCCATCACTAAAGCACAGAATTTCAAATCAGCAGCTTTATTCTTCAAACTTTGTTGGATAAATTTTCTGGTTTCTTCAATTCTCCTGGCTATATTGTCCAGTAAGACAAAGTGATCCCCCTTTTTTTGGGGCAAATTATATCTGCCATGCTTTTCTTGTATTGGTTAATAAACTCAATATCAGTAAATGATTTGGATTTTTTTTGTTATTAACATGCTACTACATGACTAACTTTTATAATGGAATCTGTCTCAGTTGTAACTTTTAAAAGAAATTGTGTTGAGGAGATAGATTATTTTTAAGTTCCACTATTTTGTCCTGACCACACAATCCTTCATCCACATTGAATTTCGCAGCTGTTTTTGTAGATGATGCTTTTTCAAATTATAGTCTTTGAAAACTTGCACAAATTCCTCACGTGATAAGCAGAGTGCCATACTAATTGCCTCAACAAAAAAGTACTCATCTGTCTACTTTTCACTGAACAATCTTCTTTCATCCATCATTTTTCTTTGGGAGGCTTCTGTCTTCTTTTGAGATGTGGAAGCCATGCTGGGATTAAAAAATAATAATAGATAAGGGATTATATTTACTTTTATTATAAAAATTAATTGAAAGGAAAATAGGAAGCAAGGTTTGGGTCCTTCCACATCCCAGCTACCAATGCAAGGCCAGGTGGTGGGCAACTGTAAATCATGGAGGGTAAGGGGTGAGGTGCTGCTGAGGTGCAGAAGTACCTTTAATAATCAAATAAGGGTACTTATCTGACTTCTAAATAACATTAAACACCTAATGTTCCAATGGAAGGTTGAAATATTATTGATAATTGCTGCCTCCCCAAATCACCAGAAGCACATGTAATGTCTGATGGTATCAATTTGACTGTCTCCACTTGTCAGATAACACATTAATAGCTCATACCCTGTAAAATTGAAGCCAGGCAGGTGTACAAATAGTGAGAGTAAGACAAATGTTTATTTTATGTGACATTGGGGCATGACGTTGTCCTCTACGAAGTACATGCTTGAGAACCATGCAATCAAGTTCCACCAACAATTCACAAAAAAAATCTCATAATATTTTAAGTAAGTTTACAATTTTCTACTGGGCCACATGCATAGCCATCCTGGACTGCCCACAGCCCTCTGGTTGTGGGTTGAACACCTCTGCTATAATACAATATCAAACCTAGGAAATTAATGTTGGTGCTATCTGTGCAGTTTATTCAGATTTTGCTAGTTTTACATGCAGTAATTGTGTGTGTTGTGTACGTAGCTTTCTGCAATTTTGTCATATTTATCTTCACATAATCAAAATTGAAATACTTAATCATCAAAAAAAAAATACTTATTCATCACCACAGGTTCCTTTATGCTATCCTTTTATGACCATATTCATCTCTTTCTCCTTTTTCTTTAGCCCTCAACAATTACTAATCTGTTCCCATGTCTAAATTTGTTTTATGTCATCTATGCTATGTACATTGGATTATGTGGCATACACATTTATGACATTAGCTTTTTTTCTTAGACAAAATTTCCTTGTTATGCATCCATTTGGTTGCATTTATCACTAGTTTTTTTGTTTTTTATTGCTGATTGGTATGTCATGATATACCGTAGATGTACCACAGTTTGTTTAACCATGCACCATTGAAGGGAACTTCTGGGTATTGTCTTTGGTTAAATATCTTGCAAGTTGTTTTTTCACCTATTTTCTAATTGGACTGTTGTTTGTTACAATGTTGAATTTTGAGAGGTCTTTATATAATATAATACTCATCCTTTATCAGATATGTGATTTGCAAATATTTTCTTCTAGTCTATATTATTTTCAATTTCTTAGCAGGGTCTCACAGAGCAAAATGTTTTTGATTTTGACGTGGCCCTGTTTATCAGATTTTCTTCTTTTGTATCATGCATTTGGTGTCCAGTTTAACAATTCTTTCATGTGTTCCAGGTCCTGAATATTTTCTTATATTTTTAGACATTTTATAGTTTTATATATTACATTAAATTCATGATCCAGTGAATTAATTTCATACAAGGTGGGAGGTTTAGGTTTGAGGTTTATATTTTTAAAAACTTGCTCCATTATCATTGTATCATTTTTGCTCCTTTGTTGAAAATTAGATATATTTGTGTGGATCTTTTCCTGGGTTCTCCATTCTGTTGCATTAATATATGTTTTACCACTCTGTCTTGATTCCTGCTGCTATAAAGTATGTGTTAACATTGAGGAGTTCCTACCCAATCTCCTTTTGTTTTTCAAAATTCATCTTATTATTCTAGAGCCTTTCATTTCTCATGTATATAAGCTTGTCTATGTTTAAACCTTGCTGAAATTTATAGAGGCATTGCACTAAACCCATAAGTTTATTATATTGGAAGTTATAATTTAAGAGTACAATATTACTTTCTTTCTTTTTATTTATTTATTTATTTTTTGAGACAGAGTCTCACCATGTTGCCCTGGGTAGAGTGCTGTGACATCGCAGCTCACAGCAACCTCAAACTCCTGGGTTTAAGCTATTTTCTTGCCTCAGCCTCCCAAGTACCTGGGACTACAGCCGCCTGCCATGATGCTGGGCTATTTTTTTTTTTTTGAGGATGCCATTGTTGTTTAGCAGGCCACAAGCCAGGTTCAAACCTACCAGCCCCAATGTATGTGGCCTGCATCCTAACCACTGAACTACAGGCACCAAGCCCAAGAGTACAATATTTCTGTCTAAGTATTTAAGTCTTCCTTTATTTCTTTCATTAGAATTTCATAATTATATGGATTCTATCTATGTTTAGCTAGATGTATGTCCAATATTTTATTTTATTTGGAGAAATTATAAGTGGTATTGGCTTTTTGTTTTTGTTCCATTTGTTTGTTGATGATACACAGAAATGCTCTTCATTTTTGCATGTTGATTTTGTTTCTCATTATTTTATTGAAATCAGTTATTAGTTCTAGGAGGTTTTCTTATTTTGTATGTTCCTTGCAATTTTATATGTAGATAATCATTGCATCTACAAATATAGATAGATTTATTTTTTTTCCCATTCTATACAGAAAATATTATTATTTTTCTTGCTTTATTGCAATGGCCAGAACATCCATTAGCATGTTAAATTAGAATGATGAGAGTGAACAGTAAATGTTCTTGCTTTGATCCTGATATTAGAAGAAAAGTCAGTCTTTCATTGCTAGGTATGATGTTAGTTATGGATTTTCTTGTAAATGCATTTTATGAAATCGAGGAAGTTCTCCCCCATTTTAGGGTACAGACAGTTTTGATTCAGAATGGGTATAGAATTTTGTCAAATGCTTTATTTGTGTCAGTGGATTTTATCTTATGATTTTTTGTTTGTTTTATTAACATGATGTATACAAGCCTTACATAAGTAAAGTAAAATCTACTTTGTTATAGTATGTAATTCTTTTTGTATATTGTTGAATTTAGCTTTATAACATTTAGTTGAAGAATTTTGCATCTAAATTCATGGGAGATATTGGTTTGTAATTTATTATTTTTTGGGATTGTCTTCATTTGGTTTTAAAACCAGGATAATAGTGACATCTTAAATTGTCTTTGAAATATTTCTTCCTGTTGTATTTTTGAGAAGAATTTGCAAAAATTGATCTTAAGTATTTAAATATTTGGGAAAAATCTTTAGTCAAACTATCTAAACATGAAGATATTCTTTTCTGTGAACTTTTAAATTTATTTAATATTTATAGGGTTGTTCATTTTATCTGCTTTTATCTTGGTAGTTTGTGGTTTCTTAGGAATTGGTTCTATTTTTTCTATGTTGTAAAATTTATGAACATAAAGTTTTTTGTAGTTTTCTCTTATTATCCTTTAGCAGCTGCAGAATCTTTTGTGGTATCTCCTATTTCATTTGATATTGGTGATTTACATGTTCTTTCCTTTGATGTTTGTCACTCTTGTTAGAGAGTCATCAATTTTTAAGTATTTCTTAAAGAAACAGATTTTGTTTAAATAATTTTCTTTATTATTTTCTGTTTTCAGTTTCATTATTTTTGGTCTTATATTATGCATTTTCTGCTTTCTTTGGATTACAAATATTTCTTTTTTATTTTTCTTCAGATAGGAACTTAAATCATTGTTTTAGACCTTTATTTATATTGTAAGCATTTAGTACTGTAAATGTCTATCTCAGTACTGCTTTAGTTGTATCCTAAACTTTGCATATTAAGTATCATTTTCATTTAACCTAATTTAAAATTATTTTTGGAATTTTCTCTGACCAATAAATTATTTAAACATGTTATTTTTAGTTAATAAGTATTTGAAGATTTCCTGTTATCTTTCTGCTATTGATTTTTTAGTGTGAATCCTTTATAGTCAGAGGAAATATTCTGTATAGTTTTAATCCTTTTAAATTTGTTAACATTTATTTTGTGACTCAGGATATGAACCATCCTAAGAGTGTTCTGTGAGCACTTGAAAATAATGTCTGTTCTGTTTTTATTGGGTAGAGTGTTCTGACATATCAGTTAGATCCAGTTGGTTAATGTTCTTGTTCAGTTCTTCTGTATTTCTGATGATTTTATGTCTAGTAGTTCTATCAATTTTTGGTAACCAAGTGGCATATACTTACTTCTAAAGCAGGGTTATAATTCTGTCCTTCCTCACAGAGATATGAAAGACTATCAGTGAAAAATGGGGTAAAACTCCTACCATTTAAGTTTATATAAAACATTTACATTAAATATTGAAACTCACCTGTAAATCATCAAATTATAAAGAGAAAATTCTTTCATTCTTGTTGGTCAGTTTTTCAGACAGTTTAAAGAAAAAAAAAAGGAATACTGAAGGTCTCTCACCAACATTTTGCCATACAAAAACATCAATAAGTTCATTAAAAAACAAAATGGAAGCAGAAAATATGAAGAGAAAAAAAACAAATATTTAATTTAGCTATGGACTAATTATACTACTATTTAATTCTGGGAAAAAGAGCTTCAAATGCCTTAGAGTCTCAGTCTCATTCATAATCACTTCATTTTCTGAAATAGGAATAGGTAGGTAATGTTCTCAGTTCCTTTTTTTTTTTTTTTTTTTGAGATAGAGTCTCATTATAGAGTCTCACTATGTCACCCTTGGTGACATCACAGCTCACAGCAACCTCAAACTCTTGGGCTTAAGTGAGTCTCTTGCCTCAGCCTCCCAAGTAGCTGGGATTACAGGCCCCCGGCTATTTTTTGTTGCAGTTGCCATTGTTGTTTTAGCCGGCCCTGGCTGGGATTGAACCTGCCAGCCTCTGGGTACGTGCCATAACCAGTGTGGTATGAGCACTGAACCTCAGTTCCATTTTATAAACAGAGTGACTTAGATTCAGAGGATTTAAGTTCAAGGGTTACTGTTGTACTTCAAAAATAATTGGTAATTCTCACAACTTTCAATGCCCTCTCTACAATTACTTTTTACAAACTAATATTAGATTGTAAACATGAAGAAAATAAGAAATGTAGAACAGTGCATAGAAAATGGGATGCTGACTTATTCAATCTAATAATTTGGCCACTAAATTCTGCTCTACTCTAATATTCCAGTTTAATTCTTTTCAATATTGTGACCTCATATGAAACTTTAAGATCACTTTTATTTTTTCTTAAAATTAAATTGCTTAGGAATTTCTATATCCCTTGAAGACTAGATTGTTGATTTTTTTCTAATGTATTTTTAAGCAAAATATTTTTCCAACTTAAAAGCAAAGCAAAAGAACAACAAAGCTAAGAAAGGAAACTAAATAAAAAGGCAGTTACCATGGAATTTTCAACAGTAGGCTTCAAAAAGCAAGAGGATTTTCAATTCTATTGAAAGAAAAGTAAAAAAAAAAATGATAGAGATACCGTTGCTATACACATTAGTGTATAAATCTGCCATTAGGACTACAAACAAGTTTAACAGTGGATTTTGTACTTTTATAGCTGCTCTTTGATAATGTAAGAGAAAAATTAATCCTTTATAGCCCATAATTATCTGGTTATAGCTTTTTAAAGATATCAACTCAAGCTATCTTAATACTTTTATATTAAATTGTCCTTGGAAAAAATACAACCTATTCTAAAAATACCTTTATAAGACAAATAATAAGGCAGTTTATATAATAATTAAAGGAAATGTTACTCTTTCAACAAGTATAAACCATCAACTTTTCCAGAGACTTGGGTGATTTTTTTTTTCATAGGGATAAAGATGGGAAATAAATTTACAATGCCAGCTTTATGAGCCGAGGAGTCTAGGTGAAGATTTGCAAGTGAGGAAATCCTTTATGCTATCAATATTCCTGGTTAACATTTCAACTCTATATATGAGATTAGCCTTTGGATAATGTCTAAGTTGATAATCAAGAGTACACTAATTAATAATGATTGAATCCTTCTTCTGGTGAATGAGTCATGCCCAATTTTATTAGAGTTTATTATAGTTTATATTTTGAAAGCTCACCACTCTGCAACTATGCAACCCTGGACAAAAGTCAAATGTGTGAGGCAAAGAGCGAAAAGAGAACGGAACCTCCTCTGATGAGGAGGACATGGCTTAGTTTTGGTTCTTGTTCAAGTATTTAGGTTGTAATGTTTTCAGAATAGCATGATCTCAAAGGGTCATAGAGAGAACCCACTATAAAGTTTATAGTTTTTAAGACATATTCTTAGCCACAGTAAAAAAGAGGGCTCAGTTTCTGATAAATCATTGTCAATAGTAAAAAAATAAATCATTTTCAGGAGAACTTGCCTTTAACAAACAGGGAATAAAACCTTTAGTTTCTGAGAATCACAACTAGTTATTTAAAATTTTCTTTATAGAGAGAACTTTGAGGTGGTGCTGAAGAGTAAATCAGTTATCTGCTATTTGCTATTTTTTTCCTCAGTCACTGAACAGTTTCTTGCTGTCTGCTTTCTTTTTCTCTAGCCCCCCCTTCCCCTTCCCTCCCCCTCTCTTGCATACTCTCCAGCAAAACAAAAGCTTATGATATTTCATGGGTGATAGGATGGGAGAATGGAAGGAATAAATTTGAATGTGCTAGTTACTGTGAGATTTGATTGACTCCATTCAGCAAGAACAGATATTCTCTTTTTACAAATAAGGAGACCCAGGCTCAGAAAGATTTGTTGAGAAGGGATGCAAATAAAATTTACGTCCCTTCCTTCTGTTCTCAAGCTTTGAGTGTGACCGCATACAAAGTAGATCATCTCAGTCAGAAGCCAATTCTATCAAGATGTTCCTGATTTAGCTTGGGAAAAGCTCTGGGGCCCCATTTTCTGTGAAAAAAAAAAAGATGTTTAAAACACAATATTATGTTGTTTTCTGCAGTGTAGATGATAAAAAGCATGAAGAGTTCTTATTTTCCCTAAAGGATCACAAAGTCAAAGTCTATATGAAGTTGACTTTGCAGGTTTTGCTGTGGTTTCCCTGAGCAACAGAACCTGCAAGTGAAGCGTGATGACTCCATGGGGCAGGGGGAGAGTGTCATCCTTTCCTGTTTTCCCATTCATACAGCGCCCTGAATTGATGAGGAAATTATGTTCTGAGTTCTTTTACAAATAAGTTGCTTGGTATTTGGAGCAGGTCACGAAGTGTTGGTTTCCATCCGGATACTCATCGGCACCTTAAGTAAGCCAGAAGGTAGCAGAGCACAGAACTAACCGTGTTTCTTGAAAGACGCTGATTTAAAAACAGTCTCTGGTGGAAAGTACATGTTTTTGAGTAAAGGACAAAGAAAAAATCCTGACAGCCCTCACCAATCTTCATTTCATTCATTCTTGAAGTCACTCCTCCCTGATCCTAATTCTCTCCCTTTCTAACACCTATTTATGTGGCTTCAGTTCCAGTGAAAAAATTGGACACAGCTGTTCCACTTTAATGCATTTTGACTGGGCTGTTTGAACGGGTGCACCATTCCAATTTGGAATTTTGGAAGATGGTGATAATTGACACAGGAGCCTGATAAAATTCCATCGCTAATTAAAATTAAGACAAAATTTTATTTTCCTTTCACAGGATCTCAGCAAGCAAAGAGAAGGTGGGGGCAATAATAGCTACTAAAATTATTCATCTTTAGAGCTTTCCTACATGGCATGATGAAAATAGTAGTACTTAGGAAATTCTCAGTTTGTGTGAGTGGTGAACTGCATATCACACCTCTCGCTGCACACGTGGTTGGCTGCGAACTTTTTGAGACAGTCTGTGTTATGGTCCATCATTTCACTTCCAAGAAACACGGATGACAGCGTCCTTTCTGATTCACCTGTGCAAGTTTCAGCTTACTCAGCTTATCAGCATGGCAGGGAGGGGCTTCATTTGTTTCCATCTGCGCAGATTTTACGTTTCTTGATTTTTGTGTATGTCAACTTATTTGCATTAATAGTGAGCTTGATAGAAAATACAAGTTATAACATTCAAGTATTGTTTTTATGAGGGGCCTAAACCAATGGTTCTCAATGAGAGGCAGGGCATTTGGGACCCTCTGTTGATCGTTGTGACAAGGGGAGGGCTTGTTGTTATTGGCATCTAGTAGATGAGGCCCCATGTTCATCCCCTCATCTAAGCCTAATTATCTCCCAAAGGCCACATATTTAAATTATATTAAATTAGATTACACTGGGGGTTAGGGCTTACAATCTGAATTTTGGGGGACACAATTTGGTACATAGCAAATGTTTATTCCCAAGAAATGATATATAGAAAAGACTTTGTTATCCGAAACTAGCATTGCTCTCAAGAACTGGAGTGTATTGTTATTTTTAAAAGAAATCTTTCATGTTTACAACCCTGTTTTCTCTTCAGTAAGTATTTGTGAAGTCTATTTCATTACATCTAGAGTTTCTGGAGATGAATTATTCAGACAGATAGTTTCAAACCTTCTGGAATGAAGGAGAAGGAATATTATAGTCAATGTGACTTGTGCTTCTATATCCCCTACTTCTTTACTTTAATTAAAAGAGAATAAGTCTATTTTGGTGACTGGTTAAGAGGAAGCCTGTATTCTGCTTGTGAATATTAAGGAAGCTTATTATTTGACCTAGATGTTTGCAATATTGAAAACATTAAGTATTAATACAGGATAAAGGCAACATGTTTTGATAGCATTTGTATTATAAACGGCACGGAATTTCAGTTCAAATTTGGTTTTTAACTTTTTTGTGTTTTTGGTCTGTGTGTATTTAGTTTCTTTATTTCCTGGACTTAGACTTTTTTTTTTATTATGGTAAGCATAGTTTTAATTTTTATTATTTATTTATTATTGTTTCAGGTTAATTTGAGGATGCAAAGAAATAGGTTGTACAGTTTGCATTTGTTAGGTCGAGTTCCTCTTATTATTATGTCCCCCCCCCAGGTGTGCCCTGTACCCTAACACAGTGTCCAGTAAGTGGGATGACGCCTTAGACTTTTCTTTAAGAAAGCAGAGGAGTAGTTGCCTAAGGCAAAAATGGTAGGAGAAGTGAAGAGTGCTCGTGGCTTCAGGACTTCTTTTGGGGGCAGGTGATAGTTGCGTAACTTTCGACGAGAATTCAATATAAAAACCATGGAATTGCACACTTCAAGTGGGTGAATGTTCGAGTTGTTCTGCCATCCTCGATTCAGTTTTTTAGGCTGCCTAACATTTTTTGTAATAAGTTCCTCATAATTCTTCTTTCAACTGTTAATTATGCTCTGTCCAGGTAAATACAGAAAAGTTGGAAGAATGCCTGTATATCTAGCATCTAGTGGCGATAATTATTACTGTTTTGCCATATTTGCTTTAATGTGGGTGCAGGTGTGCGTATTTTCTTTTTTGTGGTAGATCACTTGAAAATACAGGCAGGATGACACTGTACTCCTAAAAACTTCAGTGCAAACCTTAAAGACGAGGTGACTCTCCTACTTAAGCATACATAGTACTGTTACCACACCCAAGAAAGCTAACAGAAATCTCCTGATATCATCTCACAGCCAATCAGTGCCCTAATTTTATAATCAATATTTCACTCTAACAATATGTATCGTCATAGCTAATGACTTGGTTTCGTAATTTATATGTTGTTCTTTTCTAACAACGGTGATCGCTTTTATCAGGACAAACAGTGGCGCTGGAAATGAACTGCAGACCTTTCTTGGCTACGAAGCCTGTTGGTTCTCTTGTGACTCTGCATTACTATTACCAGATTTCAATGATTTTGTGAGAAATATGCTAGAAATCATTTAACTCTGCAGAACCACATGTAAGCACTAGCTAAGACCAAACTGTGGCTTTCGAAACACATGAACAAAAACAACACTTCGCACTCCATTTTTCACTTCATTTATTTGAATAATTTTATTGATTTTAAATTTGATAATCATTCCATTATTAAGATATAATTTTTTAAAACTAGAAATAACATACACATTTTTTAATTTGACATTAATATGAGGGTACAAATGACTAGGTTACATTGTTTGCATTTGCTAGGTAAAGTTCAAGTTGTAGTTGAGCCCTTCACCCAGGGGTGTCCTGTAAACACTCACATCGTGCACATTAGAGGAGAGCTCACTGATCCTCCTCCCTTCATCTCCCCCTCTCCCTCCTCCCCCACTTGAATATACTTCATTGTTTATCTATTGGTTTCATTTTACTATTGCATACATTAAAAAATGTTCTTCCTTTGATTCTTTCATTTAAATTGGAAAGAATTCCTCATAATTCCCACAATTTTCAACTCATAATTAAATGGCCTGGACTGTAAAATAATGTATCCTTTATGTTTATTTTGACATATATGTTTCTATCCTGAACCATCCTGTATTTCAAGGTAATCCTTTCACAAAGGTGGTATCTCTTGACAATGGTGCTAAATTTTGAAATGATTCATGAAGCCATAGTTCTAAAATAGCAATAAAGAAGAGAACTTGTATTACATGGTCCTGCTCTGTCTCTTATGATGTCGGATGAGTTGCTTAAAATGCATTCTCTCCCACTCTCAGGTAGAAGTGCTGCAGGCACCCTTTGTTCCTGCCACGCCCTCCCTCCTCCGGGGCTGATGCTGAGTTGCTTACATTCCATTCTCATATTTATATTTCTTTTTAACAACTCTCAGAATAGACCACAAATGTAGTAGCATAAAAGCAGTATATGTATTTTTTTAATTGTGTCTCTTTAGGAGAAAAGGGCTTTCTTCCAAGGTTTAGCCTGTGTTTTGTGTCTTAGAATAGTTATTGGGATCTAGATGCTTCTGCTTTAGTTATAAGGGGAGAGAACACAACAATAGTTGGGGAAACTTCCCAGAAATTGCCCTAGAGACATGGCTAATGTGTGCAGGCTTTTTATTCGGAAGGCCAGGACATCATGTCTTTTTTTTTTTTTTTGCAGTTTTTGGCTGGAGCCGGGTTTGAACCTGCCACCTCTGGTATACAGGGCCAGCGCCCGACTACTTTGAGCCATAGGCGCTGCCTGACATCATGTCTTTGTCACAAAGTATTTCAAATTCTGTACAATTAAGGCCAAAAAATCAAGTGAAGGGGCTTAATGTTTTGGTTGAAGGAACTGGGACAATCAACCAGGAGGAAGCACTTTGGGTAGGTGATGGCTGCCTTTAAAGCTATGAAAGACTTAAAAAAGGAACCATACACCATGTGTGTGTATATTCTCTGGGGCCCTAATAAGTGGAATTATTAACAATGAGTAGAAAACACAGGGGATCATATTTTATTCCATGTGAAGAAAACTTTATAATAGTGTGAATTGCACCTTTAAAAGTATTTCCTTTTTGTGTCATAACGTTCATCTAGTAAAATATACTGATCTTAATTATACAGTTTAAGAACTTTTTACAGAAAGGGAGCTACTATTCCGAATTCTGTCACCTTACATTGACTACTATGTCTTTTTCCTGAACTTCATTCATATCAATGGAATCATGCAGTATGGAGTAGTTATCTCTTGTTCCCGTAGCTCAACACTCTGACAGTGAGATTTCGTGTTGTTGTTGTGTAGTTTGCTTATATGAATTCCTATACAGTATTTCATTCATTCTTTTACATGTTTTCAATGAACATACTCTTGAGATCTATTTCTCCATATAAAAAATGCTTATTGAGCCCCCCAAATGCTATTGGGTTCTCGGGTTCTTGAGCCATTTATGATGCCATTTCCACGCAGACTCAGTCCTGACCCCTAATTATAAAGAGTTCTGGCCTAGGTAAGTAGAAGCCTGGACTCACCCTTTAGTTAAGTTGTGCCTTAGCATCAGTCTACAGTCTTCCATGGTAATATTCCTCAATCCCTGCAGAGTGGGCTCAGATCTTATTTCTAATCTCCTGCTGTGGTTTGCTATCCCTGTGGAGACATGTGCTATCTTGAACTTCATCCATTTGGTTGCATTCTTGAGGTTCTGCCTAATTCTTTCTTCTCCCAGTTTTCAGCAAATAACTTCTTAGGGAATGACTGTGCACCTATATACTATTACCTACAGAATTAGGCCTTGGGTATGGTAGGGAAGCCCTGCTGGATATCATATGATGCCTCTATTCAAACTTCAACTGCTCGACACCACCTTCTAGATTAGCCATTCTTGCATATCACTAGTAGGGCAAAGCATTTAAAGCATGCCCTACCTTTGGGCATGGTATATTAGGCAAGTGGACCATACACTTGCACAGAGGTGTAAGTTGAACTGGGTTGGTTTTCATTATCTTTCTTGCAATTTCTCCCTTTGCTCATTTACCTAACTTGCTGAACTCCAGGACTTCTGAAGCTTGAGATCCCATGTAGGCTATGACCTGTCCAAAGATGGACTAAATTACTTTGAGAATTTTTTATTTTGACTTTTACTTATCACCAGAGATGGTTAGGCACGTGGATATACTCCCAAAAAAATGCTATTAAAAATTCAGGTGTGTGCTTGCTTTGGCAGCACATATACTAAAATTGGAACAATACAGAGAAGATTAGCATGGCCCCTGTGCTAGGATGATGCACAAATTCGTGAAGCATTCCATATTAAAAAAAAAAAAATCAGGTGTGTGTTTTACCCTAAGGGCACCCAGTTGATAGTGCCACCTGAACTCCTTAAAACCTCATGATTACTGAAAATATGATGGTCTTCCATGAAATGTTTTTATCTGTAAAATGGGTATTAGAACATTTTATCTATCACATGTGCTATGTGGATAACTAGAGATATGTGTGAGCCTGTTGTAACACTGGTTATTACTTGCTGGTTTTCCTTATTTCCTTTGGTCACTTTCTCCCAGATTGTCAGAATTAAGGATTGTTATGATTGCAGACAAGAAGAGAAGGTTTGACCTCCATAGCTTCACAAAGACTTCTCTGCCAGTCTGGGAGTGTAAACTTTTATTGCTTGATTTATCTTACCAATCAGAAGATGAATCTTAGGACTTAAAGGCCCATGATGTATTAGAGACAGTTCTGATCCTGAAAGGAGAGAGGAACAGACTTACTGACGCAGGGGATCTCAGTGTTTTCCTCTCATGGTGAAGAGCATGTGAAGCCCATGCACAGGGTCAGGACTATCCATGAATTTGAGGTTGTCTCTTTGCAGATGTTGAGTTTGACTTTTGCACTTTTGCCTCCATGGTCATAATACCTTACATCTGGATGCCTGGGAGAATGTGAGTCCAATAAACTCAGCTTGAAAAGACGGATGGAATCTCGTCACTATACTTAAGAAAAAGTGAAGAAAGGTCACAACTAAACCAAACTAGTGAAGAGGCCACAGATATTTAGTGCAGTGGAAAAAAGAGTGTGAATTAGTCAATTGTTAGAATATGAGGATAATTAGACTAGTACTTCATAAATAAAGAGCACTAATTTCATGGCCTGTTCATGCTGTGTTTTAGAAAACCAGGATACCATCAATTGTAGGATACACCATTACTTTGTGTGCCTATAAGTTTTAAAAAAATACTGACAATTAAACTATAATACAGTGCTTTAACAGTAATAATAGTCCTATGAGACCAGACCGTCATTTATTGAAATATCTTTTGTCTATTTTGGAGATTTTTCAATTTCTCCACTCTTCAATGACAATGCTTCATTGTGTCATATTTCAGTAACAAAATACAATTCACCTATGTGTAGGTTATTCTTTCCTGTGGCCCCAAAAAGCAATTGATTGGTGTTTTGGAAAAACCTGAGCAATTGCAGTTGTTTCTCCAATGACCAATATTTGCTTCACTCATCTCATTTTGTATCTTACTCTATTTTCATACTTTTCTGCTTATAAAATAAATTTTTGTTTCAATACTGAGTTATAACATAAGCTTTTTGAAAATATTTTAAATGGCAATTAAAATTGGCATGTGTAGTACCAACAAACAAATTACCCAATTGCTATGATGAAAAAATGAATGGTCACGACCATGTTTGTTTATGCACAGGAAATGACAACTACATCATGACTAGCAGTGATTTTAAAATGCCATTGGTTATGAGACATGACCTAACGTTAAAATGTGATAAACATGTATGTCTTAGAAAAGTTGAAATAAGATAGCTGTTGTGGGGAAATGAATGCCATATTCCAAAAAGTTTGGAAACCTTGGATTTACCACAGTTATGCAAGTTCCTTTTACTGTCAGACTTCACAGAGACTTTAATATGTTAATTAGGATTATGAGTGTTCCAGGGATGCAGTGTTTGGCAAAATTAATTCCCCATAAATATTCTTTTGAATCACATGTTTTTAGACCACTGATTTGAAGGAAATACTGTAGAAAATGCTAGTGTAGAGAAACTAAAAATTAGAGCAGAAAGAATTTCAAGGAAGGAATTTTCAACAATGATGTGTTGTGGAGAACCCAAGAATAAAGACCTAAAAACAGTCCACTGGGTTTGGGAGGAAGTCGTTGTTGAAATTTTGAGGATATTGTTAGAACACAGCAGTGTAGATTAAAGACAGAGCACATGGAGCTAAAGGAAATGGTAAAGTCGAGTTAATTGATATAAACATATTTGAGAAACTTTGGTAATGAGCTATGGAAGACTGTAGTTCCACTTCCCAGTGTCTGTTGGGCCTCCATACCACGTGGCTCTGCTGGAAGGAGGTGAACATGTGTATCCTCTCTCCCAGGATTTCAGAATCTATTATTATTATCTGTTATCTCAGACCTGTTCTGCTTTCAGCATCTCTCCTAGTCCTGCTCTGACTCAAAGGCATTACAGGTTAACAACTGCATGATACAAGATGGTACTGCATTTGTATAATGCGCTCCTATGTATAATACCCACATTGCCCCCCCCCAAACATTCCCAAAAATGCCCCTCAAGAAAGTGGTCAGCTATGGGCCAGGAGAGACACATCTGGGAAGGGATAATGCTCCCTGGTAAGTATGCAGACTGTGCCACCCTCCCACAGCTACCTGCTCTATAAAGCCTGCCCTTTCTCCTGGGAGCCTTTCTCTCCCTGCCACATAGCGGGCCAAGGTCAAGATGGCCATGCATGGAGCCAGCAGGATGGGATTTTCTGAGGCTGCTCATCTCCATGGGTGGCCAGGCATGTCCCTGGGACCTGTGCAGAGCTCCCAGACCCCTCTGTGCAGCCAGGCCTCTAGCATTGGCCTTTGCACAGCACGTCCGCCTCCCCAACCCCGCCACTGCTCCCTCCTCTGATCATGGCATTTAGAGAGGCATCTGTGGCCTGTTCTCACTGAATTCCAGATCGTCCTGGACTGGATCCCTGTGAACCTGGGGGACCCAGGCAGGAGGGTGCAGTGGCCCTGGGAGGCTTGGGCTCTTTGCTCCAAGCAGTACTACCCATATATAATGCATACACTTATTTTTTCCCTCAAAAATTTGGTGAAAAAATTCACACTATACATGGCAAAATATGGTATATAGCCCACATCCTTCTTGAAAGTTCATACTGAGCACATGCTATTGAAGAGCTGCAGACAGAGCACCTAATTTATGAATATGATGGAGTGGTAGAGGAGAGTGAGGAAGTAATAGGTCCAATAACACCCTGACAGACTAGAAAATTAATGGCCACAAAGTAGAGTGCTAATGTACTGAAATTCCAGTTGAGGGGATTGGAGGGCAATAGTATAGATCATACAGTTACTAATAGCTCTGCTCTGTGTAAGACAGGGTAAAGATTAGGTTGATAGCCAGATTTTCTGAATGCTAATAAATACTTACCATTTTTTGAGGATTAAAAATGGATTTTATTATTATAGGTCAGAAATTAAAACATACACAGAGCACAGAATGAGTTAATAAATGTTTTTCTTTTCTTTTTTCTTAGTACATTCTCACCAAGAGAACTTGTTTCCCTATTTAACAATGTTAGTCTTAGTTTTTAGAAGTACTATGAATAACACTTCATAGTAATTAGGATTTTCAGAGGAAGTTTTGATAGGGAAAATAAGGTATTGTTAGTTAAATCTGTTGAAGCATAGAAAGCCATAGAACCTTATCTTTAAGAAATAAAACAGGAGGAAGATCAGGGAGGTTGAGGAAGAAAGAGTATGAGGTGGGGGGACTAAGAGCTTTAATAAAATGACCCTTTCTCTTTTGGAATCCAACCTGGAGAGTCAACAAGGATCTGTGACATGTTTTTCCTGAAAAAATTTCTAATGACAAGAGAAAAATGTTAAGAGTGGATTTAATGTAACATAAGACTATATACATATACATATATATATATATAGCACATACCTCAATTTTATAAAACAACTTTAGATAAAATAAGTAAATGTGAAAATTAAACAGATGTCAACAGATGTGTTTGGGTAGTAGAAATCTGAGTAATTTTTTATTGTACTTCCATTTCTCTTTTCTTAAATTGTATGTGTAGAATTATTACTAGTAGAATTTTTTCTAAATGTATTTCTAAAAGTAGAAAAATTAATGCAAATATAAAATATAGCACCTAAGAGATTTTTTAAAAAGAATTTCATTTGAACTAGGAAATGAACAATAAAAAAATTGATGCAAGCTTAATATTGGTCCAATCAAAGAATATGCAGACCGAACAAAATTTATACAGAGAGTACTTAAAAAAAAACATTGCCCTTTGAATGTAGCATATGTGACCTCAATCTCTACCCATCAAGTTGTTTCCCTGGAACAAATCTACATTTTGAAATGTTAGTTTTAGTTAAAATGAATGAAACAAAAATAAAATTTGAAGAAATTATTGAATTGAACCATCAGGGAAAGTTCTGTGTGCAATTGTAAATTTGTCATATACCTCCTTAATATGCTTATAGAAAAAATAAAACTACATTGAAAATTGCAAACATAGTGCCAAGGAGTCAGTTGTTGTATATTCAGCCACAGTCCTAGTGTCACTGAAAGAATGTATTATATGCTGAAAATAGTCCCCAAGATGTTTACCTTCTGTGATTTTGCTATACCTGCCCTAGCAACCGAATCTCTCCTTTCTCTTTCATTGTGGTTGTGAGAGAAGTTCTTATGAGCAGCAAAAATTAGCACTCATCATGGCCAGGATTCTAATTGCTTAAATTAGAAATAAATGCTATGTTTTAGGGTCTTGAAAAGAGCCCTGCAATAAATTAAAAATCTATTATAATGATATGGAATATTTTTGGTTTATCATTGAAATTTTGAAAGACTGGTAAATTCAACTGGTTAAAAAAACATTGTAGATGCTCAAAATTGTATCAGGCTTCATCTCGGGGCCTGCAAACATGTGGGTAAATTGACTTCTTGTAGAAAACAGCTCTGTTCCCCAGACATACATTTTCCCTTCAACATCTGGTTAATTATCTCGCCAAGGGGTTACCTATGAGAAGTGTCACTGAATCAGCAGAAATCCAACCCCAGACTAAAAATATCCTATTATATGTCCATTTCTACATTATTATAACTTAGATACTCAGAGAAAACCCTTCAGGTGCAGCAAAACTACAACACTGAAATATATAAAATTAGTAATAATAGATAACTTGGCATGGGAAGAAAGAAATCCCAAGAGGTAAGAAATTATGCAGAAATATAAATCCACAGATTAATAGACTCTGGATTTGGTATTTGACCCAGAAGTATCTTGTTCCCTTGCAGTCTAACACTAGGTTTAAATGGATCCTGTAAAAGTGTCAGGTGATCTGACCAGAGGATTAGGAAAGATATGAAGTCAGACAAGACGCTTTCTCAAATATTTGGGCTCATCTAAGAGTAATATTATACTTTCAATGAGTAAACTAGGAAGAAAAACACCCCTTGAGAAGAGACACAAAAGAACGTGTCTGTTTTAGCCTGGGCTCTGAGAAATAGGAAAAAGTCTCTTTTTGTATTCTTGTGTGATTGAAAATCAAACAAAGCAAAACATGAGTATACATTTGAGTTTCACAATGTCTCAGGTTGCTAATGACCTTAGACACCTGACAGAGCAGATGTAAATCTTTTGTTAAGGAATGCACTACAATTTAAACACAGGACTCAAATGTCTTAAATAGATAAAGTTCCAGGAACATGAATTTATTAAAACACACAAACACAAAACTAAATACACAGTAGAACCTCTATAGTTGACCAGCCCTCTACATTGACTACCTCCTTAAGTTGACCCAATTTTTATAGACCAGACATGCACCACATTATGTATCAGTACAGAGGCCTAGTTCTTGATGTTGACCAGTTTGTTACAGTCCCTTGGATGGTCACCTTACAGGTTCTACTGTACAAAGAAACAAATGGAGAAAGGAGAAAGTCAGTAGAATCAGCAAGTGATAGAATTGACAATCAAAAATACAGAACATTAAATCAATGTGTAAGTATATTTGCAACTATTTTATTTTATTTTATTTATTTATTTATTTATTTTTGCAGTTTTTGGTGGGGGCTGGGTTTGAACCCACCACCTCCGGAATATGGGGCCAGCACCTTACTCCTTTGAGCCACAGGTACCGCCCTGCAACTATTTTAAAAGGAAAGTAGTATACTTAAACAAAATGAGACAAAAAGAATGAAAATTTACCAGGAAGATTTGAAAATGGGCAAAATAAACATCTCGAAATAAAGAACCTATAATTGAATTTATAAATTCAAAGGATGGGGCACAGTGGAAAAGGGAAATGGAACATATTAAATAATTTGCACTAATCATGCATTAAAGAACACTGGAAAAATAGAGAATTTATTTTTTAAAAGTGAAACTGTTTGACAGCATTGATGAAATAATAGAATAAGATTACTACCAATAGTTTAAAAAGTGAGAGAGAATGAAACCCAAAACAGTGAGATAGATATTTGGGGCTGGCTTTGCCTAAGGCATTTTCAATTCAAGAATGAAAATGAGCAAACTATGGCTACCTACAACAACATGTAGAAATGTCACAATAGTAGCACTGATGTAAATGAGTTGGCTATAAAAGAATGCATACTGTAAGATTCCATTGCATAAAGTAAAATAATAGACAAAATTAAAATACAGTCTTTAAGGATGCACTTGTAAGAGGACTCACGGTAATTAACACATAAGTCAAGAAAGTAGTTACCTTTAGAATATACAAGTAACAATTGGGGAAGAAGTTTATGTTGGAGGAGGTGATGTTTCTGGGATGCCAACAATATTATATTTCTTGTCTTAGATTTGAGTTTATGAAGTAATCTTTAAAATTGTCCACTATTCATTTTTATATGTGTTTTATATTTCTTTTCTTTCTTTCTTTTTTTTTAGAGACAGTCTTACTTTGTTGCCCTTGATAGAGTGCTGTAGAGTCATAGCTCATAGCAACCTCTAGCTCTTGGGCTTAGGTGATTCTCTTGCTTCAGCCTCCCAAGTAGCTAGGACCACAGGCGTCCACCACAATGCCTGGCTATTTTTTTGTTGCAATTTGGTCAGGGCCAGGTTTGAACCTGCATCCTTGGTATATGGGGCCGGCACCGAACCCACTGAGTTTTAGGTGCCATTCTGTGTTTTATATTTCATAATGAAGATGAAATAATAAATAGCATTCAAGATGAAAGGTTAGAAAAAACTGGAAAATATGGAAGAAATATTAAGAAACTTGAAAGATAGAGAAGGTCCAACATATATGTAATTCAGTATCCTTCCAAAAGAGAATGTTGGTTGCCAATGTTCAAAGAGATGATGTCTGAAAAATTATCAGAATCATATTAGAGTTCTTAGATTAAGGAAGGCAAATGAATTCTGAGCTACATAAAGGAAAAGAAATTCTCACCTAGTCTTTCTGTAGTAAATCTGTGTAATACTAAAGATAAAATTATGAGAGCAGCCAAAGACAAAAGACAAATTATAAATAAATGATTGAGGGTGATATTGACAACTGACTTTTCAACAGCATTAATGGAAGTTGTGACTAAGTGGAATAATATTTTCAAAGACTGGGAGAAATATATATCAACCTAGAGTTTTATACAGAGTGAAATAATATCCCAGTGATAAGAGCAAAATAAGTGTGATTTTTATTCAAAATATAAGAGCAAGAGTATTTATTATAAACAGATCATCAGTTAGGACACTTAAACCATGGACTCATGGAATAAAAAGAATAATCGTATACAAAGTCTAATAAGAGAAAGTATGATGAGTAAGGAAAATGGCAATATGTAATAAAAATTGACTATAAGATGGTAACAATAATGTTCCCTATGTTGGTTTAAAACATCAAGAAAAAAATTGAAGGGAGGGAGTGGGAAGTCACAGTGTGTGACACACTTCCTCGGGGTGGGACACAATTATAAGAGGGACTTTACCTAACAAATGCAAGTAGTGTAACCTGGTTCTTTGTACTGTCAACGATTCCCCAACAATAAAAAAGAAAAAACTTATTTTACATACAAAATAAGAAAGAGGTGGTAGGGGTTAGAGGTCTTTGTATTATTTACCAAAAAGATAAAGAGGTGATTAACTATAGAGTTAATGAAACTAAAAATGTTAAATGTAAATGTTAGGATATGTACTGTAATCATTAGATGAATAGAAACAAAGGTTGTAACATCTAAGCCACTAATGAAAAATCAAGGAAAGATGATGAAATCTTACTCAACAATAAGGCAAGAAGAACAAAAGAAATGCAGACCTAGTAGACCCAATACAGTGTATTCCAAATAGCTCAGCAATCTCAACCAATATATATGGACTAATTGATCTAGTTTAACAGAGTTTGTCAGGCAGAGCAAACAACAAAACAAAATTTTACGTACAGAGACACAGAACCTAGAAGGATAGAGAAAAGCCACACTAGGTAAATATTGGCCCAAATAAAGCTAGTATAGTTACATTAACACCAAACAATTTAGACTCTGAAGTTGGGGGAAACACTGTTAGACCTGATGAGGCCTTAAACATTGGTTAAAATGCATATGTACATTTTATGTAATTAACATTATAGTATTGAACATGTGAAGAAAAGTTGAGAGAACTGGGATGCAGTGCCAAATACATCATCATGATGAGACTTTTGCAAATCTGTCTCAGAAGTCGTTAGATCATGTTGATAAAAATTAAGATAAATAATATGCTTAATGTAATGATGATGATTATTATATAAAATAATATATCTTATGTTATATATAATATATGCTATAATTATATATTGTACTAAAAATCTGATATGTACTATTTATATAATAATATAAAAATTATTCTAACAATGAAATAATACACATCATTTTTAAGAATATGAAAAATTTTTATAAAATTGACTGTAAACTAGACCATAAAGCAAATTTCAAAAAATTACAGGGAAGTGATTTCTTATAGGTCGCCCTCACTGACCATACTAAGAAAACAATTGCACATCTCTAAATGTAGTTTGAAATTTAAGAATATATTGCTACATATCCATGTATAAAAAATTCAGAATGGAATTTAGAAAAAAATTTGACTTCTACAAAAATGAAATTTCCACATATTAAAACTCGTAGGATACAATTAAAGCAATAGTTTTAAAGCAATTTATAGCTTTAAATATCATATAAAAAGATAATTTGAAAATGAACACACTAAGTACAAAATACAATAATACAATTTTAGAGAATATAAATAAAAAAATAGAAAAGGCAAGAGCAGACATTGACAAAATAAATACAAATATATAAAATGTGGGATCAATAAAACCGAAGATTGGTTATTTGGATAGGAAAGTATCAGTAACATCTTCTGAGGTGACGAACTGAGTTTCGCAGGAGAAAAGTAATAAACAAAAATGGGATAAGAAAGCAGAAGTAATTATGGATGTAGCAGATTCTAAAAAGTGAAAAGAATATGATGAAAAGCTTTACAAAACATTTGAAACAGATGAAATGGGAAAATTTCTAGAATAATATAAATTAACAAAATTGAAGGATAAATGGAAAACGTGAGTAATATATAGCCATTAGTATTTAAAATCAGAGACCAAATACCTTCTTATAAAGAAAATATCTGGCTAAGATAATTCTACCTGTGAGATCTTGAAACAATTAGGAATCAGATTATGTGTATCTTATGTGAAGTAATATTACACACCTAGTATATAACTTTAATATTGGAACCCCAAGCGCACAGTATCAGAAAGCAAACGTATAGGCTGAATTTACCCCTGAACATATTATAGAAGTAAAAACTTAAACAACATATTTTAAAAATGAATTCTGACATGATTAAAGTATGGAGTTTGGTTTACTTCAAAAATTCAGGTTAGTTTATCATCAGAAAATTTGTTGCTGAATTCAAAGAAAACTAACAATTTAAAAGAAAAATGCGAACATTTCATTTAATACAGAACAATGAAGTTCAACAACTTTTCATGAGAAAATTCATAGAAAATTAAAAAGAGAGAATTCCTAACCTCATAATGATATCTATAAAGATTTGAGATAAATATCACAACAATAAACATTATAAGCATTTTCTTTGAAAATACAAACAAAGCAAGGTGACTACTATTGCTTGAGATTTATTCAATGTTGTCCTTGAAGTTTCAGTTTGTACCATAAGACACAAAAAATCCGTGAGGATTGGTAAGGAAAAGAATAAAACTTTCATGCATTTATCCACAGATACTTGTCTATAGGGAAGACCCTAAAGATTCTATGAACAGCCTATTAATGTTAATAAGTTTAGCCAATTTGCTAAATTCTCTCAAGTCAATTGCCTTCTCATGTACCACCAATAAACCCAAGTTCTGAAAAAGTTTTATTTTTTTTTAAATTTCAGGTTTATATGAGGGTATGTACAATTAGGTTACATTGTTTGCATTTATAGAGTCCAAGTTGTTGTTGTGTCCTCACCAGCAAGTGTGCCATACACTCATACATTGTTCCTGTGTGAAGGGACCTGATGACCTGTAGACCCTTCCTCCCTTCTTGGATTTAACTAAGTCCTTCTCTTACGTGAGCACATTGTTGTCAATCCACAAGTTTCGAATTAGTGTTGAGTACTTGGGAGGCTTGTTTTAATTCTTGTGATACTTTACATAGAAAAGTGTTCTCTAAATTCATCCAAGTTGTAACCGAGGATACAAAATCTCTCTCTTTTTTATGGCTAAATCATATTCCACGCTATATGTATCTGACACTTCACAAGCTAATTCTAAAACTTGCACAGAGGAGCAAAAAATCAAGAAGACTGGCACGTCGAAAGATGAAGTGGCTTCCCTTACCTAATATCAAAAACTACTATAAAGCGGTAATTTAAACAATTTGATGAAAAGGAGTTTTATTGTAGTCAAATTTATCAGTTTTTCTTTTAAATTTTCTTCTCATATGAAGAAGAAACTTTATATGAATTGCATAAAATTCAATTCATATGAATTATCAACCAAAAAAATATAGAGAGAGCCTAGAAATAAAGCCATTATTGTGTATGAATACTTGATCTATGTTAATGCTGGCATTTGAGATCATTGAGGAAAGTATAGTGATCCAGACATGGTGTTGGAACAAAAGTTTTTTTCATGGTTTTAAAAAAACAAATCCCTGAATCAAGTCATACCAAAATCAATGAGTTAGTAAATTTGACATGGACCGAGAGTTTATGCCATTGACATCTTTCCCTACCTGCCCTGGCAATGGAGGCCCATTTGCTGTCTATGGTGAGTATATCCTGCTTTGTGAGCTTTTCTACTCTGTAAGCTTATCTTTCACTTCCCCAATACACTTTGTTCTATGCTTGCCTTACAATAAAGTTTACAAGTTAAAGGCAAACTGTAGCATGCCTAGTGGAAAATATAGGTGAATTTTTAAATGAGCTCAGGGTTTCAAAGGAGAAGAGGAAGAGAAAGAACAGAAAGGAAAAGAAACTTTCAAAGAAAAACTGATAAATGTGACTACAGTAAAATTCCTTTTCATCAAAGGACAGCATAAAGAAAGGGAAATGACAGCCCACAAATTGGGAAAAGATATTTACAGTACATACATCCTACACAGGACTGGTTTCCAGTATTATTATATAACAGGAGTCCTGTGAATCATTCCAATCAAAGCAAACAAGATAGTAGAAAAATGAGCAAAATTGTGGGCAAGCAATTCACAAAAGAATAAACCTGGATGGCAACAAACATGTGAAAAGGAGATGAGCCTTGTGGTAGGAAGAATGCATATTAAAACCTAAATGAGGTGCCCTCTCCCAGCTGTCAGACTTCAACAAGTAAAGTCTGATAATAACAGTGTTTGTAAGAATGTGAAGGAAGGCGCTAGAAAGAATGGTTAGAACATGGGAGTTACTTCGTAAATGTTTGTCTATTACTATGTAACAAACCACCCTAAACTTGGTAATTTAATATAGCAATTATTTTATTATACTCATGACTTGTTAGTCATTGGGCATGGCTTTACGGGTGATTCTGTTGCTCCCAGTATGTAGACTGGCATCACTTGGTGACTGGCAGATAGTCAGTCTAGAGGGCTAATAAGCCTTCACTGGTGCCTTGGCAGGAGGAGGAACTGAAAGCTGGACTAAGCTGGGCTGGTTTTTCTCTTCATAGCATCCCTTCAGAGGGTAGGTGGCCTTCTTATGTGGTAGCTCAAGGCTTCAAAAATGAGGTTTTCAGGAAACAGGAAGATGCTAGTCTTTAAGGATCCGGGCCCCAGAAACTGGCATAGTTTCTTTTCTGCTGTATTTCATTGGTCTAAACAGTTATAGAGCCTTCCTGACTTGAATACTCAGAGTATACAAGAATTTGTGATCATTAATCTTCCCTAGTAATTATTTGCTGATTAATTGAAAACGTCATAACCATTTGTTAAATATTTATATTTGCAATGTTATTAGGTGCAGTTTGGTTATATTAAATTATATTAAATCTGAGCACTTACCCTTGAGGAGCTTCTTACCTAGACGTAAGGGGGCAGGGTATACGTATATAAACCTCTAACATAGGTATACCAAGGAGGGGAGAAAGGGTAGGAAACACTTTGTGGATTCTTAGAGGAAAATCCTACTTTATATTTGAGAGATTATTTTAAGACTTAAAGAAGAGCAGGAAAACTACTGGGCTAAAACATACTTAAATAACTAAAAGGCAGACACAGTCATGTCTGTACAGCGACATTGTCTTTGACGGGAGGGAGAATTGATATGGAGTAGAAAGAAAAATGTAATAAGGCCAGGGAGGTGATTTCCAACTGTCAATTCTGTCATTCAAAGATTTATACACTCACTGAATTTCATCAAGCACCTACTATGGTCGTGAGCAGCAGTCAGCCCCAGCCTCTATCAGGTATAGGGCAGTGAGGGAGACGGAGTAGTCAAAGCAGCTCTGCTTCCCACCTGCAGCGGCTCAGTGGATGTGAGGTGATGGTGTTCCCTGCCCTCGGGAACGCAGGGAGAACGGAGGTTTGGGATGGTGAATGCTGGTGACTAGGACGCACTAACTGTCCCCCGGAAATGGAGGACTTATAAGGAAAGGCCGTAGAGAAAAGGACTAAGGACCAAACAACAAGGAACAGGTCGAAAAGTTAAAAAACTTGAAAATTACACTGAAAAAAAGGAATCCAGGGAGGATAGCCACTAGAAAGGTGTGCTATGTGGAAATGAAATGAAGAGTGGCTTTCCCACCGTAAGGGAGCAAATGACAGTGAATAATATGAAGGAAAGGGGAAGAAGTCCCCTGGCCCAGCCCAAATGTTATCTGGTGACTTTGGTTACAACATTATTTCCCGTGCAGTTGTGAAGAAGTGGAAATGCTGAGTGTAGGCCTTTCTGTAAAACAAAACCAAACCAAACCCCAAAGCCCACCAATCCTCCTAGCTTCTCTACAAATAAACTAGTGAAAATGTTTAAAATAATATTAATAATAATATGAATATCCAGGTGGTCTACTAATTTGATGGGAGAGGGCTGAAGCCATTTAGATTTTAGATGGGGAATGAGAGCCAGAGCAAGAGCCGAAGAAGAGTGTGGGGGTCACCAGTTTGAGGAAAACTATTGTTTTTAATAACTTGGTGGAGACTTGAGCACGTGAAATGCTGATGAGGACGCCCAGTAGAAATATTATAACAAAGTTAGCATAAAATATAGGCGTTGGAATGAATCATGGTATACAAGACAGAAAAGGAAAAGGTTTTATATACAGGTAGAGGGATTAGAAGTTAGAAACTGCCTCTGTCATGCCAATATTTTACAAAGACAGCTTTTATATTTAGATTGTATGAAATATTTTCATTTTGAATTCACTACTTTGTTTTTTTGGAGCAAAATTTTGGGCTATTGATCCTTGAGCTTGTTAGGTGAAGGAACATTTGGAGCAAAGTCTAATGTGATTATATTACCCAAAGATCAAACTATAAACGTGGAGGCCACTGAATTCCCTGGGAGTGTATTTCTTTTACTATGGCGGGACTTTCAAAACAAATGGCCCTTTAAAAGAATTTTTTTTCTAGGAATGGTATATAATTAGTTATATTGAGCACCAAGCTACATTCCAAATAAACTTGATAATTTTCTTATTGTCATTTTATTTCAAAACTATTGCAGGAGTACAAACATTTGTGCTTATGCAAATCCCTTTTGCAATGCTTGAGCCTCGGTTGTAAGTGTGCCCATCACTGAGTTAGTGTTCATTGTACCCTTGTGGAGGTTTCTGCCCAGCCTCTCCCACACTTGATTTCCACTGAGTTTTTCTTCCCTCTGTGCACCTGTGTGCTCATTGGTTTATTCCAGGTTAATAGTGAGTACACGCAGTGTTTGTTTTTCCATTCCTTGGATACTTCACTTGGGATAATAATACTAAATTATGGCAAAAGGCATTATTTCACCTTTTTTATGGTTGGATAGTATTCTACAGCAAACATATACCACATTTTGTTAATTCATCCATGAATTGATGGGTACTTGGAGTGATTTCACATCTTTGCACTTGTGAATTGTACTGAAATAACAGGCACTTTGAAAATAGTTCTTACTATTATTTAGTACTTTTTTTTTGAGACAGAGTCTCACTATGTCACCTCAGGTAGAGTGCTGTGGCATCACAGCTCACAGCAACTTCAAACTCTTGAGCTTAAGTGATTCTCTTGCCTCAGCCTCCCAAGTAGCTAGAACTATAGGTGCTTGCCACAAAGTCCAGTTATTTTTTGTTGTTGTTGTTGCGGTTGTCATTGTTTAGCAGGCCTGGGCTGGGTTCAAACCCACTAGCCTTGCTGTATGTGGCTGGCACTGTAACCACCATGCTACAGGAACTGAGGTTCTAGTACTATTCTTTTAAGTACCATGAACACATGTTTAAATGGTCCTTTCTCAATTCCGCCAGTAGTCACTTCATTTTCCTCATCCAACTGCTGATAGCCCAGATGAACATCTTGCATGCAATTTTATTTAGCACATCTCTTAGAATGACTGAAGTGTCAGAACATCCCAGGTACACTGCTGTAGACACCAGCTGCATTGGAGGAGTGTTGCCCAAAAACATCTGGAACATTATTCAGTATGAAAGGGAATAAATATGTTTATGGAAAACACATTCACATTTTCTGTGATCAGGTTATTTCAAAGATTTCGAATTCTATACACTTCCACCATTTTATTTTTTTTTACAGAATTTTAGATAAAATTATAATTTATAGATTTAATTCTTTGATCCAAAGAAAAAAGACTAATGTTTTGGAGGCTGTGATTGAAGCATCTGATAAAACATCAGAAAGAGTAGGTTCTAAGAATGACCTCTTACCTGAGTCGGGACAATCTAACATACATTGTTATCTTTCCACTTTCCTAAGTATCTGGTGAGGGGAGAAAGAGGGGATACAACTGATCTCCTAGGAAAAGCAAAAGGTAAAATAAAGTTTCATGGACTATATTTCAAAACTGTTATGATGATGATTAGCATTTGCTGAGCACCCACACTGATCCAGGAAGGTACTGGCACCACTTTATATATTTTTTTATTTATATTCCCTGTAGTAGCAATCCTTGTGATGTAGATATTCTTTTTCCCATTTTGCTGGAAGAGAAAATACTGATCAGAGGCATTCAGTAATTTACCCATGATTGCATCCCAAGTAGATTTGGAGGCAAACATTTAAATCCATTTCTATTTGACCAAAGTATCTGTTCTCTTTTCACATATTCTACTTCTACCCAAGTAAAATGAAGAATTTTGAAATCATATTAATAATAACATGAATACCCAGGTATTGTTTTAATAATACGATTGGAGGAAGTTTAAAGCTATGAGCATTTCATATATGTTTGTGTGGGTATTATATATATATATATATATATTTATTTATTTCTTCATGTGCACTTGTAAAGAACACTTGTAAGGAGAACAATGAACATGTCCTAGAATATATTCCTCTAATGAATTTTTTGATAAATGTAAGTGATTTAGTTCTTATCGTATTAATAACTAACAATATAAAAGTGATTTGGCAGTTGTAGTTTGTCTGTTTTTGTTCACTTCGATTCATTTTACACTGGAAGATGCTTATTTGGTAGATTGCTAACCTGTGCAAATGTGGAGGGCACAGCTACGAGTGTGAGTGTGATTTTTAAAAGACTGGCCTACACACGTTTATTAACTAAGATGTCTTCCTTCTATATTGTATTAGTGATTACCATATTTTCAGGATCATCATGCAAATTTGCTCAGAGGAATTTCCTTCAGTCAGTTTACCTATTTAGCCTGAATAGAGAAGGAAGAAGAGACCTGTTTCAAAGCCTTGCTATTTATACGTGTTTTCAGGTTTAGATGTAGATGAAGATGCCTTTCTTCCTGCCTCACCTGAATCATTTCTCTTCATGAAATAAAGACGATTCAGTCTGTTCATCACCCTCTCTGAAAATCTTTGTCTTACTTGCTTCAGTGACTTGCTCAACATGCTCTTTTCTACCTTCATCTGTAAAAGTACAAATATCTCCTGAGGTGGGTCCTCATGGAGATTACAGGAGATGGGTCATGTGAAGAAGACTTATTGTTTGGCACAGATCGAGTAATCAAGAAGCATTAGTGGGATGCGAATCAGAGAAGCTCATTAACGTCAGCCCCTCACCATCACCCCTTTACTTTGTCATTTCTGCACTTCCGACTTTGATTTCATTCACTGAACAAATATTTAATTGGATGTGTGAGCCATTGGTTTAGGTGCTGGCTATGTGAATAGACAAAGCACATTAAAAAATATTTTTCCCCTCACTGAGCCATCATATATTTTAGTAGGGAAGACAGATGGCAAAGAAGATAAATAGGAAAACACATGGTACGTTAGTTGCTAAGTTCTGAAAAGGAAATAAAGCTGGAAAGGAAGGGAGAGAATAATGACAGTAGCGCTGTGATTTAAATGGGGTGATCAGGGAACACCCTCCCCCCACCAAAAATTATTTGAGTAAGTACATATAAGTAAAGGACCAAGTCATAAGGATGTACCAGGGGAGAAGATCCAAGTATGGGGAAGGGCAAGCATTGGAGCCAAGGCACTAGGATGCTCCACATGTTCAAGAAACAGCATGGAGGGTGATGGGAAGCGTTTTTATCTCCCTAGAAAAGTCTAGAAGTCTTACTAGGTGGACCTGTTTTACAAAACCTTCAGGGACCCGGCCTTCTTCTGGTTCATTTCTCTTCATTCTTAGCAAGTGGCTACTATCTTTAGAGCTTAAGATGGCTCTATTCACATTCTATGGTTTAGACTCAGTGGAAAGATTAGGAAAGAAAAGAGGCAGGGTGTGCTCAGCACCTGTGTTTTAGGGAGAGCTCACAGAGGTTGCTGGAGCAAAGACAGCAACCTGCCCCCCTTCATAACAAGGGAGGGTGGGAAATGTAGTCTTTCTGGGAACTCATTTGCAGAGCTAAGGCCTCAAGTACTGGGGAAGAAGCGGAACAGAGTATTTGGGAATTTGAGACAAGAAGAAACCAAGACAATGTTAATTTGTTATTATTAACAAATGACCATCCTCTGTGCACATCCCACCAACGAAGGGCAAGATGAATTTCAAAACTTACCTGCAGTGCTGTGTGTTTAAGGCACACAAGCAGAGCGTGTAAGATGGCTCCCTCAAATAGAAGGGAGGAAGTGCCTGAGCATGGAAAACAATCATTTTACAAATGATGCCTGAATTCATGGACTCACCTTAGTTCCTTTGCTGCTGAGAGAGACACACCCTCTGTGTTTCCTACACAGCAATTTTTGCCCTACCACTCTACTTCAGAAATATAAAAAGTATTCCACAGAAATCTCCAAAGTAAGCATGGCTTTTTATATACATATGTCAATACAGGCTTTGTTTAGAACAAGTGATGGAAAGACATTTTATGTTGCCATCGTGTCTTATTTTAAAGAAAGAAAATGAAAAGCACATAGAAACCACATATCATAATCAGTTCAGAATATTCTATAGAATTAACATTAGATACCAACTGAGTACTTTCTTAGAAAATATGATTTTTTGACAGTTATTAAAAATATCTGACAACACAAAGGATATCATTTCCTTTTTTTCCTAAGCATAAGTAAAATACAATAAAGAGAGAGTTTTGCTCAAAACCTTTTAAGAAAATGAAATATTATGCTGATGTGTCTTATAGTTGAAAAATATTGGCATGTATTATCTTTGATTTCTAGTTTGTGATCAGGAGGGGAGAAACTCAAATTTGTGTAGTTCTGCCCAGGCAGAGTGTAGGAAGTTTGCAATTTGAGGGTGAAGTAGAATTGTTTGTTTGTTTGTTTGTTTGTTTTTGCAAACATTCTCAGTTTTGAAGCGTCCTACAATTGAATAGGTCTTGCAATAGAATCAATTCCTGGAAAGGTTTTTTTAATGACTTGTTTTATTGGTCTTCTTTTATTATTGATGTAAGAGACCCAAACCCCAAATTTAGGTTCAACGATGTTCAATTGTCACTACTTATATTGTAACGGCTCTGCACAAAAGGCTCATAAAGTAAAGTGTATTTCTTGTACAACGCTTAGTCAGCCACCCTTTCAGTAGTTATCAGGACATTTTTTTCTTTTTCTTTTCCCCATTAGCACAATGATCCTGTCTTTAACACATTGAGAGTGATAAAATTGGTCATTAAGCAACGTTTAGTTTTTTGACATAGAAATCTCCTCTCCTACCTACACACCTTTGGCTTTCCCCACCCCCCAACATTCTTTGGTCAGCTTGACTGAAATATCCATTAAGGATTGTTGAAGCACAATGTAGTATTTCCAATAAACATTGTGATTAGAATTTGTGCCTGGTTGAGATAAATTTAATGTGCATTATTTAAGCATCTAGCGTTTAAATAGATGACTATTTACAGAGAGCTTGTTGATCAACGGAGTTTGCTTTTAGAGAGAATTACATGTAAGTGCAGAAACCGACACAGCTTTATATGCATCAGTGGTTGGTTGGAGTCAGCACTTGGGAAGAGTGCTATGTGGCGCTCCCTCCATCTCGTGTTTTTCTTGTTGTTGGGCTTAGCAATTAAATATCCCTTTCCTTTTTCGGTGTCAATGACATTCTTATTTTAGTAAACATGTTTTCTTTCTCATTACAAAAGTAATACCATCCATTATGGGAATTTTGAAGGATCCAGAAAAGTTTAAAGAAGAGAACGAATCCATTACTGTTACCATTCAAAAAAAAAAAATAATAATCTGGCTAAAATTAATGAAATACTATAATTTTCAAGAGAGTTCTTCCTCTCTGAATCATGTTTGTGTTTCATTTGGGGGGGGACGTGTTTGTTTCTTTTACTTAAAAACACTATTTAACTTGTAGCTTTTTATTATATGGAATCAAGCTAACACTTAAGTTCAAATGGCACTGCTGACACTTTCTAGTTCTATTAATTTGAGCAAATTTCTTAAGTTCTTTATGATTCAGTTTCCTGACTCTAAATAGGGGTAAAGGGTCACTATTTTATGAGGTAATTGTAAGGAGCACACGAACTAATACATGTAATTAGAACATTGCCTCACATGTGCCAAGCTCCCCATTGTTAGCTTTGCTGTTGTCATCATATAAGAGTAAAAACAACTATGGCTATAGTTTTATTTCCTACTAGGCAAAAGATATGATTAATCTTTGCACCCAACACTGGTACTATAAAATGAGTTGTCAAATGTCCATTGTTTCCTTCTTCCTTACCCTTGGGCAATTAAAATACTTCCAATTAATATCACTTCCTTGCCAATAGGAATGAAGAATGAAATATTAGTAGAAGTTTTCAGGTGGTATTTCTACGGAAATTCTTCTGTCCCTAGCCATCTTACACTCCTCTGTTTCCTGGAATGTGGGTGTGATGACTAGAGCTCCAGCAGTCTGCTTGTATCATGAGGCAACCTAAAAGGTGTTGGAGCAGAAAGATGGAAGGACCCTCAACTCATGATGACTCTGGAACCACTGCACCAGCTTCGGCTTATCTATTGCTGTATTTCTTCCACATGAGAGGAAAGAAGCCTAAATTTTCATTATTAACATCAAAAGGTACTTTCTAACTGATACATTGAATAAATAATCAATGATGAAGTTTTAAGATCTTTTTCCATGGCCTTTTCTACCTTTTGTTTAATAATATTGTCATTGCTTATAGGCCTTCTATACAGCCTTCCTATTCTTTCTGAACTTCTTATCTATCAATATTGTATTCATTTCTTGTTGTCTCAAATTCCAATAGGAATCGAGGGTGGGAGAATCATTTCTGTCTTATTAGCAACAAGCCATGATACATTTCTTTCCTCAACTACTAGGGATTAAATTAAATATTTTCACAAATACTCTTTGTGACTGTTGTATATTTCCAAAGAATATATGTCCAATCACCACATATATCTTAAAATTTTATGAAAAAATTAGTATGGCCTTTAAATGCAGCTTTGTTTTATTACTGCCATTTGTTTCTTGATCAGTATATTCTCTTATCTTTAGACCAGAAGTTAATTTTTTGTAACTCCACTCATTTATATCAATTTTAAAGGATATTGGCCCGAATGCAGAAGAATGGATTGTGATAATTTTTTTCTATTTTGTTTTGGTAAGTGACTTTAAAGAGTCCATGATCCTCCAAATTCTGTGTTAAGTGTCACTTCACAAAAATATTCAGCTTCCATTAGTTTCTCAAGTCATCTATTTTCGTAATAAATCCCATATCACTGTGTCTGAAGATACATATTAATATTCCTTTTACCCCCATTAGATTGAGACTTCCTCATAGATAGGAGTTTGTAACTTCTTTCTATATTATAGTCCTTAGAGCAGAGCTTAATAAATTTTTTTTGGATGAAGCATGTTTATATCCTCATGCAGGTCTACTACACAGGCAATTAATTGTGTAGCATTACCAAAGGATTCTTTTCTTGGAATAAGACCATTCTGAGAACTCATAAAGGCAGGGCTTTTTGAACTTCCCATCTACAGCAGCACTTCTGTGACCTAGAATCTAACCTCTGTTCCTTTATAATTAATTTATAATTGACAATTTACAGGGCTTGATTGAATTCATTTACTCTATGTCCCTGTCTTTTCTCGGGTGTGTTCCCCAAACATCCTAGTATCCTGCTAGAGTTTCAAACTTTTTTTTTTTTAGACAGAGTCTCACTATGTCACCCTTGGTATAGTGCCGTGATGTCACAGCTCACAGCAACCTCAGACTCCTGGGCTTAAATGATTCTCTTGCCTCAGCCACCCAAGTAGCTGGGACTACAGGTGCCCGCCACAATGCCTGGCTATTTTTTTGGTTGCAGTTGTTGGTTAGCAGGCCCAGGCTGGGCTCAAACCTGCCAACTTCAGTGTATGTGGCCGGCATCCCACTTACTGAGCTACAGGCGCTGAGCCGAGTTTCAAACTTTTTAAAAGAAGACATCTGTTTCACAACAATAATCTTCCATGTACACACAGAGGTGTTGTTTTCTCAGTAGATTTGAGAATTGTTGGCTTTTATCCCTACCTTCTTCCTTACATCTGTCTAGAGATTTTCTAATTTTCTGAACTGGGAAAAATATTATCATCTACATGCCTACCCAGAGTGCAATTACGGATATTAGAAGGTGCACAAAGGTTAACTGCTATTCCTAGAAATCTCAAGAAGATTTGTGGTATTTAGAAATCTTGAAAGTCCTGAGACCAGATTCCTGCACATGGACTTTGCATGAAAGGAAGTAGTTAGGTAGTCGTGTTATTTGTTTAGTTTAAATCAAGGATTTGTTGCATTAACTCTTTGGGATTATATTCTGACATAGCTTGTACTAAGTCTCTGTCTTTCTCACATACATAGACATACACATCTTCATTCATTTCGGCTTTATAGCAATCTGATGAATATATTTTTTTTTTTGTCAGAAAAGCAATACATTTCTTGTGGTACTTAACCAGATCTCAGTATGTGAAATATGTATGCCTTTGGCTTCTTACAATGAAGTTTCATGGTCTTGAAAGTTGACCACTTTTCCTATCTGGGAAGATGCTAGGAAATGGGAGGAACAAACACAAATATACCAATCATTATAGCTATCTGTGGATTCTTGCCAGAATTCTTTATTTTCCCTAAGTTCCTTGCCAGGTAAAGTATTTCTACCATTGTTTGCCATATATGTATATAAAAGAGGAATTTAACATCTAAAGCGTATTGCTTGAATATTCTTTCCTGAGAGAAATGATTCTTTAGTCAACCTATATAACTCTTAAATCACCAGTGTTACTTCTATAAAAAGCATTTTCTATGTAGTTGTTACCTTTAAATAAAATTACCACAAATGAGATTTACAGGTTGTTCACCTTATGTGCCATGGGAAAATGGAGGTCACTTCTTTTCTGATACCTTTTTTTATTCCTTTTTGTAGTTGAAAAAGAAAAAACAAAGAGACTAGAAGAGAATGAAAGGAAATGAGAAAGTAGAGAAGGAGGGAAGGAGAGAAAGAAGGAAAGAAGGAAGGAAAAGAGGAAGGAAAAATATGAAGGAAAGAAGGAAGGGAGGGAGGAAGAAATGAAGGGGGGAGGGAGAGAAGGAAAGAAGAAAGGAAGGAAGGAAAAATAACTAATAAGTATGTGGTGGTTTGGGAAAAACAGGCTTGACTCTCTTAGGAAACCATTGCAATACGCCCTAATGCTACCATTAATAACATTTATCCTCTAGAGGAAGAAACAACAACTCTATTGAGATAAATATTGGCATAGCAAAGGTCTCACTTCTTTTAGTTCCATAGGCAAAACCTACCTTTCTGGTGAGGTGTCCTTGGCTACCTTTTTTTTTTTTTTTTAAAGACAGAGTCTTGGTTCGTTGCCTTGAGTAGAGTGCTGTGGCACCATAGCTCACAGCAACCTCAAACTCTTGGGGGTGAGTGATCCTCTTGCTTCAGCCTCCTGAGTAGCTGGGACTACAGGTGCCCACTGCAACGCTTGGCTATTTTTCAGAGATGAAGTCTCACTCTTGCTCGGGTTGGTTGGTCACAAACTCCTGAGCTCAGGCAATCCATCTAGCTTGGGCTCCTGGAGCTACCTTATTAAAAATTTCAACTCCTTCCCTTTCATTTCATGTACATGGAACTATCAAGCATTCTATCTCACATTGAAGATTTGAGACTTTTACCTGTTATGTTTCCTACATATTTCAGGCTCTTAGAACATTCTGGGATGTCCAATAAATACTTTCTGATAGAATGAACAGTGAATGAATGAATGAATGAAAGAATGAACATTAGGGGTGGTGAAAAAGATAAATATTTTTAAATTTAAAAGTAAATCTATTTCCAATTAATATGAGGGTACAAACAATCAGGTGAAAATGTTTGTTTATATTAGGAAGAATCCCTCTTGTAGTTATGTCTCACACTCAAAAAGATGTGAAAGATCAATGCTTTTTGAAATGACTAGCAGGGATATCAGGATTCATGAAGTTCTACCTGCAATGTTATAATCACCGTGACTCACTGAAACATTTGCATGAGTTTTTATCATTTTTATACTTCACTTGTTGAACCTGGCTATCCTTAACATCAATATTGTCTATGTAGTATATAATAGATTAATTTAGACTCTTGATTTGGGACTCAAATTCTGACCTTCAGGCCTCTCCATTAGTGAAACTGGAAGGATGTGTTTGTACTTTTATAAGAAATACTTCTATGGATTTCATTTCTGCTTTTTTTTCTTTCATGATTTATTTCAGCTTGTTAAAATATTTTGTGTCTTAATTATTTTGTACTTTCATTTTTATTATGCAAAATTATTCAGAATAGAACATGCATATTCTAAAAAAAAAAGGTAACATGCGGACAGTGTTGCAAAACTCCAGGTGGGAGCTGTGACTGTCATGTAAAAATGACATATGTAAAAGTTATAAAATATACAACTGAAGTACTTGAAGGAGAAAGGTGTCATTGGGGGAGATTTATTCTGAAAGTCATAAGGAAAAAAATGGGAAGTGATTCCACCTGTTCTATCTAGAGGTTCTCATTGCATTGCCATGTTTAATGGCAATTTATGTGCTGTATTACAAACAGTTTAAATAAAAAAAAAAAAGACAAGCTCTTGCCTTCTGGAAAATAGACCAGTTAGAAAAATGATGCATAATTGCAGAATTAAATACATTCATTGAGTTGTTAGAACCACTTACATTCAAAAACAGCAACATGGGAAGGTGCATAAAAGAAGCCATACTTCCTTTGATTTATTTGCATGACATACTTAAAGCTTGAAGAATATATTCATTTATTCTTTTATGAGATAAAATTAATCTACAGTGGACTTGACAAATCTTAAGTGTACCAATTGGTTTTGACAAAAGCATGTAGCCAGCCATGTAACCTATACCACTATGAAAATTAGTCATTGCCATCATCCCAGCAAGTACTGTCATATCCCATCCCATTTAACCTTTCCCCTCACATAGAAGCCATCACTTTTCTGATTTTAAGACTGTTGATGAGTTTTATCTAATACACAAAATGAAATCATGCATTCTTTTGTGTTTAACTCCTTTTAGTTATCATAACATCCATTAGACTTATTCAAATCGTTGTATGTATCAATTTTTTTTATTTCTAAGTAGTATTCTTGCATAAAAACATGATAAAATTTGTTTTATCAAGGTCCTCCTGTTGATAGAATCTGAGTTTCCATTTTTGCAATTTATGAATAAAGCTGCTTATTTGCTGGTACCAATAAGGCTTTTATTTTTCAGATATCTGTTTTTATTTTTTGGTAAATATCTAGGGGTAGGATAGTAATATAAAAAATGTGTATTTAACCGTATAAGAAACCGTCAAAACTTTTCCCCGAGTAGGTGTGCTATTTTACACTTAACTATTTGGCTATCTGTTTATATTCTTACTGTCTTTCAAAAAGGTATAGCCTTCTATAATCCTTAATAGAAAGTGGTTATCCAAGGACTAGGTGCCAAAGTCATTCTGTATACACTAGGTACTTAAATGTTGTCTAAATATATACAGTGTTTTCTCTTTCTTGAGCAGAGAAACTGAGGTGGTCCTGATTTTCTGGGAGCAGGTATCAAATAAAATGTTTTAAAAAAATCTACATGTTAAAAGGATACTTAGAAGCCACTTCATAAGTGAGAAGATAAGGAAGTTTCTGAACTATGGCTGTGGTGAGGATGATTACATTCTACTGATAATTTGAGTTTATTGTTTCATTACTTCCTCAAACTTTTTAATTTCTTTAAACCCAATATACAAGGCCAGAGAATTAAGTTTGCAAACTGATTCTAGAAGTGCTATATCCCTCCTTGCTGAATATCACTATGGTCACCACATGGCCCACGGGAGTACTTTGACGGTGACCGTGGTGATATTCAGCAATGAGCACTTTTTCTACAATGAGTTCTTGAACTAAATTCTTGACCTTGTCGGTTGTCATAAGCCACTTTAACTATTCCTGTTCATGTTTGGTGAATTTCAATATTTCTACCTTTTTTCAGTCATGGCATTCACCAAAATTTTGTTTTTTTAAGAGTTACTTAATGCCCAATAGTGCATAGAAATTTCTAACATCTCTTTCCCTCCTTGAAAAAGGTTAAAAGGAGTTCCGTGCTGGATGTGTGTAACATCAGTTCTAAATTCCCCATCCAGAAGGCCTAGTGACATTGATAACTCTCTCCCCTTTGAGCTTCCCTGAGGTGGAGGTGAAACAGTGACAGGAATAGTAAGGCTCCTGAGATCCATGTGCTTTCATGAGCCTATTCCCATCTAAAATATTATTTTTCCCCAGAAATATTTGCATTTGAGAAAAAGCAAATTCAGGGCAAATTTGGGGGGGGGGGAAGGTTGAAAACAGGTACCATGGAAAATATTATTGTTGATTTTTATAAATATATTTGGCAGTGAATGTGCACTGAGTTATCCAATGTAAGCATCACGATTCCTTTTTTCCCCATTAGTAGTATAGTAGAGTCCTCTTTCAGTAAGCATTTGCTTTTGGAAAACATAAAAAGTCAGTTTTGGCCAACTACATCAGTTTTTACTCTGCCATCTGTAAAAAATTTAGACTTTGCCTGTTTGAATGACCCTTTAAAAATACACAAGACCTAATTCTATCCTTCACTCTCATAAAACTCCCATTGGACTTCAGTGGGAACATTTTAAAGTTAAGTTCTGAGGAATAAGAACATTTTATAATGCCCTCTTGTGAGAACTTCCTTGGGCAGGATTTAGCCAAGTCATCATTTCTCCGGAGAGAATCCTGTGATCTTACTGGTTTTAGAGCTTCAAAACAGACTTTATGCTTTAGTAGACGAGTCTTGGTAAAGCAAGAAGCTACAATCTTTGGTCGACGGAGGGGGCATGTCAGTGTTCGGCCCCCTACTTCATGCTTCTCTAATACTCTACTATAAAAACATATACCACTTGTGAACACTGGGTATATGCCGGGTATGGTACTATATAGCTTTACATACGTCATTCCACTTAATCTTGCCTACCATTTGTGATTCACTGTGAGGAAAGGGAGACTTAGGGTGGCTAAAGCATGCTGAGAATCACACAGCCAGGTAGACTGTGCTTCCTGTGACTCCAAAGCCATTGCTCTGAACTGTGGTACACCATGCATTGCATTGTACTGCTGTCTTCTACAGACATGACACTGAAGGTCATTGTTTTGGTGGGGGGGGCTTGCTTATATAACTTTCTGTTTTTGTAATGAGACTGACCAGCTTGAGATAGGATTGTCGTTTTGTTCATCTTTGGATGGCTAGAGCAGGCTTAATAGGAGTTCAGTAAATGAATCTTAAATTTAAAAATTACCCTTTTTTGTTTTTATAAATATTATACCTCCTTGCTATAGACAACTAGATGATACAACATAAGTAATTTCCAAATCTAAGTATCCATAAATAATTCAGTATGCTTGCTAACTGGGTCAATTAAAAACATTTTAAATATCTATAGTCTGTAGTGCTTCTAATAAGAATTTATGTTAACACTAGGCATACCATAAGTACTTGATTGTTTGATGTTAATTAAGCATGATTAGCATGTGAGATAATCTTTAGCCCTTACAAATCTGGGAAGTGAAAGTGGGGAAAGAGAGAATGTTTCTAGGATCAAGCCATTTTCATACCACAATATGAACTTGCTGTGGTAGCATATTATTTGAGAATATTTATCTTTGAGTCAGGTTTAAACTACTAAACTGATCAAAGGTACTCACTTAAAAATTATCTTTTTATAATCAGAATCATGTTTTAGAATACTGACAGATTTTTTTTTTTTTTTTAATCTATATGCCAGTTAAGTGCTATAGTTATAGGCAGTTCATTGGTGACAGTCTAGCCCCTAGTGGACAGGAGTCTCTGGTGCACACCCACACACAGGGACAGCTGGGAGGGGCTGCCTTCTTAAACTTCAAGGGCTTCAGAATAAAAAAGTCTTCGAGACTCTGGATGTTAATATTTTCTTTTTTAAATGAGGAGTGACATGATTGTATGTCTGGCTTATAAGCTCTATAATATTTTAATGAATATTAACACTTTTTAAATCCACTGTTCATTTTGTTTAAACAGTGATTTTCTTGACTTCTTAAAGAGTGAAAAGAGTGAAGCATCTTTCTTTTCTTTTTCTTTTCCTTTCACTGTAAATACTCAGTATTTATGCAACATGAATACTTCTTTCAGAATGGATTTATGCTGCACAGAGTACCCTACTCCCAACATACATACACAAACACACACACACTCTCTCTCCCCCCTTACAAAATTGACTATTTTATTTAAAACTAAAAAGCACTTCTCTTTATTCTTTTCTCTTGTGTAAGCAAGTATGACACGTAAGAAGAAAGATAAAATGAAGTGCAAAAATTAAACAGCAGAGTAAGACATTCCAGGGATGACCGTACTTATGAATGAAATAACACGTGACATAAAGAGTATGCAATCAGGAGCTGAAGATTTCTTCAGCTTGCAAAATCCTCGCTCTCAGCATTGTTACGAACACACTTCTTGATTCAGAGAAACTATAATTAAATTTCTCTATAATTACCCCAATGATCTTAGGTACTTGCTTAGTTTTAGGAATTTAACCCAGAAAGACTCTGAATTTGCATTTCAAATGCTTTCAGTTCTGCTCTACAGTGACTTAATGTGTTGTGGGGCTTATGCAGTCGGGGCATAGAACTCAAAAACTTTGTCAGCGATACATAAAAAGCATTTGAAGTCTGATAAAAATGGCAACTCTCTTTACACACATTATATGGTTAGGAAATGTATAAATACTACAATATATATGGTACTTTACCTTGAAACAAACCTGACGTTTGCTTGTGTAGGTGGGCATCAGAAGGGCTGCAGTCTATGACTTATTGTGAAATGGTAGAAGGTGGGTTACCTGAAATCAGATGGAAAATTTTTAGACCAGATGTGGATGGGTGTGGCTCATAACACAGGCCGGTGAACTGAGGTAGCTGGCAGATGTTTGAGGAGTATGTATGTGTTTTGTGTATTCCTGTGCGGTTAGGATCATTGGAGTATAGCTTTCTGCTTTTGTCTAGTGCAACTTATGGACAAAATGATGCCTATACAAATAAGAAATTTGCAGTGTCCTTATATTATTTTCTACTACATCAATTGCATATGAACAAATTCACATTATCCAAACAAGAGTTAAAGAGAATGATAGCATAGCTGATTATACTCTTTGTCAAAGACCTGAAATAGAAAAAACCACTTAGCCATTTGGAATAAGAGCTATTTCGTGTTTAAGAAATGGTAGAAAGCATTGTATAGAAGATCAGTGTTGTCAGCCCCTGTGTGTGGCATGTTTGGCTGTCACCACTTGTCAGCACAGCTAAATCCATTTATTCCATGTCCCTTTAAGTGATATTGTGGGTTTGGTACAATGTAAATTAAGCAGGTAAGGTTCTTATATTGGGTTATGCTTTCTGAAACTTTCAGCAGCAAGACACAGAGGAAAATAAATTGTGGACATTCTGTAAGTTATAGTTGTTACGTGTGCGCAAATGGAACACATAACTCAGATCACAAAGGGAGGAAGAATGTTCCTATTTGGTCAGTTAAAATTAGCCTCCCCAATGCTAAGATTTCAGAAGGAAAAACTGTGTTTCTAAGTTAGAAAAATACAAGTTATTTCTTATTCAGTGCAAGTGGCCAAAGTGGAAGTTTCATAATAGAACACTTAATTTTCTCCTCCACACTTAGATTTTTCCAAGTCTTCTAAATTCAGTAAATCAGTAGTCATATAGTTTCTCAAGCCAAAACCCAGACTCCTTCTTATCCTCATCTCTTTTTCATCCTGCCCCACCATCCCTGCATACATTCAATCCAACCTCTGTCAGCTCTGCCTCTAAACGTAATCTAGAATCCGCCTCCCTCTGTTGCTGCCATCTCTCCCTTGGCTGCAATGGTCACATAGTACAGTGCCCCACCTTCTAACTTTTGATCTAGTCTCTGCCTGGCCACTAGGAAGAGTGTTAAGAAGTACAAAGCCAATCACACTCTTTTTCACTCTAACCTTTTAAGGCCTTCCCTTATCATTTACAATAAAACCTTCACTTGACCACTGGCGTATAAGGCTGGGAATGATCTGGCTCTTGGCTATGTTTCTTTTCTTTTGTCTCACTATGTCACCCTTAGTAGAATGCTGTGGCGTCACAGCTCACAGCAACCTCACACTCTTGGGCTGAAGCAATTCTCTTGTCTTAGCCTCCCAAGTAGCTGGGACTACAGGTGCCTGCCACAACGCCTGGTTATTTTTTGTTGCAGTTGTCAACCCTGGGCCAGGTTCAAACCTGCCACCCTCTGTGTATGTGGCTGACGCCCTACCCACTGAGCTACAGGTGCTGGTTGTGGCTATGCTTCTGACTTCATTTCACATGCTTTGGTTCAATCTTTTGCAGCCACACCGGCTTTCTTTCTGCTTCTTGGACACCAGCTCTGCCTTCTGCTGCAAAGCGCTCAACCCTGGCTCTGCATGATAATCCTGTCTCTTTATATCCCAGCTTCAATCTTACTTCTCCAATGTCCCTTCCTTCCCCATGACTCCACCCTCTATACCCACCTGTTACATCAGACATTTTATTTTCTGCACAGTTGTGTTACTCTCAGATACTATCTTTATCATTTTGTTTGTTTGATTATATTTATTTTCTCTCTTCTCTACAATTAAAGCTTCATGAGAACTGGTCTTTTCAGTATCGTATCCCGGCACCTCTTCTAGTGCATGACATTTGGATGCCCAATATATATTTGTGTAATAAATAAATGAAAGTTGAAAAAATAGAGGAGACTTTTATTTTTCTGGAAAGCAGGCAGAGTTGTATGCTTTATTATGCAAATGCTTTCAGACTTTAAAAGATAATTTTTAACCCTTTGTAGTCATTTCAACTCGGTTAATAAGAATCGATGTTGGTCAGCATTTAGAGATGACTTACTATATTCATGGCACTCCCTCTACGTTCTTTTTATATATGAATTCACTTAATTCTTAGAACACCCTTTTGAGGTAAGTTCTAATATTCCCAAGTTAAAAGACAAGAAAATTGAGGCTCTTGAGTGACACAGTGATAGAGCTGCTATTTGAAGTCGGCCACCTTACTAGAAAGTCAGGTGACTTATCCACTGAGCCCTCTCTACAGGCAGGACATCCAATTACATGGTCATGCTTTCCTAATATGTGACCCAGAACCTAGTCCAGTGGAGAATCTCCAGATATTTATTCTTGAACTTAAAAGTAGAAGAAAGTCTATTTCACTTAAGATGCTGCATTTCAGGTTCATACATGCTGTCACAAATGACAGGGCTTCCTTCTTTTTAAAGACTGAATAGCATCCCATTGAATATATACATTACATTTTCTTTTTGTTTATTTTGAGTGAATATGAGGGCACCTGTGATTAGTTACATTGCTTGCATTTGTGAGGGAAAGCCCACATTGTAGTTGAGTCCTTCCCCCAATATATTAATTAAATATTTTTTTTCAATATTATTGAAAAAAAGAAAAGTATCAGAAGGATAACAATCAGCTAAATACAAAAACTATTACACATAGCTTACGACATGCAAACCTAACCTAAGTGTGAAGAGTTTAAAAATCTGTGCATTTGGCTAGGCCTTTGAAAGAGCCTTAAACAGGAAACAATTTACTGACCAATAACATGAGGATTTTTCAGTAACATAGTCTGGATCAGACATTGACTGTTCTCTCATTGGCTTGGAGATTTTAGGAAAGACATATCTGGAAAGTGGTTTGAAATTTATTTTAGAGCCTATGATGCCAGCTTCATCATAGCTTAAGGGTACAGAAAACAAAAGGAAAAGCAACTGTGACTTGGAAGCACACAGAGGGATAGTGCAGCAGAGGGAAAGGACTGGTAGAAACACGTCTGCAAAAAATAGGAGAACTGCCAGAACCTGGTGGCCGTAATACCAAGATAGAGCTTGCATCCATCAGCATGCTTGATGAGACCTTCTGTATCTACTGAGTTGGAGTATAGTGCTAGGAATCAGGAAATAAAATTCTTATTTTTCTCCTGGAACTCACTATAAGCAGACTGCCTGTTCGAGTCTTAGTTATTATATATGTAAATAGTAATAGAATATCACATTTAATAGTATCTTGCATGGAAGTGGGACACTGGACTAGATGTCCTCTTGGAGAATATTCTAACTTTCATGGACATGATGGTAATATCATCATCCAACCTTGGGATGGAAAATTAGTCCTTGCTATTAAACATAATTTATACATGACAAGAACAGGGGAAGCCCACTAACAACTCCTGGGACTGCAGAATCCTGAGACTGTGTAGAAATCACCAGGTGTCCTGTATTGCGTTTTTAATGTTAAAATTTGAAATTGCAAAGAGCCAGTAAAATATGTTTTATTATGTCTTTATTTCCCACTTTAGTTTGAGTATTAGATCTAAATTATTCAATGTACCACAAGAAAATTAAATATTGAAAAATTTGCCATTATTCCATACCAGATTTATATTATCAAATAAATAAGAGACACATTCCATTGAATAGGGACGTGGAGCTAAATTCCTTATGTACAATGGAAGGAAATCTAAAAATTTTCCTGTGATGTGTAGGGGAGGCAAGGTTTTGAGAGTTCTAAGATGTGGAGGAGAGGGAGCTATCTACAGAGGAGGATAACTTACAGGAGATTAAGGTCTGAGTGAAGGAAAAAAAAGGTGGTCAGCAAGGAATTTACCTTGGCATGTGGCTAAGGAACTTGTCAGGGTAGTAGTTCTCAAATTCAGTTTTAAATTATTGCCAGATCTAACCTTTTTTTGGTAACTCTTTCCTATTCCACTTAAAATTTTAATATGGTTTACAAAACACATTTTGTATTTTGAGAATTAAGAGATTAACACATTGTACTTTGAGAATTAAGAGCAGAGAGCCAAAGTGCTATGGAAAGACAGTAGCAGCTGCAGAAAGTGAGGAAGCAAAGGATGAGAATTCTGCAAGAAGAAAGGTCCAGAATGAGAGGTGATAAAGAGATTGCATGTACTGTGAGAATACATGGAGCTTGGGGGGAGAGTACTGAGCTTCCCTAGGGCATGGGATGGGGACTTAATTCTTTTAATTTAATTATGAAAGCAGTGCATTCCCCAAAGGCTGAAATATTTGGAAATATTCAGGCATCATATACTTTGGATCATATACATAAATATTTGTATTATGAAATTATTAGAATACTTCAAGCAAAAGTATTACATAGCCACTGAAAAGAAGTGAGAATGGGGAGACATAAGATGCGAAAGGATAGATCTTCTCGGCATCCTTTCACCCTTCTTCTTGCAACAGACATGTTGAGATCCACTCCCTCCTCCATTTGGTCCATGTGGTTGGGTGGAACATCAGCATTTTTCTCAAGTGTGGAACAACATGCAGTTTAGACCTAAGACTATTAACAATTTCATCCCCTGGATACAACAACTGGTTAGAAATATAGATGCTGATCCAACTGGAACCAATGGAATGCAAGTGTTTTTCTGAGACCTCTAAGAAACCTATATTTGGACTTTCACCTAAATCTAAATATCACATTGACTTTATATTCAGGATCCATTTAGTAGCTCAGTCCCTGCTGCCATCCCTTCAACGTGAATGTGGAAGCTTTTAGATCAGAGCTGCAACCAGGAAGAATGGTAACAGTGCAACAGGAGATAGGAACACAGAGAAGGGAGAACCCCAACGAGGAAAGGGAGCCGGAGTAGATGCACTCGGAGAACCTACAGCAGGTGCTGTGGTTAGGCTACAGACATGATTCCCTTTAATCCTCAAAGCAATTATTATTAACTCTACTTGGTAGATGTAATATAGGCTTAGAGAGACAGAAAATTGCCCGAAGAAGAAGCAAGATCTTACTGCTCCAATATTCAAGTTCAAGGTCAAGCTGTAACTGTTATCCACTTGTAAAATTTTAGAAACAAGAAAAGCAGGAAGTTGGGGGGCTGATAGGGGCATATGGATTTCACCTATTGGCTCAGAGGAAAGATAATTATACTATATTTTCATTTCTATGGGACTTTCCACTCTGCCCTGCCCCTCCATTTCCCTCCCCCAGACGGTAAATTATAGAAAACTTAAGTTTCATGTATTTAGCACATCAGTTGTTGTTATGTAAGTGGGCAATCTAGAAAATGAGGTTGACTCAGTGGTAAAGAGTCTTCAAATTATTGGACATAAGCTTCAGCTACTGTTCTTTACCTATAATCATTGGATATTAATTCATTTGATGTAACTTATCTCTAACAGGGAATTATATAAAATATCTGAGTTAATAAAAATTCTGACTTGTCAGTGTGTGAGCTAGTGTTTTTTCTTTTTCCAGTGGTACAAGAGACATTTTAAATCTTGAAAAATAACAAGGGCATTAATATGATGGGGATATGATTTCTTGCACCGGAAGATTTAAGTGTTGTTTTTCTAAATGGACAAAGTGAACTTCTGCATATAGCGAAGACAGCATGAACAATAGAGGCTAGAGCCTACTGGTTGAGGCTGTGCAAGCTGCAAACTGTTATTTTTGTGTTTAAAAAATAGCCATAGAAAGGTGGTTTCTAGAAATAGACATGGAATTCAATGCCTGCGTTAACTACTGATTTTAGTTATAGAAAAGAGAAAGAAGTTCCATCTTCAGCATACGGAACTAATGCCGGGAAAGGCATTTATTATCTAAAAGGGAGTGTATGCAGGGTGGCGCCTGTGGCTCAAAGGAGTAGGCTGCTGGCCCCATATACCGGAGGTGGCGGATTCAAACCTGGCCCCTGCCAAAAACTGCAGGAAAAAAAAAAAGGGAGTGTATGCACTTAAAAGTTCCTTTCTTTCCTCCTTCCCTAACAGAATCTATAGAAGAGACTTAAGGGGGAATTTATACAAGATATTACTTCCATTGCCCCATTTTCTGACTTTTTTTTTTTTTTTGGATTCCTTTAATCCAGAACTATCCTAGCACTCATTGTCAATTCTTAATTGGCAGTAACAAGATTGGATGGCATGTTAATGATTAAAATTGAAAGCAATTGTTAAATTCAGTTTATTTCTGAAGAGAGAGGGTACTTCCCCCAAGAGCAACCTACATTGTAGGGGCAAAGGAAAGCTGAAGACAATATAGTGCTCTCAGGGAAAAAAAAAATAAAAAGAAATAAAAATACAGCTATATCTCCAAAACATATTGTTGTACATTTATTTTAAATCCGTGGGAAGAGCTTAAAAGAGAGCTTAAAAGAGAATCACTTGAGTTCCAAGTGACATCTTGGGTTATAATATTGTAATTTTAAATTAGGAATGTTTTGGAATATGTGAAAGAATTTATTTTCAAGGGGCCTGGATCTGTTATTCTCATTAGCTGGAACCCAATATAGGAGACAGCCAGTGTCTGCCTTGGGTTTTGCTGGGCTAACTCATGCCACCCAAGGAAAACTCTTTTATCGTCACAGGATTTACTTATAATGTATTTTTTTCTTTTAAAAATTTATATAGGTAAATGTTAGTAAAGCCTTCCTTGTCCTATGGGAGCATCAGTGTGAACCACTATCCCCATGTGAAGATACCTTTCCAAACCTAAGGGAACCAGACAGAGATGACAGTACTTCATGTAGAGCAGCAGTCACAGAAGACGCTGTCTAGAGGGTAGAAAGGACAGCTTTACATCACTCATGCCCCGCCCCCCAGACATGCGCAGTGCAGCACAGAGAGGGACACCCTCTGTGTGAGGAAAGGAGCATTGGACTGTGCCTCTGACCCCAACACTGGGCCCGCCCAAGTAAAACCCAGTGCCAGGCGGGCCCCAAGGGCCCCAGACTGCAAGCTGCTGCCCTCACGCTGAGCCTTCAGGCCTGCCATGACTCCAAGAAAGATCTTGCAGCCCCACCTTCAGGTTAGTGTGGCGAACTTGGTCTTTGGCTTACCCTTAGCAGTGGGCCAGCTCCACTCCTGTCCCAGCACCAGGCTGGCTCTTGCAGTACTAATTGACAGGCCAGTACTCTTGGGCCCAGCTTCCAGGCCACCCACTGGGTTCAGGCTCTGGGTCTGACCAGCAACAGGCCAGCCCCTGTAACCTCAGGCTCCAAGCTGATACGCGGAGACTGAGCCTCCAAGTCTGCCTTGGCAGCAGGCTCAATCAGCAGTCCCAGGCTCCGAGCATGCACAACAGCCTTGGTTATCTCCAGGCCATCCCATTGCCAAGATGACCCCAGGGCCTCCGAGCTCCAGATTGGTATCAGGAGCCGTGGACTTTAGGCTCACCTCTGCTCCATGGTGCCCAGCACTATGCTGGTCCCTGTGGACTCAGGCTTCAGGCCTGCTCAGCACCAGGCTAACCCTCACAGCCGTAGTCCTCAGATAGGCAACTGTAGACCCAAGCTCCACATTGGCCCTTTGGATAAGATCCAGGCCCAACCACTGCCTGGTCAGTCCCTGCAGCCCAAAGCTTTAAGTCTGTCCTTATTCAGGGGGTACCTCTGGCCTCAGATATCAGCCAGGCCCCATAGACACAGGCTTCAGGCCTACCTGGTGCTGGACTGGTTTCTGCAACTCCATCCTCTGTGCTGGCTTCTGTGGTCTCCCACTTCAGCTGACCCATGGTCCAGATCTACCCTGGGAGACTCCATTGCTAGAAAGCCTCCACAGACCCAGGCTTCAAGACTTCCCCTGTGTACCCAGGTGTCAGAGCTTGTGGACTTAGCCTATTAACCAACACCTGCACACCAAGCCTCCAGGCCAGCTCCAGTGGCATTAGATCCCAGGCTAACATCCATAATCCCAGGCTCCACATTGACCTTCACTCTCAGCAAGCTCCTGGACAGTTCCCGTGTTTAGTTTCCGTCACTCCACAGAAATGAGAGTCCAGACCTACTCCAGCAGACCCAGGGTCTAGGCCCACCCCAGCAGACACGCCAAATTAGACCCTGTTGACTGAAGCTCCAGGCCCCCGTGAACTCAGTCTCCAGTCTCACCTTAGTGGTTCAGGCCCTAGGACCTCCCCAGTGCCAGGCCAGCTCTCATCAGCTATATAATACCTGAACAGGAGTTTTTATTGTTACTGTTAATACTCAAGGGTATAAAAATTTCCCCTTCAATTCAATCACTGTGTTTTTCCAATGGAACTCTCCTCCCCTGAGGTAACCATTTTTAACAGTTCGCTATGTCTTTCTTAACCATGTTCTAAGCATTTTATGTACTTTTAATATACTGAATGGACATCTTATAGTTTTTTTTTAAGTACAAATATGCTCATAAAGTATACAGAGGGTGCCAAAATGTATACACATTTTAAGAAAGAAAAAACCATTAAAATTATAATATTTGAGTCATGTTTCACTCCTGTAATTATAAGAGGGACAAGGTAAATTGGTATATATTGAGCACTATAATTTTAATGCAGTTTTTTTCTTTCTTAAAACATGTATACATTTTTGGCACCTACTGCATATTACTCTGAAAATTATTTTATAACTTAAAAATATGTCTTAGAACATTTGTATGTCAATAACTATAGATTATTTCATTTTTAACTTTTGCAGAGGATTCCGTAATCCTGGTGTTTCATACTCACTTCTCTACTTCATTCTGATAATAAGTTGCTTCAAACTTTATCGTTGCACTGAACATCCTGCTCCATATTTGAGATGCATTGAGGAATATTTCTGTAGAAGGAATGACTATAAATAGAGCTCTTAAATCAAAGAGTATACATTCATATTTTACTTTTCGGTTGATACTTCCAAAATGTACTCTAAAAGTTGCTACCAAACTACATTCCCACCAAAAAAAGCGTATGTAATTTTTTCTTCACACTCTTCATGATACTGGATATTATCATTTTCTAACTTTTTCCAGTCCAATGTGGGGAAAAATAAAAATCAGGGTTATCTTGGTTCACATCCTCCTGATTACCTGATTTTTGGCCAACAAGGATCATGATCCTTTTATATATAGCATTTGGGACTCTGCTTCTCTGAATTACTTGTATTATTTATTTATCCTTCCACATTGTTTTTTCTTTATGATTATTAGAACCGTGGTAGATATTCTGTATCTTATTTAAGTCTTTATCAAATGAAACGTTTGCAAACACTTTCTCCTGGTGTGTTGCTTTTTTATTAATTTTCTTTACAGTGCCTTTTGATGTGCAAAAAGCTATTAGATTATATTTTATCAAATGGAATCTAGCATCGTTTTTCTTAATAGATTTGTGATTTGTTTATTCTTTTTTTTTTATTAAATCATTTGTACATAGATCATTAATACATTTATGCCACTATGGGATTCAAGTGTTGATTATTTGTACAAATTGAAGTGCTTATATCCTACTAATCAACATAGCTTTCACCTCATTTACCCAATTACAGGATTAAGACATTTGTGTTCTACACCTGATAGATCCGACTTGTACTTGCAATATGCTCCATAGGTGTGGTCCCCCTACTAACCCTCCCTCTATCGACCCACCTCCCTCCCTTCCTCTCTCCTTCCCCTTCCCTCCTTCATCCTAGGCTATAATTGTGTTTCATTTTTCATATACAAGTGTGAGTGACTGTAAATTGGTTTCACAGTAGTACTGAGTACATTTGGCAATAAATACATTTGTACCAGATTGCTCATTGAAGCTCAATTCATGATTTGTTTATTCTTAAGAAGGCATCCTTCTCCTGAAGTGTGGGCTGAGTAACGGTGATGAAGTATGGCTTCAGTGTTCTGATGTTTGAGCTTAACTCCTAACTATACCCATTTCTAACTTTGTGACCTCAGACAAGATTCTTAAGTTCTATGCAGTCTTTCTGAAAAGGCAGATCATGATACTTCTATCTTATGGGATTGTAGAATGAGTGTACAGAAATCCTCCAATAAAGTGTAGTGCTTAGCATTGAATAATAGATATTTTTATAATAATCCAATACTTTATAGTTTTAAAAAGTCTTTATATTCTTAAGTCACCCTGAATTTACTTTTGTGTGTAAGGGATCTAACCTCATGTTCATTCAAAATGATGCCCACTAATCAAACTATATTAATCATGTTGTCTGTCTTTCCTTCTAATGTGAAATGTCATCTCTACTATTCAACTCCCATGTCCACATCAGTTGATTTTGGGGCTCCATTTGCTTTCATCAGTTTCTCTATTTTGGGATCTGTATTGCATTTCTTTAATGATTATTAGAACAAGTATCTTCATTGTCCTTTTTCAAAAAATTACTTGGCCATTTTTTTCTTCCAGAGAACTTCATAACAAGCCTGTCAAGTTATATAAAGGATTTTGTGTGTGTGTGTGTGTGTGTGTGTGTAAAATAAGTACCCTATTTAATTTATAAATTAATTTGGAATTGATTGATAGTTTTGCCTAGGAATATGATATATTCATTTGTAGGAATTCTTTATATATTCTGGATGTGAGTCCTTTTTCTACTGTTTATTGTGATAGGCTGAGTGATGTCCTCTGTCCCAAAGATGTCCACATCCTAATCCCTGTTACAAATGAATGTTAACTTATGTGGCATAAGAGAATTTTAAGATGTTATTCATTTAGATTAATCTAAGGATTTAGAGATGGAGAGATTATCATGGACCATGAAGATGAGTTCAGGGTAAGAGAGGCAGAAGGGTCAGAGTCATGGATGGAGAGGTCACGAGAGAAGTGGCGATCAGTGTGATGGGGACCATGAGAACTAAGGGATGTAGATAGCTTTTAGAAGCTGGAAAAGGTAAGAAACAGATTCCCCACTAGAGTTTCCAGAAGGAATGCAGTTCTCCAACATCCTGAATTTAGACCTGTAAGATTCATTTTAGATTTCTCATGTCTAGAACTAGCTATAGAATATAAGATAAAACTTTGTATTTTAAGTCGCCACGCTTATAGTGATCTGTTGCAAATTTAACAATCTAATACACTTATACTGTAATATTTTTCTCCTAGTTTGTGGCATGCCTTTTTATTCTTTTAATGGTGTCTTTTGACTAACAGAAGTAATCCTTTAATTTTAATATAATAACATTTACAATATTTCTTTATAACTAGTAATTTTACATACTGTTTAAGAAACATTTCTCTACTTAAAAATAATAAAGGTATTCTCTCATGTTTCTCCTGAGAGTTCTATTGTTTTATTTTTACATTTCAGGCTATGCTGTTTCAGGAATATTCTGATGTATAGTTGATGTAGGGATCAAGTGTCAGACATTTCAATAAGGGTATTTAATTGGCATAGTACAGTCTTTTTTTGAAAAAATTCTTTTCCAACTCTCTGTCATGCCACCTTTGTTGTAAATCAATTTTCTTTAAGCATGGATATTTTCAAGACACTGTTCTGTTCTGTCTGTCTCTGTGTCTATTATTGCACCAGTACCAATTACAGTATTAGCGTAGCTTTAGAAATAAGTCTTGATACCTGGTAGAGTAAGTCCTCCCTATTTCCGTTTCTTGTTAGAATTCTACGGCAATTTTTGATTTTCTTCATTTTTACATACATTTTAGACTCAAATGGCCAATTTCCACTCCCCAGAATGCTGAGACATGATTAGGATTATCAGTTAGTTATAGATCAGTTTGGGGAGTAACTAACTGATAATCTTTATAATACTGATCTTTTAATCTGTAAATGTGTGTCTAGGCCTACATTCCCTAGAGAGCAAAGCCTGACTGGAAGGCTTATGTGCTAGTCCCATACCAGGGAAGCAGGCATAAAGGAGCATAGGAGTAAATAGGCATAAGACAAGGGGTCATTACCGAGTTAGCCGTCACAGTAGGATACTAACTGCTCAACCCTATGACTGTGTCTGAACAGCTTTATGAAATGTGTCTAAAAATCATCATTCCAGACAATATCTTCATCTCAAACTCTCTGAAGCCATTTACTATCCTTTCCTTTAAGCTTACATTGTACTGTTGTTAAGTTATTAACTCTCTTTATATAGTTCTATGCTGCATAACAACCTTTCAATGAATAGAACACTTGTGCAACAATGGTACAATAATATTATAATATAGTTTTATTGTACATTTTTTATGTTAAGATAGATTTAAATATACAAATATTTACCATTGTGTAACAGGTGTCTACAGTATTCAGTACAGTAACATGCTGTAGAGGGTTACAGCCTAGGGAATAGTCAGCTATACAGTACAGACTAGGTGTGCAGTTGAGTATACTATCTAGATTTGGGCAAGGAAATTCTATGATATTTGCACTATGACAAAACAATTTAATGACACATTTTTCAGAATGTCCCCATGTCATTAAGAAATGCATGGCTGTATTTACAAACACACAAGACATTTATTGATCTATTATCTGTCAACATTTATTTAGATTTATCGTGTGTCTTATCTTTATTGTTTTCTCCACTCTTCATCTATTCTTTCATTTTTTATGACTAAAATGTTTTGGTTTCTCTTTCACATATTCAGAGAGTTGAAATGACTCAATGTTAGTCTTCTATTCCTAAGAAATATAGTGTATTTTCTCTTTTCTCTCAACTTCCAGGATGAAGTCCTTTGGATTGTAAACCCAAGTTTAGGATTCTCTTAGGCATGGCCATGTGAAGGGATCCTGAATTCTAGGAGTTTTGTTCAGGATCTGCTGCTTTCTCATTGTGCCCGTTTCATAGACACTGCTCCTGCGTTCAGCAAAACCTCTACAGGAAGAAGCTCACATGTTGGTCTCTCTGTCTCTGTTGTAGTTTTCTCTCCTGGATTTTGATTCTGTCCTGTTAGAACTCCAATCACTTCAGCCTTTGCTAGTTTATTTATTCATTTATTTTTGTTCACGGTTTCTAGTTGTTCTCAATAAGTGGGTTGGTCTGAATTATATTTTCTACCATTACCTAAATCTGAACTTTCATATTTAAATTTTAACAACATACAGGTATTAGAATTTATATCTTCCATTAACATTAGTCTGTCCCAAATCAAGAATTTATTCTTCTTCATCTCCAATTTCCTATATTTCAATCATTTGGAAATTTATTTACATGTTGCTATATTTTACATTTATCATGTTTTACCATTTCCTTACTCATTTTTGTGTGTGTGTGTGTGTGTGTGTGTGTGTTTTAATGTATTGCATAGTACCTTCTTTATTGGTCTCTGCTCTTCAGGTTTGGGCCTTCAAGAGTGGTGTCAGTCATTCCTATTGTGTGAATTTGTCCATGCTGTTGGGCCTATGCATGGCTTTCAAATGCTAATTATAATGCTTTCTTTATAATATCATTGAGATTGTGAACTGGAGTAGTTGAGAAAGAAGGATCACTGACAGGTTATAGTTCTTGTGATTATTAAGAACTTCCTTTTGTAGTGAGAGTTTCTCAGCATTTGTATAGCATAAAAATATCCTCATGATTTGGGCTGATTCCAAAAGTTTCATCCATATATTTCTCCCTCAATCCTTCTTTTCATCAATCTTCCAAATAGTATTAATTCCAAGCCTCTAATCACTTGACAAGTCATTAGCTACTGCCTAGGAAATGATGCAGATCTCAACTAGAGGAAAATGTTCTCTCCAGGCTAAGTAGACACGTACCACCTGAAATTATGTTCCTTTTAAGGCATTCTATCTCTTAGTCTTTTAAAACCACATAAAATAGGGCTTAATGCCACAGTCTCCTTCTGACAGAAAATATGTAAAATACACTCAACTCATTTTTTTTTCTCAGAAGATTGCTCTATGTTAATGCCCCATGGATTCATAGGTGTAGTTGGAGGGAATATGGTGGTGTAGTGGGTATAGATAGGCTGGGAGCATGAACTCTCTGCTTATGGAACTTATGTGTGCTTCAGGATCTCCTTAGGGTCACTTAGATTCAGTGATGAAATTCTGTTAGGCATGTTTGACTTTATGGCCACATGGATCAGATAAGTCAACTTTATATGGGCAGTATAATTCCACAGGCATCCAGTATACAGTGGTAAAGATTCAGTATCTACCATGGTCCACTTGTAAACCAAGAGCTATTTTTCAAAATGAAAATATTCATGTGATAAAAATGGCACAGCTTTGATCTAAAAAAGGGATTGGCAAATTTTTTATGTAAAAAAGATAAATTATAAATATTTTGGCTTTGTAGGCCATGTGGTCTTTGTCATAACTATTCAACACCGCTGTTGGAGCACAGATAATTGTATGCAAATGAATGAATGTTGCTGTACTCCCATAAAAGGATTTATAAAAAGAGGCATCAGGGAAGATTTTGCCTACAGCAAACTAAAGTTTGTTGACCTGCTGTTATAGAAAACTGAGATTCTCTGCTGTGATTTTCCTATCAGAGCTTACTGACTATACATAAAAGCTTCCCTGTTGCCTACCAATATTTCAAGCAATATTGTAGCTTTGGAGGCATAAGAACTGTATGGCAGAGCTGTTTTCATTATAGACTGCACTAGACAGATTATTTTCTCTTGTTTCATGATTTCCTCTTGTGGTCAGCCTTTGAAATTACCTGGCGAAGGATAAGAGAAGCACTGCCAACTGGGGCAATTTTAACCTCCATAATCAAGGCAGTGTCCCTCATCTTATCGGTTGGTTTTTAACATGCAGTGATTTCTTGCTTACTTTCAGAACTAGAAATGTATTTCAAACTTCTGGAATTCCAGAAATGTTTACTGAGATGGCTGGCCATATCATTTGCCACCTAGACTTCATAGGTCTTAGCAAGATGTCTAAAGAAACTGTTAACCACCAATCTTAAGGTTCTAAGCCATGATATCTAATAGGATCATCAGAATATCATAGCATATACAGCTTAAATTGTGGCAGAGAAGGGGGAGCCAATAATTCTGAGGCAAGTTGGTTAAGTGTGCTGTTAGCCTTACCAGGAGAAGGCAAATTGCCTCTGGGAGTTTCTGCTTATTTGGATGAGTGAAGGGTGGCATTTGCCATAGCAAGAGAAATCAGGCCTGGAAGAGTTTATGAAATTATATTTGAAACAGCTTATTGGAATCATAATATGACTAGATTTCACATAACTCACCACTATTCTCCAATTCCCTTCTCTTTTCTATATTTATTAAACTGGAGAGCTAAATGGGGATGTCATAAAAATGACATCTTCTATCTCCGATGATAGAGCTATGATTGGTGACTTTTCTAGTAATGGAGAATTTTCTTATGTGTTTTAGCATTTTGGTAGACAGAAGGAGCTCTAAGGGCTTCTACTAAATAATTAATGTCTTTCTTTCCTGGTTCATATTACTTTATCTACATGTCAAAAGTCCACTGTGGGGATTCTTGTAGTTGCTGGAGAACATGTGTTCTAATTATACACTAGGATCTGGGGAAATAAGCATAGTATGAGTTTGGGATCCCACTGTGCCCATTTTAATTTTGAAATGGGACAATTTTGTAACTGATCCCCATGGAGTTCCCACTAACTCATGGGGCTTATTTGTGTTCTTTTATCTCTATGAATCATTGTTGTCTCAGAGCCAATGCTTAATAGTCTCTAAATATTTAGGTATTTACCTTTTACAAGTACAGTTATCCTCATAAATGGCTACAGGTCCTCTGGGAGAAAATAAGGCGGAACTTACTGAAAAGTTCTTGGCATCCCCTTCACTTAAGGTTCTCTGGGTCTATGAGTTCACTCAGGTATGGAAATTGCGATATAGTTTATGAATTTGTGGCAGCTCGACATGTGACTGCCTCCCAGAACTAGAGTTTATTCAGTTGTACACATTATGTACATTTTTTGTGAGTTGCTCATCTCATTTAGAGCTTGACACTCCATTATCAATCACCTATGGGTTCAGATCTTGGAGTTTCAGACTCCTCTGATTACCTACTTAATTGAAATCTACTATAGCATTTGTGTTCATTTTACTTTAGTTAAAGACCCTTCTCTGCCAGACTGGGATTTTGGTACATCAGTGAAATCGTTCAACCCATTTCTATTGCATCTTCTTGCAATGGTACCCAGAATACATCCATTAATGCAGTGACAAGGATATTGGTACACCCTTGACTAATGGCTTTCTCAAATTCTTAATGGACCCTTAGCAGACTTGGTTATAGGATTAATAAAAGGAATGCACATGAAAAATAAACTCTCAAATTTCTATTGTCTATGCATTTAAATTGCTTTCTCTATAGTATCTGAAGAAATTTCTATTTGAATTTTATTTAGCATAGACCACTATTAAGTCCCTGTTTTAGTCAACTAAGCAAACAATTATAAACACTCCAGGCTACTCCAGCTAGCACACTGAAATCAGAATCTTTTATATTGATGCTTTAGATATTTATACTTATGTACATGAATGTATAGGTTTATATTTATCTATAAATATATCCTTTTATTTATATGGGCCTTATTGATAATTTTAGCTGAATATAAAATATTATTTTATCCTTGGTTCCTCCCAATTCATTATATTCTTTGTATAAATTTGAAAATTTTGCAATTTTTTTTTGGTGGGCAAGCCTTTCTAATTCTAGATCTGACTTTGGATTTGATTAGTAAGTATACTGGGATCTGACTCTGATTAGAGATTTAGAGATAATAAGAGATAGTAGAAGTTGATGTGAGCAGAATTGACATCCTTTTGCAAAACAGCTCTCCAAGAAAAGTCATATGTCTACCTCAAAGATGCAAAGAAATGTGAGTTTTTGGCCTTTTATTTTCATCTTTAAATTTTAACTTCTTCCTAGATTCACAAGGAAGAACATCTAACCTATTTGGAGTATTCAGATATGTGCATCTTCCTCCCAATTCTTTGCCTTCCCCTCCCCTCCACTGCCCTCCACTCCTCTCCCCTTCTTTCCCTCCTGTCCCTTCCTTTCTCTTCCTCTTCCTTCTCTTCCCTCCCCCTTTTCTTTCTTCTCTTTTCTTTCCTATCACATAGTAATCTCTAGTCCTTCACCATTTTCTTCAAGGTAAGAAGTTTCCTGAATGTACACTACATGCAAGGGTTGTTTTGTTTGTTTGTTTGTTTTTGTTTTTGTCTTATTTTTTTGAGACAGAATCTCACTCTTTCACCCTAGATAGAGTGTCTTGGCATCATACCTTAGAATTATCTCAAACTCCTGCCTTAAAGTGATCCTCTTACTTCAGCCTCATGAGTAGCTGGGACTATAGGTGCCTGCCAACTAGTTTTTTTTTTTTTTTTAATTTTTATTAGCTGGTCTCAAACTCCAGAGCTCAAACGATCTACCTGCCCCAGCCTCCCAGAGTGCTAGGATTATAGGTGTGAGACAGCAAGGTTGTTTTTTTATCAACCTTGTCCATATCAGCAAAAATATCATAGGAAGTCTGATTTCCCTTCTCCTAACCATCCACCCCATTTCTACTACTGATAGCTATACCTGCAAGGAGAGTGGATGAAAATGAATATGATCAGGTACTCATGAACTGTTATTTAAGGGCCTACTATAGAATAAAAAATACCAAGTGCTGTTTGCTTCTCCATACAGAAAGCATTCAAGTAAGCAGTCTTAGATACAAAGCATAAATAACATGACTATTTTGTTAAATAGAATGTCTCCAAGTAATATGCAGCAATAAATAGATCCTTCATATTTCTATATAGCCTTCATATATTGGGAAGGGTAGAGTTAAAGAATACTGGAATTTATTTGTGTAAGAATATCTTTTAAGTAAAAATGACAAAATGACAACCCAATAACATAAAACTTTGGACTATCAATTTAATTAAGCACATGAATCACTTTTTGTATATTCAATATTGTTTGAGATTTTATGTATGTCAATGAGAAACTTTGAATTTCTAGGTTTTATGTTGCATCATACATCCCTCTTGTGAAAATTTAACAGACTAAATTAATACATAAGGTGGAAATTGAAAACTGTACACCAATGAGGTTAGAGACATGTTTTCCAAGAATTATTGAACGTATCTGTGCACTTAGCTCTGTGCAATTTTCAGAAGGCACTTTATGAATGCACTTTGGGGTAGAGTAGAAACATGGAGAAAATGTTCTTTGAATATTTAAGTTTGTCTTTGGCATTCTCAACTTTGAAATTCCTTCATTTAAAAAATAAAATAATATCCTATTTGAAAATATATTTATGTAACTTGGGGGGTAGGTTGATAAGATTATATGAGGAATTCAGATACTATACTCAGTTTAAATATTTTACTCAGACTAAGAACATTGTATAAGACATAAAACACATCCTTTGTAGCCTGAGGAGATGTGATAAATCACCATGTGCCTTTATTTATTTTGGAGAAAATTTATGGTAAAGACTTTGTCTAAAAAGTTAGAGAGCTATTAGAAAAGCCATGTATATTTATAAATTAGATCCATTTAAGAAAGATAGTAATGCTACCTTACTTTGGTAGCATTTGATATGGACTTTAGCTTTTAACTAGAAGTTCCCTCAAATCTAAAAAAATAGACTTAGTTGAACAAAATTCCTTATTTATATATTGAAATCTATTAACATTTATCAAAGGCCAGCTTTACTGATGTAGTTTAGGTAATTGAGAAATAAAAGAGAAATTTGAACTTCTCTCTTAAAATAATTAAGATGATACAAATATAGTTGTTTGTACAAATTTATTTAGTTGTCTGTTTCACTGATCCAGTTTCAAATTGGCAAACAAGGGCGGTTATTGGTCTTTATTTGGAAATAAGGAAATGCTGGGGGAATTAGGAGAACAGCACCAAAGCCATTTATAGTGTAGATACTTGTAAAAAGGCATTTCTCAGCACCCAGTATAGTCCTCATAAATTCTTGTTGAATGACACGTTTCACACAGGAGGTAGATGATTAACACTAATGTGAAGTTTGCCAAATATTTTATTTTATTTTATTTTTTCATGGGTTCTCATGTACCATTTTGTTTTATGGAATATTATCTTACCCTAGGAAATATTCCTATTGGAAGGATCATCTTTCTTATACATAAGTCTACCTGTGCAAGAGACCTATATTTCATTCCTGTTTGTTTGTTTTTGAATACTTATCTCAGGCTAAATAGCAGGGTATTTATTTTGTGGATGCAGATCTGTCTCTGGATGAGAAGATGACTGCCTCTGGATATCCTACTAAAAAGCTAACTGACAAAAGGACAGTACAATTTCTCAGGAAATGATTTCTCCATGTAAAATAATACTAAAGTTAGTAAACTTATTTTAGAAGGCACAATAGGAGTCATTAATTACTATAGGACTAAGAGCAGAAAAACCCTTGAGTATAGTGAATTTTGATATTTACTTAGTGAGAGTCACTTGATTATCTATCTTACAGAAAATAGTGAACTGCTTCGTAGAGATAGAGTGGTGATTTTAAATGTGATTTGAGGTCAAAATATATATCGAATTATAACAGATGTGAATTTGCCCCATGATCCTTGAAAGAAAAAAATATCACATTCTTCCCTGTAGGTGGTTTAACTGTTTCTTCTCTCAACTATTGGGTCTCTTACCCTCTCACACAGTTTGGATCTCCGGTTCAAGAGCCTAGTCTTTGGAAAAACAATTCCCCCTGGGACCAGGAAAGGAAATTGTTGTCAGTGTTTTGAGTTACTTATAATAAAGAGACCAAGACAGCAATTATTTCAGCAGATTATTCCTCTATAATTATGTTTAGAAGACATCCAGTTGCAGGTATACTAACAATATTAAAACCAGATAAGAATTAAAGCAACCACAATAATTATTTCAAATATTTAGATGCTCAGTGGGTCAGTTATTTCTGTGGGGTTTGCTTACATTACAAGGTTATGCTTAATGTGCCATTGTTTTAGGAACTTGGCAGAATTTTGCGAAATTGTACCACTTAACAATTTTGTGAAGTGACTTTTGTAAAAACATTAAATCTGTATTCCATCAACAAGAGTACAAAATGTACTCTGAAGACTTTTAGGAATGAATGGACGTGAAAGGCAAGGCATGTTGTCATTTCTGACGAAATTGAGGGGATATCAAATGCATGTTGTTCTTTATTTTGGATTGAAATTAAAGACTTAGGGGTCAACATTTAGAAACCATAGCATAAAATATTAGATTTAAATATTTTTCAAAATTTAAATGTGATGGCTCTGCAATCAGATGGTATTTAGAGTAACATTATGGAGTTACCATTCATGCTGGATTTAAGTTGAAATTCCTAAGAGCAGTATCAGGCTCCTATGGGCATGTGCTATGAAGAAAAGGTAGTTAGAGATGGTGAATCTAATAGGCTCTAAAGGTGTTTTTTTAAAGTCACATTTCAGTGTGCATGCTAGGCTATGTTTATATTTTAGTTTCAGGGATCTCTTTTTTTTTTTTTTTGCAGTTTTTGGCTGGGGCTGGGTTTGAACCCACCACTTCCAGCATATGGGGCCAGCGCCCTACTGCTTTGAGCCACAGGCGCCACCCACAGGGGTCTCTTAATAGCACCTTCCAACTGCATAAGGCCTGACACATAAAGCTAGTGCTTCTGATGGCCCTTCCGACATTATTTAAAGGACTGTCCATCAGCTGTTTTATCTATGACATTCGTATAGACCAAGGGCAGTGGGACCTGTACAGTGACACCAAATTTGCCACTTTCACCTGTGTGGACTGATGTTAACAGGCTTTTCCTCTGCCATGGATTAGATATCTGGCCCCTCCTTTCTTTTACTTCTCCATTTTATTCGCACTGATACTTGTTTTGGTTGCTTTAATGTGACTAATGGATTTACAGTCACTTTATTTTTCTCTGTATTGTTGATGTTTGTTACTGTTTCACCTGAATTAGAATGAAATCTCCAAGTGTATTTGATACAAATATTGACAGGCCTCTGTGTGCAGTTTAGCTAACTTTCATTTACAACTAAAAGCTATGATTCACATGCCTAAGGCTGTGAAAAAATTTATAGGTCGTTTGTGAGAAATGCAAGACAGGAGAGCTTCATCAGGAACTTAAATTTTTTTACTAACAGCATTTAAAGCAGTTTGAAAACAAAACATATTTAATGGCCTGAAATATTAAATATTTAATACTCATATGATAGAGTCTCCAAAGAGAAAGCTCAACCATAATTTGAATGGCAAGGAAGCCATTGTGAAGGGGTTTTAATCTCACCGTGATAGATGAGGGTTTAGATAAAGAACATAAAGGAAAAGAATAGAAGTAAACATTCACAACGGATCCTTCTACAACTTAATTTTTATTGTTTTCCCCACTGATTTTTCTTCATTGGTTCATAACTGATACTTCCTTGTCTCTACTGAAACTGGATTCCAGGGATTGGATCTATACCATAACAAGTTGATCTTTTACTCTTAGGGAAAACTCCAAAATTTCTTTCTTTCTTTTTTTTTTTTT
>NW_003852408.1:32075306-32077806 GCF_000181295.1 Otolemur garnettii
CATTTCTACTGAGTCTTGTAGGAAAGAGATAATGTGGTGATTATGGAGACATAGAGATGGTTCATTTACACCACAAATAATCTTTGTGTTGGCTACTTTGACATGATGACCATGGGCTGTCTCCCATGTGGTAGGATGTGTAGCAGCACTCCTGGCATCTAGCTATTAGATGCCAATAGCATCTCCCACCTCTACCTAACCGTGACATCCAAAAATAACTTCAGACTTTGCCAAATGTCCTCCTGGGTAATGAAATCATCCCTGACTAAAAATCACTGCTCTAAACTGTGAACCTTTTTAGACCATGGACCACAATTTGTACTACCAGAGTTCCTAGTCCAGTGCCTTGCACATAGTAGGTACCCAGTAAATTTTAGTTGAATGAATGGAAGACCAGAAATCTCAAAACTAAGCATTATCATTATAGAAGGAGAATGATCTCTTGATTTTAAAATGGTTGCTTAAAATACAGGTTGTCCAAAAAGTTTGTGTGCCATTTTAAATTTTAAATGGCACACGTATGGCCACCCTATATAACCAGAGACTTGGTTTCACAAAATAATGTACGTATACAGTATTACATTTGAGGAGACACTCTAAGCTTGATGAAACTCTTTGTCATAATGACTCCCATCTAGCGAACTCTACATCATACCTGAGGCAATGTACCATCTGCACAGTTAATCCATATGACTGGGGTTTCCCTTTGTCACGGGCAAAAGAAACGTAGGCCTTGAGTTCTATGTTTTAGAGAGCCCTGTATACCACAAGTCCCAAAACAAAACAGACAGTACATTTGTTAGATTCTTTGGCATCTGTATTGTTAGATTCAGTGCTAGATTGGATCAAGGACAGGCTCTCAGCAGAAGACAGAGCCTGGCCCTTTAGCCTTGAACATCTGCTCTCCTAACCCCCGAGCACTGCTTTTCCATATCTCTTGTGCTGTGTCTCTGAATTGCTGTGAAGCTGTATTGACTGTACTCTGCTGACCTCAGAGATGAACACTGGTTAGCATATAGGGAAGATGCAAGCAGTAGACAGAGTCAGATAAAAGATAGACTGAATGGGAGTAAATGAGTAAAAAAGTAGTAAAAATCCTTCTCATAGATAACATGAGTACAAAGATTTTTGCATAATAAACACTATTCCCAGAAATGTAACTTGATTTGCTTCTTTTTGTGTTCTGATTAGAGTTTCCAGCAGTACCCATCAATTGGCACAGATTCTGTACCACTTGTGTATGGAAACATTTTGCCATAAAATAATGTATATTATTTTTAAGTTTAGGTACATATGTAAAGTGCCTAGATGTAACATATGATGAATGTGATATTCATTCTTTATTTTGGCAATTAGATGGACTGAATACTAGAATTTATAGACTCATTAAAAATATTTAATAAGATTTCATTACTTATTTTTGCTTTAACGAATACTCATTATTCATTGATTATTATACCTATTTTCAGTTTTATTGGACATTTTAAAAACTATATTCATTTTTAGTAAATAATTTTGATATACTCATTACTTTTAATTGGTAAGCCATGTTAGAAGGAAATAGCTTTATTAAAAACATGAAAATCATTTTATTTTAAATTTTTATATTTAATTCATATAGTCTGATAAAATACATTTACATTTTGTACATGCTTTGAATTTAATTATATGTTATTTTAAAAATTCTTTAGATCATTATGGTCAATAGAAAGTAAGTTATGTAAAAATCTTGGTTTTTTAAATGGCAATCATTTTGCTGAAAATAAGTCTTATGGAATAAATACATAATAATTTGCATTATGTAAGTTTTTATTTTATTACTCATCCCCAAACTGCTGGCCCATCAACAGAAGGTCTGGTCTTTGATATTTGCCAACTTTTGGTCACATAAAATCATAGCTTTCCATATATTGTCTTTGATTTTGTCGTTATGAAGGTATATTTGTCAAGGTAGGAGGATAGAACATATTTTATTTAACAGTTTGTTGGCTTGATTTATAATTTTTAAATATTTAACATATGGTGTGTGGGCCTCTATTTGTATTCTTGTCCCGGGCGGGCCTACATACAATAACTTTATGAGGTTGGTATTATCATTTTCATCTTGTAGAGAAGCAACCTAAAGCTGAGAGCAATTAAATTGCTTAAGATAACCCAGTAAATCAGTAGAAGAGCTGACTTCTCAGCCTGGTCTCTTTACCTGCAGAGCTCCATGAAGCCACAATGTCAGTCAGTTACTGAAGACACATCTTCTGTTTATTGACATTAGAAGGAAAAAACAGAGATGGAGAGCACACGGGGGAGTAGGGGTATTTTTCTGTTATCTGCCTGCTCTCTCCAGAAACATCAAACTAGTTAGGACGATCTTGCATCTCAGAAATCTGTAAGTGTGTGTGTGTACATGTGTGTATGCATATGTATATAAGGTGTGTGTATGTTAGAGGTTGACAGTGAAATTAGAGACTGATGCACTACTGGCTCTATTAATAGCAAAGCGAGA
>NW_003852408.1:32082806-32088132 GCF_000181295.1 Otolemur garnettii
ATGTGTAGATCGGGCTGTGATGAGGATAAGGTCAGGTAATGTGACAGAGACTAAAGATGATAGTTTAATCATGGGGTCATGAAGGCCTTTTTGAAGATATTCCTTTTGGGTTGATGCTCAGAATTTGGGAGAACAGCCATGTGATGATCATGGAGATAGAATGTTCTAAGTAGAAGAAGAGCAGGTACAAGGACTCTGAGGTGGAAATGAACTTGGCATGTGCGGAAGGCAAGTGTGGCTGGGTCGTCTGAACCAGGAAAAGAGCACAAGGGAAGGTAAAGAAGCCTAGAAGCTTGAAAGGACCTCCTAATTCAAAGTAAGTACATATTTAAAGCATATTGTAAGTATATGTAAGGTAGATTAAAAGCCAGATGTCTTCAATTCTTCAACATTTATGAATTTGTGCCCCTCATAATGTGAATTTGCATCCTTCCTGTCAAGAGGCAGAGTCTATTTTGCCATATTTTGACTTTGGGAAGGCTTTGTGACTTGCTTGGCCAATACAATATGGTGGAAATGATGGAGACTAGTTCCAACTAGTTCCTCGAGGGGTCTTATGTGCCTCTGCTCACTCTTAAACAGTTAGCACTGCCCTGAGAACAAGCCCAGGCTGATCTGCTGGATGATGACAGACACCTGGCCCAGTCACACCACCACCAGGCCAACAGCCAACCAAGTACTTGTCTAGTAAGTGAAGCTCTTCTAGATTAGAAGACCCCAGCTGAACTGTCAGCTGACTGCAGGCACATGAAAGAGCCAAGCAAGGATAAACTAAGCCTGGCTTGGCTAAGCAGAATTGTCTGGTCAATCTGTGTATGCATGAGAAAGAATAAATGGTGGTTATTTTCAGATACTAATGTTGGGGTCATTATCATACAACCGTAACTTGCTGATACGCTGATACTATGGGAGGAGCCACTGGATAGTCTTGGGTAGTGATCAGGATGGAGGTAAAGAATTCTGACTGCTGTGTGTCAGCAGGAAGAGCACACATGCAGGTGGCTGTTACATTCATTGAGGATAAATGTTGTTAGCTTGGAATATGGTTTCAGTTTGCAGTGATATAGAGAGTATAATTATTTAGGCAAGGTTACTATTGGCTGTCCATATGAGGTGAATGCCTCACTTTGACTTCTGTTTAACCAGCTCATGTGTAGAAGTTATCCAAAACATCCTCCACATTGTCTAGTCTATAGACATAGTTGTGCATTAGTGTGACCTTTGAACATTGTTTCAATTCATTGGATCATTTTTGTTCATTACTGTATATGTGGCCCTTTCACTTTGTGTAAGATCAATACTTTTTTTTGTATTTACTGTATTATACTTTCTGCTTTTTTATTTTTGTTTTATTTTTTAATTGATGTTGAAAGTATTTATTAATGAATAAACGAATGAGGTGATCAGTAAACAAAATCAAGAGCTTTCTTATAGTCTAATGAAAAGCACTCATGAAATACAATGCAAAAACTTTGTTTTAATACACAATGTAAAATATGAAATAGAATTCAAACCAATAAGAATTGTAAATAGAGGATGGATAGCTGGGCTTCAAACCTCTGTGTCTGGCTCTACAGGTAATACTCTTCACTCTCAGAGGCTGAAAAGAGGCCCAAGGGTCCAAAGCAGGACTGATTGACTTTATTCTACCATTGAGTAGAAAAGTAATTAAAGAGGTCTGCATTAATGACTGAAAATGTTGTCACAAAAAGCAGTCTTTTAAAATATATATAAAAATCCTAATTGTGGACTTTTACAGTTATTCTGGAACGATTCCATAATATATAAAAGTATCTTTTAAGAAGAGATGTTTAAATTTCCCTGAATTGCTTTTTCTGTTTTGCAAATGATACAAAATTATTTGCCTCCTTTTTGCTTAATCCAACTCTCTACTTACCTATTTATTTATTTATTTTCTGAGACAGAGTCTCACTCAGTCACCCTGGGATCGAGTGCTTGGCATCATAGCTCACTGCAACCTCAGACTCTTGGGCTCAAGCAATTCTCTTGCCTCAGCCTCCTGAGCAGCTTGAACTATGGGTGCCCACCACAATGCCTGACTACTTTTTTTTAGAGATGGGGTCTTTCCCTTCTCCCTCTTGCTCAGCTTGGTTTTGAACTCCTGAGCCTCCACCTCCCAGAGTGCTAGGATTACAGGCACAAAACACCATGCTCGGCCGTACTTATTCTTTAATAGCCATTGCTGTGTCAAATAAAACTGGCATAGGTAAATGATTAAAAAAATGAAACTTGTTTTATTAGATTCAGAGCCCTCTTGGAAAATGTAGTGGGTGTATTGGTAGGATGTTAGGGCAGTTTGTATCATGGCAGCTCTGCTTGAATCATTTCTCAGGTACTCACAGACATCCTTTGCTGGGAAAGAAAAAATTCAGCCTCTTTTGTGTTGAAAGGACACTCTGTCCCGATCATTATAGCTGAGCTATCTCAGCACCAAGCTTTTCCTAAACTGAACTACCATAACACAACTTGTATAGGGATGACATGTTTGTTACAGAGGTTAGCAATTTTAGAACATAACTCTAGTGCCTTTCTAGAGGGCTTTATTCAGAAGATTCTAAGCCACTTGGTGAAAGAAATACCTGCCACAGGTGAGGATATGAGGATGAGCAGGCATTAAAACCTTGATTATAAGGTAGGTAGCCAATTTCTTATTCTGTCGATTATTTTGGTTATAACCCGGAAACATTTGGTTATAAGCTTTATCCATTTGTTCATTCATTCACCTATACATTCGTACAGATAAAGAACTCATTCAAGTGTTCTTTCATTTTGGAAGTAACTACTACATTTTGAAAACTGTGCTAAAAGTTCAAAAGGGGTAGAGGAATAATGATAATTAATGCACCAATTCAGGCTTTAATTTGATGAGCATTGTCCATGTTCTTTTACTTCTTTTGTGGACAGTCAAAACTTATTTGGTTACACATTCTACTGAATAATGCCCAGAAGGTTACCATCATTTACTACTCTAAATAAATACTTAACTGAAATTAAATAGAAAAGAGACCTATGATTGTAGTCAACCTGTTTTAATTCTTAGGTGAGTCCAGACAAGAGAACATAGAGGATGGTAAAATTTCCATGCCAAGGGGCCTTCCTAAAAAAAACCCCATACACTTGAGCCACATGTATTTTAGCCTTAATCAACTTGCTTCCCCCACAGTTTTCCCAGCACCCACCTCAGCACCCCAGCACCCACCTTTGTTCTGTTAAAAAAGGCATAGTTCTCCAAGTATGTGCCACATTTCTAATGGGCATTTTGTTTGCTTTTAAGATTGCTGCCACTACCATGGAGTCAGTCATTAATGCCCCATGGCTTAGTAGCAGGGAGCTAAGGGCTATTACAATTCTGGGGCCCAGTGACGAACAGAAGAAACCTAATGGAAAGTGACCTTCTTTGAAAATAGCCTATCAACAAGGTCATGTGGCAGCCACGTCAGACCTTCAAAGCTCTCCTGGAACATTTTCAGGAAGAACTTGATTGCAAGCTATGCCTGGCTGCCTCCACTTCTCATTCCAACAACACTGGGACTATTTTCTAAACTCTTGTGAGCATAATAACAGATGAGCAACCCTGTAATGCAAGGCTGTAATTCCACTGAGGGGTGCTGGCGGTGACCATGAAGTCAGAATCAGAGTGGTTTGTCAGTAGAACCCCCAGGGAGGAATCACAGCCTCCTTTACTTCTTGCTTATTTTCTTTAATATGTAGATGTCACTTTGCCTCTCCCATCATATCCTTGTAGTCCTTGTCTCTGACTTCCTGGCCACCAAAGAATAGTAATACTTTTTGTCTCCTACTGTTTTGGTAGTTTCCTAAACTATTAGCATTTTACAACTTTGATGTGGACATGATTCTGCTATTTTTTATTCCTGTTAGAGGCTTAGCAGCTGAAAGGTCAAATTACCCCAAAGAATCATTCCGTCTGTGTTCTAGATGTGACTACATGGCCCTGTGCAAACTTGCTTACAAGGGAGGTTGACTTCAGATGGGACAGATAGTATTAGAGCAGGCTGCGCTTTGGGGAGGGATGTCAGGAAAAGCTGCTAGAGCAAAGAAGGATGAGATCCAAATACAGAAGAAGGAACTGCCTAATCGGGTTTGATGAATCTGTATAAGTATTTATGCATATGAATAGCAATTAGGTGAGGGCATAGACTAGTGCTCCTAGTCCTTTCAACCTGATATCCTATTTGCCATTTCTCCTTCCTTCCCCTGTGGTTGAGGCAGGCAGTGGAGCTGCCTCACACAAGAATACTCTCCATCTAACCCAGGCCAATAACAGCTTTCCTCCATTCTGATGCTAAGATTTGTCCAACTTCACCATCCACCTTAACTGGACTTCTGTTATTAAAGGCCACAAAGTCTCTAATACCTGAACCTATTTAAGTTTCTTTTTCTGTACTGATATACAAAAACATCTCAACTGATTTTCTTTTTCTTTTCATTTTTAAATTTCAGATTAATATGAAGGTACAAATGATTAGGTTACATTGTTTGCATTTGTTAGGCAAAGTTCAAGTTGTAGATGAGCCTTTTATCCAGGGGCCTATGCTGTATACCTTTAAGTGTGTCCATTAGGTGAGAGCTTACCAATACCCACTCTTCCCATTCTCCTCTCCCCTCCTCCCCTGCATGAATTTAATTGTGTTTTTTTCTTGTGTAGGCATATAGTTATTTATTTATTGGTCTCATATTAGTATTGATTACACTGGATACTAGCTTTTCCATTCTTGTGATACTTTACTTTTTTATTTTATTTTTATTATTTTTTTTAGAGACAGAGTCTCCCTTTATGGCCCTTGGTAGAGTGCCAAACTCCATTTCCTGGGCTTAGGTGATTCTCTTTCCTCAGTTGAGACTACAGGCCCCCGTCACAACACCCGGCTAATTTTTTGTTGTTGCAGTTTGGCCGGGGCTGGGTTTGAACCCTCCACCCTGGGTATATGGGGCCAGTGTCCTACCCACAGAGCCACAGGGGCTGCCCATTGTGATAGTTTACTAAGATGAATGTTCTTCAACTTCGTCCAGGTAAATACAAATGATGTAAAGTCTCTATCTTTTTTATGGCCAAATAGTATTCCATGGTATACACGCACCACAGTTTATTAATCTATCCCTGTGTTGATGGGCACTTGGGTTGATTTCACATCTCAGCAATTGAGAATGGAGCTGCAATGAACATTCTAGTGACAATATCTTATGGTGAAATGATTATTTTTTTTTTCTGGGTAGATATCTGGTAATTTCATTGTGGGATCAAATGGAAAGTCTACTATTGAAAATTCTCCATACTTCTTTCCAT
>NW_003852408.1:32088587-32091032 GCF_000181295.1 Otolemur garnettii
CTCACAACAACCTTAAAACCTTAAACTCTCGGGCTTGACTAATCCTCTTGTAGTCCCAGTAGCTGGGACTAGAGGCATGTACTACTACACCTGGCTAGTTTTTCTATTTTTAGTAGAGAGGGGGGTGTCTCTTTCTTGCTCAGGCTGATTTTGCCCACAAGCTCAAGCAATCCACACACCTTAGCCTCCCATGGTGCTAGGATCACAGGAATGACCCACCCCACCCAGCCTGTCCTTCTCAGTTTTTCAACATAGAACTAACTCTATACAGTAAAATAATTCTTGGGACATAATGGACCACAACATGAGATCTTAATTGGGATCTTAATTCCCAATTTTTTGTTTTAGTTTCATTTTATTTTGGATTCTGAGGATGTTCCTCAAGCCAGGACATATGATCCTCGACTTATAAGGAGTTACATCCAAATTTTTGACTTACTGATGTGACTTCATCCTGAATCCAAAGGAGTACTGAATGCTTATAGCTTTGGCACTTTCATAAAGTCAAAGACTCTTAAGTGATTAATTCACATGGAATACCTGTATCCAAAAGTCACATGTACTTTATAAAAATATATAACTATTATGTACCTACAAAAATTAAAAAAAAATAATAAAAAAAATGTAAGTAGAACCATCATAAGCCAGGAACCATCTGTATTCTAATACACTAATCGGGCTTCCTAAAGGATCATACCTGTTTCTCAATGTGCTATTAGGCAATCTTTTTGTGTGTGTGTGTGTGTGTTCATTTTTTTTTTTAATTCTTAAGTTTTAAAACTTAAAGATTACTTTATGTTCTTTATTGCCTATATTGTTTCACAACAATCTGCTCTATATCGTGCCATCTCACATCTCACTGAAAACTCAAATTTGCTGTTTGTTTTTTCTACAAAAATACTTCACTTTTTTTGTATTACTTTTTTAAAAACTAAGAGTTCTTTGAATTCCCCCACAATTTCCTCTACTACATCTAGTGATTGTGTTCTTTCTTTTCATCTGCAATATTAGAATAGTTCAATATTTGTAGAAAATATGGGCTCTATGAGGAGGGTCATATGCGCTATGTTTCTAGCTCAAGTATGAAGAATTTGTTTATTTTAGTGAAATGTCAACTCAGGTTGAGCTCTTGGCCCTGCACGGCACTAAGCTCGCCAATGCTTCCCATTAAGTGCAGTGGATATTGTAAAGTTTCTTCTATTAGCATCATTTACATCTGCCCTGTTTCTTGTTAAAGACCTTTAATACTTCAGAAATGTAAGTAGTACTCTTTAGTATCCAAAATGGCACTGACACTCTGTATCATATTACTAGGGGCTATTTCAACATCAAACTGAGAAATTGACATCATAGGCATGCGTTTAGTGTACTATCTGGGTACCTCAATAATATGACCCTGTGATTGATATCTACTATCGTATCAATCTCTATTATCTACTGCTGCATGACAAATCCCCAAACTTAGTAGCTTAAAACAAAAACTAGGCAGGGTGTGGTTGCTCACACCTGTAATCTTAGCACTCTGGGAGGCTGAGGTAGGAGGAACCCTTGAGCTCAGGAGTTTGAGATCAGCCTGAGCAAGAGCAAGATTCCATTTCTATTAAAAATAAAACAATTAGTCTGGTATCATGGTGGATATTCCCAGCTTTTAGAGAGGCTGAGGCAGGAGGAATGCTTGGCCCTAAGAGTTTTAGATTGCTGTGAGCTAGGCCAATGCCATAGCATTCTACAGAGTGATACTCTGTCTTAAACAAAACAAACAAACAAAAAAACTTCTCATGATTCTATGGGTTGACTGCGAGTTTTTTATTTTTTATTTTTTATTTATTTTTTTTCTTTCTTTCTTTCTTTTTTTAGTTGCCGTGGAGTAACCTGAAAGGTACACTGAGCTGGGCATCCAAGATGGCTTCTTCAGATACCTGGTCCCTCAGTGCTATGCTGGCCTTTCTCCAGTAGAATAGATTAGATTTCTTACGTGCAGCTCTGGGCTGCACGAAATTAGAAGTGGAAACTGCCAGTTTTTAAAAGGGAAGGCCTGGAACTGGCATCACATCTTTCCTATCATCTTCTACTGGCCAAAGGAGACAGAGTTAGCCCAGATCCGAGGGGAGTGTCTGACTACATTCCACCTCTTGATGGAGGAATAGCGTGCGTCTACAGGGAGGAAAGAATTTGATGGTGGCCATATTTAGAGAAATGTTATCACAATGATACTCATGATTCAAGCACATGTTAATAAAATTCAAATATTCTTGCAGGAGGGAGAGAGAGAGAGAGAGAGAGAGAGAAAATATTAAGAATTCTTTGCTTTTAAAACTCTCTTACCTGTTTCTTTTTAACTTGTATGCATCTCTACCCTTCATCTATCAAATGTAAAGTTTACTTATGACTAATTTTCACTAAAATATGATAAATTCAACTTAGGTTGTCCTATGATGGCTATAC
>NW_003852408.1:32091684-32093067 GCF_000181295.1 Otolemur garnettii
GTTGAATACTGAAACTCCTCCATTTATCTTCTATTTTACTTTTAACTAATTCATGGATGTGATGATATATTTTCTGGGACAGTGGTACCTTTACCTTCTAATCCTTCCATTAAGCTATTTTTCAGCTATTTAATGTTTAAATTTAGTTTAAAATTTTAGCTTTGAAGAACTCTTTTTTATTCTTTGGGAATCAGTAGGTATAGCATTATGCTTTTGCATTACGGATAAGAATCATCAAATATCACCAAGTTTATTCTACAACATTCCTTCAAAATTTTCTTCTGTTCTTTACTTACCTTAAGATTAGTTTGTTTGTTTTTTCCTCTTGGTACTATCTAATATTTTATTTTTTTCTGTTGTGACTTTTTCTAAAATATATAGAGATTTGGGATTATATGTTAATAAATAGGAATGGAGAAGTAAGTTGCTAAATGGAGGAAGCTAGTTTAGATTTTTCTCTGTCTTGGTGCTATGCTTTGACTATCACCTCCGAAATTCATGTTGACATTTCATTGCTCTTGTGCTATTAAGAGGTGGGATTGTTGAGAGGTCAACACGAGGGGTCAAACTTTATGAGTGGATTAATGCCATTACTGACGGAGGAGGTTGTTGAGAAAAGCGAGGTCTGCCCTCTCTTGCTCTTGTTCTTGCACTTTCTCTCTCACATGATGCTTTCGTTCATGTTATGACACAGCAGGCAGCCCTCACCAGATTTGTACCCCTTCCCTGTCCAGTTAGGACTTCTCAGATTCCAGAACCAAGAGCTAAATAAACTTCTATACTTTTTATAAATTTCTCAGTCTGTAGTATTCTTCTGTAGCAGCACAAAATGGACTAAGATAAGCATAAGTTCTGTTTTGTAGCAATTCTCTCCACTGCATTGAAAGGCTAATTGTGAGCTTTTGGGTGTTGCAGAGTGTGGCAGGCAAACTTCTTTAATGTGAATGGGTGAACGGAGGACAGGAATCAGACATCAGGCAGCTAAGCTGAACTCACTCCAACCAGGCGAAGCCCAAATGAGGAAGTCTTCCTTATGGAGTGCCATTCATTCTGTAGGACATCCTGTTCCTTCCCAGGCACACATTGCAATTTCATAAATTTTGTGGTACTTTTTTGCCTTTGTGTATTTGGGGCTAGATAATGAACTACAAATAACCTAAAATAACCCTCTGGATTTTTGCCTTGTATCCTAAACTGCTGCATGTTGACTGTATAATTCGGGCTTCAGTTGGGGGAAAAAAACATCCTTCTTCGTGTTCTGTATGAACTTTTGTTTCTGGTTTATATTCCAATAGGTCTCCTTTAGTTTTAATAGTCAAAAAATTAGTGAAATATCTAGATTTTTCAGGATTCTTTCTTCTGTTCTCCATTTGGTCCTTAATT
>NW_003852408.1:32094419-32096014 GCF_000181295.1 Otolemur garnettii
ATCTCTTCCAGAAACATCCTCACAGACATGCTCAGAAATAATGTTTAACCAGATAGCTGAGACTCTGTGGCCCAGTCAAGTTGATGCATAAAATTAGCCATCACAGTAAGGTATTCATTTTGAGCATATTGAGCATATAGTTCTTGTAGGGAACACAGAAGGCCCTTCATTGCAGGGTATAGACTTTCTAATTGTAAATGTGTTAGTGGTAAAAGCATGGGAGTTGATGATATTGGTTAGGGGTGGCATTTCAACTGAGAAGGAAAGAAAATCAAGAATAGATGTTTGGAAGATTCTGAAAAAAATTATCTAAAGTGAACTAAAAAAGAATGATAAGCAAATAGAGGGAGAACAAGGAAGTTATGATGTCATAGAAAACATATTATGAAATAGTTTCAAGTAGGAGAGCATAGCCAACTAGATCAAATGCCAGGGAGAGCATACACAAGACCTTAAATATTCATTGGGTTTGGTAACTAAGAGACCAGTGATGCTTCAGAGAAAATATTCCAATTTGAAGTCAGATTGAGGAGAATATAAAAAAGGAGGAAATAAATTCATATTGTGAGAAATGTTTTTAATAACTGAAGGAAAGTAAGACTATGGTAAGAGGAGGGTATAAGATCATGAGAATGGTTTCACTTTTGAAACAGAAAAAACCTGGATTGTTCATTACCTGAAATGGAGGTGCCTCCAAAAAAGGAGAGGCTGAAGGCATCCAGAGAGTTAAAGGGGCAGAGCAAGGCTTTAGCGAAGAATAAACAGGACCAGGAAGAAGGGCACAGGTGATGAGATGATTTTCATCAGAGCTCATATCCTTGAATTTAAAGAGATTTTCTCAACAAGTGTCAAAATGATAGAACTTGGCAGGAATGCAGGAGTGGTGTGTGTGTATATATATAGACACACAGCAGCTAATGAATTAACCTAAAGCATAGCCTGTTCATATGCAATATTCTGCTATATATTATGAAGAGTTCAACTTGCCTCTCCAGTCAAGATAGTAGTAATTATAAAATTGGAAATTAGTTTGTCACTACAGTGGATGTTCCTCTTTTTTGAATTTATATAGAATGACACATACCAGTTCCTGGAATAATGGTGGACTTTGCTCTTAAAACATGGGATGCCATGTAATTGTATGTGTGTGAACAGCCACACAAATCTATAGGTTGATTTTTAAAGAAAGCATCATTTATGGAGGCCACAAAACATCAGATGTAATGTAAACTCACTGGTTGATAAATTTAATTTCCTAAAACACAATGCCTTTTTATCTTATGTGTCTAACCATAAGATTTTAATTCGAAAGATCTTGGCAGTTAATATTAATAGAACCATGAGGGAGTTGATTTTTAAGCCCTCTGAACAACGTCCACTATAATTTGCTTTTACTTTTAAGAGTTGCATCAGAAAAACAGAATCATCTCTATGGCTTTGCTCTTAAGTGAATTGGCAAACAATTTTACTTCTTGTCTCATGTCATTTCAAATATCCTGACTTGCATCTCATCATGATCAGTACATGTTAGACTTTCAGGTGGTCTTGGGAAGGGAAGATACATATAGCATACTCCAGCCCAGCTCTGGGCCACC
>NW_003852408.1:32096904-32098082 GCF_000181295.1 Otolemur garnettii
AAAAGGGTTCCAAGACCATTTAATGGGAGAAAAGACAGTCTTTTCAACAAATAATGCTAGGAAAACTGAATAACTACATGCAAAATAAGTAAGTTGGGCTATTACCTACATAGTATGCAAAAATTAAAGTCAAAATGGATTAAAGACCTAAACATAAGACCCAAAATTATAACACTCCTAGAAGGAAACATAAGGGAATGCTTTATGACATTAGATTTGGCAATGATTTCTTAGCAACAAAAGAAAAAAAACATCGATTAAATTGAATTACATCAAAATTCAAAACTTCTGTGCATCAAAGGACACAATAAATAGTCAGAAGGCAACTTATGGAATGAGAAGAAATATTTGCAAATCATGTATCTGTTTAAGGGTTCATATACAGAATATAAAAGGACTTCCCCACTCATTAGCAAACAAATGAATAACCCAAACAAAAAAATGATCAAAGGACTTGAGTAGGTATTTCCCAAAGATGATATGCAAATGGGCAACCAATACATAAGAAGATGTTTAACATGAAGAATTAATAGGGTAATGAAAATTGAAACCTGAGTGAGGTACCACCTCATATCTATTAGGATAGTTATTTTTAAAATTATTATTTCAGATTTATATGAGGGCACATAGGATTAGGTTACATTGTTTGCATTTGTTGGGAAAGGCCTGAGTTGTATCTGAGTCCCTCACCAAGGACGTTGCCATATACTCCTGTGTTGTACCCATTAGGTGGGAGCTTACTGAGCCCAACCCCCTTTCTCCTCACCCCTTCTTGAATTTAATTGTGTTTTTCCTCTCATTTGGGCCTGTAGTTATTCATCTACTAGTTCAAATTAGTATTGAGTACATGGGATGCTTGTTTCTCCATTCTTGAAATACTTTAATAAGGAGAATGTTCTTCAACTTCATCCAGGTAAATACAAAATGTTGTAAAATTTCCATCTTTCTTTGGTTGAATAGTATTGCCTGGTGTACCTATACCACAGTTTATTAATCCATTTATGGGTTGATGGGTACTTGAGTTTTTCGACATCTGTGGAATTCTGAATTGAGTTGTAATAAACATTAAAATGCACTTTAATATATATATTAATATATATATGCACTTTTTTTCCCTTTTGGGTAGATGCCTAGTAATGGGATTGCAGGATCAAATTAAGGGTCTACTTTTAGCTCAT
>NW_003852408.1:32099015-32100972 GCF_000181295.1 Otolemur garnettii
CTGTCAGGTGTGGATTTGCCCATTTCCTCACCCTCCTTTCACCTGCTTTATTTTCACTGAGTTTTACTTCCACGTGTGTACATCAGTGTTGCTCAGTTAGTTCCAATTTAATATTGAATACATGTGTTACTTGTTTTTCTATTCTTGTGATCTAAGTCATTTTTCACTTGGAAGAATGGTCTCTAGTTCCACGCTGGTTGTTACAAAAGATACTAGACCACTTTTTTAGGGCTAAATAATACTCCATGGTGTATACATACAGCACATTTTATTAATCCATTACATATTGGTGGCTACTTGGCTTGTTTCCATGTCTTTGTGACAATTCTGATGCCTGCTACAACGTGACTGAATCTTGAGGACATTATGCTGAGTGAAATAAGCCAGCTGTTAATGACAAATATTGCATGATTCCCCTTTATACAAGCTACTTGGAAAGGTTAAATTCATAGAAACCAAAGTAGAATGGTGATTATCAGGAGATAGAAGTGGTAGGTTATTGGGAAATACTGTTTAATGGGTATGGAGTTTCAATCTTACAAGATGAACTGAGTTCTTTGGCTGGAGGATAGCAATAGAGTTGGAGCGCAATTTGAGTGTACTTGATGTCACTGAACTGTACACTTAAAAATGCTTAGAATGATAAATTTGATGTTTTTTTAAAAATTACAATTTGAAAAAAAAGTGTTGGAGGCTGGTTTAGGGACCTGTGTTGCATAGTGGACGCCAGAGTGAGACTTCTAGCACTGCAATCCCAAGTCTGTTAATTCCTAATTGAGTTGCCTTAGGCAAGTTACTTCAACTCTATGTGCTTCAGTTTGATTATCTGTAAAAGGAAGGCATCCCAGGGTCATAAGAGTTAAATCAGTTAATACAAGTAAAGCATTTAAGTAATGTCTACTTCTAAATGTTTTGCTACTAGAAGCTAACTTCAGTTCTATATTTTTTCCTCAACTCTCTTTTATCCATAATAATTCTTTCTAGATTTGCCCACTGTACTGTCTCTAATCACCAGTGCTTCCATGGTCTTCTCTTTTCTCTTTGTAATTTTTTTATGTCTTCTATAGATTTTCTATACTGTCAACTCTTTTGAAAAATGGTTAACTCATTATTCACATTACCAGACAATTACAGTACATTACTTTCTTCTAAGTGATGACATTTCTGTGGGTTCTCAGGTACTTATTTTTTATTGCCAAAGTGTGTTTTCTTACCATTTATTAGAAACCTATAGATTCTGGAAGAGTAGTTTCTGGTCATTTTTTAGATATCACAAAGAATGATAAAAACATCTACTGTAGCATTTTAATCTTAATCAATTCAATGTTTTTTTCTGATTATACCCAGGTTCCTATAAAAGAAGGGTGGAAAAACTTTTCATGTGGGAAGGCCACTTTAATTTAGCTGCAATCAAATGAAGCTGCATTTAAGAAATTTCAGTTCAATATACTGAATAATGTATGTTATTTTGTAAAAATCTAACTATTATGTACTTAATAATTTCAAAACGTGAAAACTATTTGCTAATTTTAAAGTTAGCGAAACTTTTAATGACTTTGCCTTATCTGCTTTTGGTTGGGGAGCATTTGGATGTTTGGTTGTAGCATAGAGGTCAGCAGTTTCAGTTGATCCTCTAGGTGGGTATCAGTTATTTGTAACCTTACAGGCCTCTTGATTGGGGTTAGGTAGGATAATGTAGATTTACAGCAGCCATAAGTTTATTGAAGATCAATTTACAATCACCAAAATGTGGAAATAGCCTATATACCCACCAACCCAGGAAGGGATTAACGAGCTGTGGTATATGTATACCATGGAATACTATTCAGCCATTAAAAAAAATGGAGACTTTACAGTCTTTGTATTAACCTGGATGGAAGTGGAACTCAATATTCTTAGTAAAGCATCACAAGAATGGAGAAGCATGAATCCTATGTACTCCATTTTGATATGAGGC
>NW_003852408.1:32101818-32103754 GCF_000181295.1 Otolemur garnettii
GTGCAAATGCCCTTGTGATAAAAGGATTTTTTTTCCTTCTGAGTAGATGCCCAGGAATGGGATTGCAGGATTAAATGGGAGGTCTAAGTTTGATCCTTTGAGGATTCTCCATACTTCCTCCCAAAAAAGGTTGCATTAGTTTGCAGTCCCACCAGCAGTGTAAAAGTGTTCCCTTCTCTCCACATCCACTCCAGCATCTGCAGTTTTGAGACTTTGTGATGTGAGCCATTCTCAGTGGTGTTTGATGATATCTCAGGGTAGTTTTGATTTGAATTTCTCTGATGATTAGGGATGAAGAGAATTTTTTCATATATTTGTTAGCCATTCATCTGTCTTCCTTAGAGAAGGTTCTATTCATGTCTCCTTCCCAGTGATATATGGAATTCTTGGGTCTTTTTGTTGATTAATTTGAGTTCTCTATGGATCTAGTTATCAAGTTTTTGCCCAATTCATAATATGGCAGTATCTTTTTCCACTCTGAAGGTTATTTGTTTGCTTTGGTTGTTGTTTCCTTAGCTATACAAAAGCTTTTCAGTTTAATTAAGTGCCATTTGTTTATTTTTGTTGCAACTGCCACAAAGTCTTCTTCATAAAATCTTTCCTCAGGTGGATATATTCAAATGTTTTCCCCACACTTTCTTTGAGGATTTTAATGGTTTCATGCCTTAGATTTTTTTTTTTCCAAATGCAGCCATGAGCCTCTTTATTTTATTTATTTATATTTTATTAAAGCGTTACTGTGTATATTAATGCATTTTCGGGTACAGTATGCTGATTTTATATACAATTTGAATGCTTACATCAAACTGGTTAACATAGCCTTCATCTCACTTATTCAATTGCTGTGTTAAGACATTTATACTTTACTTGTAATAGATTTGACATGTACTCTTGCATTATGCACAATAGGTGAGGTCCCACCAGTTACCTTTACTCCACCCAGCCTCCCTCTTCCCCTCCCCTTACATTACTGTTCCCTCCTTGATTCTGGGCTATAGTTGTGTTTTATAATTCATATGAAAGTGTGGGTGATTATATATTGGTTTCATAATAGTACTGAGTACATTGGATACTTAACTATTTTATCCATCTTGAATCAATTTTTGTAAGTGGCAAGGCATGCAGGTCCAGTTTCAGTCTTTTACATGTGGTTATCCACTTCTCTCAGCACCATTTATTGAGTAAGGGTTCTTTTCCCCAGTGTATGTTCTTGCTTGGTTTATCAAAGATTAGGTGGCTGTAAGATGTTAGTTTCATCTTATGGTTTTCTATTCAGTTCCAAATGTCAATGTCTCTATTTTTGTGCCAATACCCTGCTGTATTGATCATTATGGCCTTGTGGTATAGCTGAAAGTCTGGTTGGCTTTGTTTTTATTATTAAGAATTGCCTTGACTATACAGGGTTTCTTCTAGTTCAATACAAATGAAGAATTATTTTTTATAAATCTTGAAAGTATGATGTTGATATTTTAATGAGGATTGCATTGAATCTGTGGATTGCTTTGGGTAGTATAGACATTTTTAAAATGTTGATTCTTTCCAGCTGTGAGAATAGTATGTTCTTCCATTTGTTAATATCTTCTGCTATTTCTTTTCTTAGGGCTTCATAATTTTCTTTGTGGAGATCCTTCACCTCATTTCTTATGTATAAAAATTGTGTCCTTGATTAGCTTTTCATCTGGGCTGTTATTGACATATATAAAGGCTACTGATTTGTGGACACTGATTTTATATCCTGAGATATTGCTGTATTTTTAATTTTTACTTTTGGGGATTCATTGAGGCCAGAAAGAACCAGATTACAGTGATTGCAAATTGCTGTATTTTTTGATCACTTCCAAAAGTCTTGTATTTGAGTCTTTGGGGTTATCTAAGTATAAGATCATATCATCGGCAAAGAGTGAGAATTTGACCTCCTCTCCTGCATTTGGATGCC
>NW_003852408.1:32104264-32105479 GCF_000181295.1 Otolemur garnettii
TTTTTTTTTGAATAATTTCTTCAGTATGAGTAGCTTCAGTATGAGCTTCTATCAAAGCTCTTCTTTGAAGGTTTGATAGAAATCTGGTGTGAAGCCATCTGGACCAGGGCTTTTTTTGGGGGGGGATTTTTTATTGTTTCTTCTATCTCAGTTCTTGTAATCAGTCTGTTTAAAAGATCTATTTCTTCTTGATTAAGTCTAGGGAGAGGATGTGATTCCAGGTATTGATCCATTTCCTCCACTTTGTCAAATTTCTGGGCACAGAGTTTCTTCTTGTACTCAGAGATGATGTCTTGTATCTCTGTGGCATCCATTGTTATTTCTCCTTTATTGTTTCTGATTGAGTTTATTAGAGATTTTACTTTTCTGTTTCTAGTTAATCTGGCCAAAGGTTTATCAATTTTATTTTATTTTTTGAAAAACCAATGTTTTATTTTGTTAATTTACTGAATGATCCTTTTGTTTTCAATTTCATTAATCTCTGATTTAATATTTCTTTTCTTCTGCTAGATTTGGGATTAGACTGTTCTTCTTTTTCCAATTCCATAAGATGGTTCATGAGTTTGTTGAAGCCCTCTCTCTTTCTATTTTTTGGATGTACACCTATAATGTAATAAATTTCCTTCTTAAGACTGCTTTTGTTGTATCCCACAGGTTTTGGTAACTTGTATCTTTATCATTGTCATGTTTGAGGAATTTAATGATTTCCTCTTTTATGTCTTCATGATCCCAACTATTATTTAGCATAAGGCTGTTTAATTTACAAATCTTTGTGTGAGGTTAAATGTTTTTGTTGGAGTTGAGTTCCACCTTTATTGCCTTGTGGTCTGAGAAGATACAAAGTACAATTTCTATTCTTGTAATTTTGCTGAGGTTTAATTTGTATACTAGGATGTGGTTGATTTTGGAGTATGTACTATGTCTGATAAATAAAATGTATATTCCTTATCTTTGAGATGGGATATTTGATCTTTTGTTGTTGTTGTTGTTGATTAATTAGAATGAGTTCTTTGTAGATTCATACCATGCAAATATCTTTTCCATTCTGATGGTTGTATGTTTGCCTTAATTGTATCCTTAGCTGTGCAGAAGCTTTTCAGTTTAATTAAGTCCCATTTGTTTATTGCAATTGTTGTTGCAATTTCCATGGAAGTCTTCTTCATAAAATCTTACCCCAGGCTAACATTCTCAAGAGTTTTCCCCACATTTTTTTTT
>NW_003852408.1:32106141-32109474 GCF_000181295.1 Otolemur garnettii
AAATCCCATATGAAGTGAAGAACTCTTTTCTAGTTCTTCAAGATATGATGTTGGTATTTCAATGGGTATTGTATTGAATTTGTAGATTGCTTTGGGTAGTATAGACATTTTAGCAATGTTGACTCTTCCCAGCCAAGAGCATGGTGTAAAGTTTTTGTCTTGAGGTTATTCATTTTAAGATCTCCAGTCAAAGGAGGTCTACTGTCCTAAAGTAGGAAGAGAGCATGGAAAATTCAATGGAACTTAGGGGAGCCAGATAATATGTTTTATATCCAAATGTCCTCATTTCAGGTCTTAAGACCCCATTTTTCTTTTTTAGGGTACTAATTTGGCATAAAAGACCTGTTGATGTTGTATATTTACATTTGAAGCTCCTTGCACCACTGACCCTGATTTTCATCACATGTTCCCCTTGCAACTTCAGGAGATCAGGGAGGCTCTTAGGTTCTCACATTTTCTTTTCTGAAGGCTTCCAAAGCAGTTAAAAAAAAGCCAGTCAGATTCATAATATAAATTTTTACTTTTCCTCCATATCTGAGCAGTGCTACAACTACTGCATAACCCTGTGTTTGCTTTCAGTCTGTACATCATCTGATTGACAAGAGAGTCTTATTTCATTTTGATCTATCTGAATCCCATTAATCACCATCAATGGAGTATTTACTGAAGTTTCCTGAGGTTCTGTTTCAAATTCACATTATGAATATTTACTTTTTTCCACAAATGATCTTCCTTCTCACTAATTTCAGTGAGTAGGATATCTTTCCTTGGAAGGGTCTGTGAGTGCAGCAGGTATCACATGACTGGCACATGATCTTTCATTCACCAGCTATTGTAAGCAGAATGAAAGTCCTATACTCTATCTCAGGAATGAAAGGGGAAATAGATATGCATTTCTCATATGTGCTAATTATTTTTTCCTCTGTTGATTTGAGTATTTGTATATCTCAACATGACAAGAAATAATGAATGGGTAAGAATTAAAGAAGCCTTCATTTTCTCCTTGACTTCATAAATAACTGTATTTTTTTCTTAATCTGGTTAATTCCCCATAATTAAATTAAACATATTTTTATATATTCATATTTATTATGTAAAACATTATTAAGGGTTATATTTTATTATGCTTTAAAGTTTACAAAGAACTTTTTTATTCATTATGATATTCAATCTCACAACAACCTGAAGAATTAAACAATAGAGATTTAACTGAACTCATAAAATAAATTTAAAAACTATCAAACAGCTTGTCTGTGCCATATATAAAAAATTTGGCAATGTATATATACAAATCTCCTTCAGATTTCCATATAGTTATATATGTATATATAGGTAACTTCAATGAGATACTGTTTTATATAAATTCCATTTATATTTTTATAAGACCCTGGAAAAACACACACAAGCATACAAATTTTATGATAATCGGGTTTTTTAGATGTAAAAGAAAGGAATTAAGAGTTGATGATTTTTAGTACCTCTTTTATTTCTTACATTTGTTCTCAAAAGAGGAGAAGCCTCTTCAATTTTTATAATCTGTAAGCCATTAGTAGTATCTTTTCTCTCATTTTCACTAAAAATTCAGATCTTATGAGCTGTGCCATCCCAGGCTTGTATTTGTGCCTATAATACCAAGATTGGTACCACATAGTAGGCATTCAATGCATTCATCAGTTACGTAAAGCAACAATTGGAAATCAAATTTTAGTTCATAATTCTGAAGACATCACATCTTATTATTCATGGATATATTTGATTAGAGGCCTTGAACAATTGAAAATCAAATTTCAGTTTTCAGTTTAGGGGATTAATATTATTAGAGCTAAGCTAAAGCAAAATGATGAAGGCCAAGTGAGTCTTCAGTGATTCTACATGGCTCCTCTTTCCAATGACATTTGGTGGAGTATGTAATTTATTCACCCAAATATTCAGAATTGATAGAAACAGAAAGATAGACCTTAAAAAAGCCAGAACCTGGTAATGAGGATTTAATAAAATAGATTTAAGAAAACAGATTTAATGAAATCTAAGATATTATGTCTGACAAGTATCTGTGAAAAATAAACATGGCTTTATTTTAGTTTAGGTGATTCAGACACAACCATATAAGAATAAAATATTTCACTTAACTATAAGGTGCATTTTGTTCCTGGTTTCATAGTTGCCACAAATCTGTTTAATTTCCTGTGATTTGTTCTAGTGTGAGTGACTTATCTTGAAAATATCAAACTTAAATGAGACACTTGCAATTTGCTGGAATAAAAATATTGTTTAAAATGTATTTTTTTGTATAAAATTGACATTGTGTCTATTTGGGAGAAAGAAAATAATTTACAAAATAATATTAAAATATGTATTTTGTGTTAATGTAATACAAATATGTACTAGACATTTTTTAGTATTGGAATAAGTCTAATGGCTAAACATCTATTTTTGTTTTTTTAAATGATTTAATAATGTAAAAACTGCGTGGACATTTGAGCCTCCACAGTAGGAATATAATTGAATATGTTCAGCTCCCAATTTTGTGTCACCAGACATACTGGGTTAATTTTACTGTTGTGAGTATAGGATGACCACATTTCCCAGAAGTGTAAGTTCCATGCTTGAGTTATGCTTGTTTTCAGTTTTTAAAAAGGCAATTCATTTTTAATAACTGAACCCCATATTTTGTTTATGCCACATATGTTCAATCTAATAATTTATTTTGTTCACTTTATGCAATTTTCTTAAGACTCCTTCTGTTTTTTTCCTTTGCAAGCATTAAAGTTACCATGGAAATGGTGCCATTGGCATGATGGGTGGAACTTTGTAAAAGTATATCTAGCTGCACTTTGTGAGATTTTAAGATTCAGACCATGTCATGGAGTGAGAAAAATCAAGGTTGACATGCATTTTACCTTCAATATATGTTTTAGCACATTAGTTACAGAATCCTATATTGAAGTAACATTTTGATTGAAAATTAAATTAAGAAAAATGAAAGTAAAGCCTTAAAGCTCTCCTAGTAATGCTGATTTGCTCATATTATACTTTACACATATATTGTCAGTCACTTAGAAATTTAAATATTAATAGTGTATGAATCAAAAGTATGGATAACCTAATCTAAACATTACACTACACCCCATAAATATGCACAATAATTATGTATCAATTAAACATTATAAAAATGATTTTTTTATCTAGACTGGATGCCATAAATATGTTTCATAATTTTTCTCTACTAATAATCCATGGGATTCTTTTCCTTTGTTTCTTTTTGAATTTCTTTTCTTTTCTTTTTTTTTCTTTTTGAGACAGAGTCTCACTCAGTAGCCCTGAATATAGTGC
>NW_003852408.1:32113291-32115468 GCF_000181295.1 Otolemur garnettii
CTTGTCTGATTCAAAATATGCAAATATCCTTTTCCATTATATAGGTTGTCTATTTGCTTTGGTTGTTGTCTCCTTAGCTGTACAGAAGCTTTTCAGTCATTAAGTCCCATTTGTTTATTTTTGTTGTTTTTGCATTGCCATGGCAGTCTTCTTCATGAAGTCTTTCCCCAGGCCAATATCTTCCAGTGTTTTTCCTATGCTTTCCTTGAGAATTTTTATAGTTTCATGCCTTAAATTTAAGTCCCTTATCCATCTTGAATCAATTTTTATGAGTGGAGAAAGGTGTGGGTCCAATTTCAGTCTTTTACATGTGGATATCCAGTTCTCCCAGCACCATTTATTGAATAGGGAGCCTTTCCCACAGGGTATGCTCTTGTTTGGCTTATTGAAGATTAGGTGGTTGGGTATAAGATGTTAGTTTCATTTCCTAGTTTTCTATTCAATTCCAAATGTCTATGTCTCTATTGTTGTGCCAGTACCATGTTGTCTTGACCACTATGGCTTTGTAGTACAGCCTAAAATCTGGTATGGTGATGGCCTGGCTTTGTTTTTATTCCTAAGAACTGCCTTAGCTATATGGGTTTTTTCTGATTCCATACATATGCAGAATCATTTTTTTCCAAATCTTGAAAGTATGAGGTTGGTATTATACTAGGGATGGCATTGAATCTGTAGATTGCTTTGGGAAGTATAGACATTTTAACAATGTTGATTCTTCCCAGCCACGAGCATGGTATGTTCTTCCATTTGTTAATATCCTCTGCTATTTGCTTTCTTAGGATTTCATAATTTTTTTTTTATATAGAGGTACTTCACCTCCTTTGTTAATTATATTCCTAGGTATTTCATTCTTTTTGAAGCTATAGTGAAGAGAGTTGTGTCCTTAGACAGTCAAAGCAAGAGGTGGCAATGGAATGCTTGATCCATTATGATTTTGGTGTGGATGAAAAGATTACCAGATTTAAGAGAGATTTAAAAAAGGGACATTTACTGAAATTCAGAATCCATAAGAGAAATATTCAAGAAGGAGCTTTGGCTTGGACAATAGAGTGTAGTTAGGACCACTCATTAACATAGAGAAAATGAAAGGAGCATAGGTTTTGGAGGCCTGTGCAGGAGAGGATCACATAAAAAGTGAGAGTTTCTGTGAGACATGGAAGCTGAGACATTCAGTAGGTATTTGGACATGAAGGGCTGACATGTGGAGGGATGGTCTGAGTTAGAGATATTAATTTGATCATCATTAGTTTGAAGATTGAAATTATAGCTATGAATATGGGTAATATCATTCAAGGAAGCAGTATAGGGTCTAAATTAAGGAGATATATTGTTAGAATCCTGACTAACTACAACATGTAAAAATCAGAAAAAGAAAAACCCACAAAGGCTTCTCTGGGGGAGAAATATCTCTCATCTTAAGAAGGAAGGAAATGTTTTAGTTGCTGAAGATGAGAAGTGCTGGGGACCCCTGCCAGTGGGAGTGTGACCAGGGATAGGTCACATGGATAGATTCCAGGCAAGGAGGCGATGTTACCTGGAGTGGAAGTACTCCTATTGGGTGTCTGAACCAGAGTCTACTGACTGAGCATCAGTTTTATGCATAGAAAGGTTGGCGATTAGTGAGGGATCTTCCAAGCATACAGGAAAACAGATGAAGAGTGCTTGGAGTCAGGTGGGTGAATGGTTAAAATAACCATACTAGAGGTCAAGAAAGAGATTAAAAAGATCTGTTAGGATCTTCAGACACTGGTGTAGTTTCACTGAATGCTTCAATTAAGTTAATCATGACTGAACAATGCCTGTGGCTCAAAGGAGTAGGCCTCCGGCCCTATATACTGTAGGTGGTGAGTTTAAACCCAACCCCAGCCAAAAACTGAAAAAAAAAAAAAAAATTCATCGTGACTACATTTATGTTTATAAGCCCCCAATACTCTCTTAGTAGTAACAGTTTTCTCATACTTGCATAGTATCTTTCTTTCCTTGATAGGTTTTACACTTCAGGTATATAGAAAGCAGAAGGATGGCAGAGAGGTTAAGGCTCAAGACTCATCCTTCTTAGGTTCAAATTCCTTTTTGGTTTTCCTAGCTCTAATATTTTATATTAGATAAAATATATACTATTTCTTTGCTTAAATTTCTTCATCTGGGAAATGTAAATAATGTGAGTACCTTTCATG
>NW_003852408.1:32115578-32117204 GCF_000181295.1 Otolemur garnettii
AAATAAATGGATGACTGAATAAATTTGTGCTAGTAACAGAATGTAAGTTTGAGTGATTCCTTTCTCTCTTCTGGGATTATCAGCTTAGGATGTAGAGAGTGGGACTAAGTCAATTCTTAAAGTTTTCTCAAGCAAACTCACATAAGCAAGGCAGCTGTGAGTCTGGTAAGAGGGTGACTAAAATGGCAGACAGTGGACCACAGGCTGGGATAAGAAAGCCCTGAAGACTGGAAGGGCCCTAGCATGGCGTCCTCCATATGAGGACTAAATAAATGTCTGTGAAATATAGAAATGTGTCATGTGATAGGGAAAGTGATATAATTGATGAAAGATTCTATACATAATCTTTACATAATCTATTACATAATTGATGAAAGTATTACATATTTATTTAAAATCTTACCCCCTTTTCCCCCAATCCCCTTATGAGAAGGATAAATAGATCCCAGGGTTTATTTTTTGTCTATTTGTTTTGGTGGTGGTGATAGTGGTGATTGTGTGTTTTTCTGAGCTGAATGATGGGTATGAGGACAAAGGACAAGAGAAGTTTTCAGAGACAGCTAAATGGTTCTGTATGAGAAAGCAAGCTCTAAGTAACATCTTTGGAAACAGAGAAGAGCTGGAGCCCATGTGGCAGGAGGGTGGGGAGAAAGGAGGGTGGTGGGAGAGAGGAGGTAGCCAGCAGATAAAGGACCCCTTCAGGGATTTGGAGATAGGCAAGTCTCTAAAGAACTGTTATATTGCATGTGTTTTGTTATGAAGTTTTGCTGAATGACATGAGATAAAGATTTTTGCTTCAATTCCATACTGAAGCACCAATCAAATCTTAACATCTTCTAAGGCTTTATGGCACTGCAGTTATTAAGGTCATCGAATATGAAATATCTGCTTTCAAATCTTTAGTTTGTTATCACTCAAACAAAAAGCAGTACAATTAATCAAAGTATACGCCTAAACCATTGACATAGTTTTGCCATCTTAATGGTAGCTTGTTTATGCCAGTGGTGATGAAGCTGAGAGTGAGTGGCAATGAAATTGTGAAAGGCGTTTTCCAGCGTTTTCCATATCTGGTTGAGAATTGAATACTTTTTCTTGTAAGAAATGGTTCAAAGCCTGGAAGAGGTGGTAGTCAGTTGGTACAAGGTTTGGGGAATAGAACATATGATAGAGAGTTTCCAAGTCCTGCTTCTGTAGTTGGAGCAGCATTGTTTGTGCAACATGTGGTTGAGTGTTGTCTTGCAAGAGGATTGGCCTGTCTCTATTGACCAAGCTCAACTGCTTAATCACAAGCATCTTCATTTCATCCAGTTGGTTACAGTAGCCATCTGCTGTAATCAATTGACCAGGTTTCATGGAGCTGTGGTGGAGAATAATAGCACTGATCTCCCACCAAACAAACAGTTAATTTTTCTTGATGAATGTTTGGTTTTGAACTCTGTTTTAGCATTTTGTTTTTATCCAACCATTGTTCTGAATGCTGATGATTGTCATAAAGAATCCATTTTTCATAAAAACATCACATATATCCTATAAAGATATACAACTGCTATATACCCATAATAATTTTTAAAAACAGGCTTATTAATGTGCACAATTAAATGGTTTTTAGTATATTCATGAATATGT
>NW_003852409.1:0-1390 GCF_000181295.1 Otolemur garnettii
CTGCCCCAAAGCACTGTGATTAGTATTGTGCAAAAGATGAGTAACATAAAAGCCCACCCTTTAAGGCCTCATTCGCCCCTAAAAGCCAGCGCCTACAAAACTGACAACTCCAAATGTCTACCAGACATCTGCTCTTATATGTCCCAAAAGAACCCTAAAGTCAATGTCCCAAACTGAATGCATTTTCTGTTCCAAACCTGTTCCTCCATAATTGTTCTCTAACTCAGTTATGCAATTCCATTCATCTAAATGCCTTGACACCCTTTTTTGTTCCTCACCCCACACCTTCAATTCCATCTTATGAATCTTTCAAATCTAACTCCTCCTCTTCATCCCAACCAGGATTTCCCCCTATTCCAATCACTCATCTTAGGTCAGAGCTCCTGTAACAGGTGTCAAAGTAGTTTGCCTATCTTTAGTCTTGCCCTGCCTCCCACAAACTTAGAGTATCTCTACCTAAAATTCCCTTTCCATCTTGCCTGGGCTCCTACTTGTCCTTCAAAATACTGTCTAGCATCACCTCTGGCCTCACACAAACCTCAGTTCTTCCCCACACTGCTCCTCTTAACTGCTGCCTTTCTCTGAAGCAGCACTGTGGACCTACCCTACACAACTGCCCATCTCCTCTACCATTCAAACCCAACACACCCATGCTACACCCTCCATTCAAAAAGTAAATATCGGAAGCAAGAGATAAATGATTCCTCTTATGGAACATTTTATCTTTTTTTATTTTTTGAGACAGAGTCTCATTATGTCCCCCTTGGTAGAGTGCTGCAGCATCACGGCTCACAGCAAACTCCAACTCTTGGGCTTAAGTATTCTCTTGTAGCTGAGACTACAGGAACCCACCACAATGCTCGGCTATTTTTTGTTGCAGTTGTCATTGTTGTTTAGTTGGCCCAAACTGGGTTTGAACCCACCAGCCTCAGTGTATGTGGCTGACACCGTAACCACTGTGCTATGGGCACTGAGCCTTACAGAACATTTTAAACTTCTCTACATCAACATCAAATTTCACCTCTTGGACTCTAATCTCAATGCTCAATGCTTTAGGAAGTATATCAATATTTATAATGTGTAATTAGGAATCTAGAAAAGATTGAGTAAGGATGCCAATATAGAGTTTCAATAAACTATGAAACTCACTGGAAATTTCATCAGTAGCTCTCTGCTGTTGGTACCTCATCTCTCTTAGGCTAAAATTCTGTGACCACGCAAACTGTCCTATTATTAGGCCCACTCTGAATTTACAATCCGCAGTAAAAGCTAATTGCACCCAATGGAAAGCACTTTTAAGATAACAAAATGAGCATTCTTCCAGGAGAGTTGTGTTCAGAAGACCTAGGCACTACCTGATCATTAAAGGGACAAAAATAGTCTTCTAAAA
>NW_003852409.1:1445-10355 GCF_000181295.1 Otolemur garnettii
ACATCACAGCTCACAGCAACCTCCAGCTCTTGGGCTTAGGCGATTCTCTTGCCTCAGCCTACTGAGTAGCTGGGACTATAGGCGCCCACCACAATGCCTGGCTACTTTTTTGTTCAGTTTGGCTGGGGCCGGCTTTGAACCCACCACCCTCTGTATATGGGGCTAGTGCCCTACCCACTGAGCCACAGGCACTGCCCAGTCCTAAGTATTCTTATACATAATCCTTTTTCCAAAGATCACATTTTTTGACCTCAATAAATCGTTGCTGATACTTAATTTTTTTAAGCAAAGTAAATCATTCATGGTTAGTCAATGTGTATTTACTTTATAATCACAGTCAGTTCGTACTTACGTTACAAAGAACAATAAACTTTGTATCTGGCAGTCAAAATTGCTTAGTATTTACCAGGTCACCCAAAGGTTATTCTACCTAAACTTAGAGCAAGTTAGCCATACAAATAAACTGTGAAGAACAAAACTATGTTACTTAAGGCCAAAGCTTTCTTAAAGAAAAATCTTTAAGAGAAAATAATGGTAAAATGTCTTTATAAGGGAAAGAATTTTAAAAATAATTTTCATTTAACTTATTTTTTGATTAGGTAGTATATTCACATGGTTTAAAACTGAAAAGTCATAAAAGTCTTCTCGTCTGGGTTCCCCAGCCACATAGTTCTTTTCCCTGAAAGCCAAAAGGTACCAGTTTCTTATCTATCCTTTCATAAATAAATTATAATTATGTAAATAAATACACATATTACTTTATAAATATAATATTCTGAACTATACAACTGGTAACATATTCTTTTTTTTTTTTTAGTAGAGACGGGGTCTCACTCGTGCTCAGGTTGGTCTTGAACCTGTGAGCTCAAGCAATCCACCTGCCTCAGCCTCCCAGAGTGCTAGGATTACAGGCGTGAGCCACCATGCTCAGCCTCAACTGGTAACATATTCTACAAACTGTTGTTGCATACCTTGTTTTTTAAAGTGCTTTGAATTACATTTATGAAATGGTAAAATGGGAAAGTTTAAAGGCACTGGAAATATCAAATCCTAAAGTGCAAAGTTTTGAAAATTGCTGGCTATCAACTTTTCAAATATATGAAGGGTTATGAGACCCCTCCCCCGAAAGCAAAAATATTAAGTGTCACAAACATTTATCGAGTATTTACTCTGTACAGAGGATTGGGAAGAAAACAGAAGAGGGATGAAGCTGAGAAAGACCTATTTACTGATTTTAGGACTTTACAATCTGGTACATGACACGAGATCACAAAGCAGATCTCAACCAACTTTACCAAACAGAAGCATTAGAAACAAAATTAATAAATTTTTTCTCTGCTCAATATGTGCTGCTATTTTTTCTGGATAAGATATCATGCCCAAAGTTACTCTCTGAGCCATAGGCACTGCTCAAACTAATTTCTTTACTTAGTAGACTCCTAGACAGCAATTAAAACAAATGGATTAGTTTCAAGTTAAGGCTAAGGCTAAATTTTTAATTTAAAAATTTGATTATGTCAGGCCCAGCTTGGTGACTCACAACTATAATCTTAGCGGTCCAGGAGGCCAGGGTAGGTAGGCTGCTTGAGCTTAGGAGTTCAACACCAGTCTGAGCAAGAATAAGACTCAATCTCTAGTAAAAACAGAAAAATTAGCTGAGTAAAGTGATGCACACCTGTAATCCCAGCTACTTGGGAGGCTGAGGCAAGTAGAATACCTTGAGCCAAGGAGGTTGAGGTTGCTGTGAGCTATAACATCACGGCACTCTAGCCTGGGGCAACAGAAACTCTGTTTCAAAAAAAAAAAAAGATTATGTCTGTATTTGTCAATAATGATGAATCTCAAAATCATAGGTTCAGCGCCTATGGCTCAAGCGGCTAAGGTGCCAGCCACATACACCTGAGCTGGCAGGTTCGAATCCAGCCCAGGCCGCCAAACAATAACGGCTGCAACCAAAAAACAGCCGGGCATTGTGGTGGGGGCCTGTAATCCCAGTGACTTGGGAGGCAGAGGCAGGAGAATCGCTTGAGCCCAGGAGTTAGAGGTTGCTGTGAGCCATCATGCATGGCACTGTACCCAGGGCGACAGCTTGAGACTCTGTCTCCAAAAAAAAAAAATCATAGCATTAGGGGGAAAATAGCAAATTCTAAAGAGTTGCTAATATTTTGTGGATTTCTAAAATATGCGAAACATTACCATATGTTGTTTATTGATATGTAGTAAAATTATATACCAACTCAGGAAAGTAATTACCTCAGGAGAGGGAGGAAGAGTAAAGAAAATAGACATGAAAGAGTTTTAGCTATCTATATATAAACATTTCTTTTTCTTTTTCTTTATTTTTTGAGACAGAGTCTTACTCTTCATCCTCGGTAGAGTGCCATGGAGTCACAGCTCACAGCAACCTCAAACTCTTGGACTCAAGCCATTCTCTTGCCTCAGCCCCCAGAGAAGTTGGGACTACAGCTCCTGGCTATTTTTAGAGACCGGGTCATGTTCTCTTTACTTGTTTGTGGAATGAACAGATACAAGGCAAACACTGGGTATGAGACAGTGTCCGAGTGCTGAAGTCCATCAGATCTGGGTTTGATTTTTGATTCTGTCAGTTATTAATTATTTAACTGTGATTTGGGGCAAGTCAGTTATTTTCTCTGCACACTTTGTCTGTAAAATGGGGCTAGTGAGAGGGCTGTTGAGTATGAAATGAATTAATGCTTGTAAAGCTGGCTATTTTTAGAGATGGAGTCTTGCTCAGGCTGGTCTGGAACCTGTGAGAGCTCAGGCAACCCACCTGCCTCGGCCTCCCATAAATATTTATTTTTTTAAAATCATACCATAGACAAAGATCAGAAACAAACATGGCAACATATTACTGTGTGTGTTAAATCTTAGTGATTGGTAAAGGGTATCATGTTGACTTCTGTCCCTTTCAAGATATTTAAAATATTTCATTACTAAAAACAAGAAATCTTTTATGTAAACACCATGCGGTTGGTGTGTTCTTTCTAGTCAGAAGGAGGGATTAGATATTTACATCCATTACACTCTTTACTTCCTTATTGTAACCAGAGCTACCAAAAGATAGAAAGATACATAGAACTGATGATTCATGGAGAAGTATACCTTTATCTCGAACTCACTTGCAATAGCTAAGAAATCCAATTGCTGAGAGACTTTCTGCGTTCTCTCAACCCAAGATTGTCGGTTATAAATACTGACAACAGATAAACAACAATTTCCAGAAAAATAATGTCCTGCTCAACTGTGCAAAAGGACTCTTTACGAATAGAATCTTTTTAAGATAATCAATTTAAAATAATGAACTCTTGGTTCAAGTAGTCACTGTGGAGGAGACAATAGTAACAGTAAACATTTGCTAAGCACTTTCAAAATGCCAAATACTATGCTAACAGCTTTAGAAGCATTAATTCATTTCATACTCAACAGCCCTCTCACTGGCCCCATTTTACAGACAAAGGGTGCAGAGAAAATAACTGACTTGCCCCAAATCACAGTTAAATAGTTAATAACTGACAGAATCAAAAATCAAACCCAGATCTGATGGACTTCAGCACTCCGGACACTGTCTCATACCCAGTGTTTGCCTTGTGTCTGTTCATTCCACAAACATCCCTAAGTAAAGAGAACATGATGAATCCCCTTTTCTGCAGTGCACTGAGGATGAGACTCACAGGAATAAGAAGGAAAAGGCTACATAAAGTGGGTGTGAGACTCAGAATCCTATTTCTGAGCTGTAATTCAGTTTGGTTTCTCCTTCCAGTGCTCCTGTAGTTGGGATAACTAGTTATCTATACCGCCAAGCTGTAACCCATCCCTCTTATCAGAGGAACAAAGAACGCTTTCTGGCGTTCTAACCATTTTACAAGCGCGCTCAGGGTGGCGAAACTTTCAAGGAAGCCCCGCGTCAGAATGTAGACTAGAGAAGAACAGGGACCTTCAAGATCATCTTTTAGCCCTTTACACCCCCTCTCACACACCTCCGTAAGAGGACACTATTTTTCCTTGCAGGACTGGACAGCACTTCCCGATGGGATGGAGTCAAACGAGGCCTCCCTCTACGCCCCTCGCCCACTGACGCTGTCTGCCCCACAGGCCGCCAAGGCAGAGCCAAAGAGGGGCCCTATCGTGGTAGGCCACCGAAACACGGGAAGAGGCCCAGGTCGGCGCCCGAGCCTTGGAACGCAATGGGTGGAAGCTGCCGGCAGCTGCGAATTAAGGCCTGAGGGTCGGAGGCTGGAGGCCCTGGGGGCCTGCAGGATGCTCTCCCCAAGTCCCCCGCTAGCTCGCGGTTCTCACCAGACGCTGTTCTCAGGCTCCTTCCTGCGCAGCCGGCGCTCCTGCCACGTTCCCCCAGTGAGAGCCTAACCGAGAGCCAGAAAGCAGGCGGGGCGCAAGCCCGCCCCTGGGTTTCCGCAACTCGGGTGCATGGGTCGATGACTCTTCGCTCGACCCGGGCCCCGCCAGTCCCACGCCCCGCCACACCCACCCGGAGCGCCGAATCGGCGAACGCGCCCTTACGTCCCCTGAGAGGACTCCGGTGATTGGCTGCTCCCCGGAGCAGTCCCTCCTCTTTCCCCACGGTTTTTGGAGCAGGCTTGGGTACCAGACCTCAAAGCGTCTGTGGTTGTCTTGCGGCTGTAGGACTCTGGTCTGTCTGTTGTCGCCCCGAAGCGTTCTCCTCGGCCGGCGACAGGTGCACTAAAACCCACGGCCTCCCATGGGTTGTTGCTTTGGCCTTGCGTCAAAGAGGGGATTTCTTAGGCCTTCCCTTCCCTTAGACATTTCATAGACGAGGACGAAACGATACTGTCGTTTAGCACGTCCTTTCCAGAGCCGTCCCTGCCGCTCCTTGCTATGTCTGCCACTCTGGTGGAGTATTGAATGATGTCCAAGATAAGGCAGATACTAACTGATCTTTATATTCAGTTCCGCGTTGGCCTCTGCTGCAAGGAATCCCCGGCCAGTCTTAAGGCCCAGGGACGTCCAGGAAGAAACGTTGGGGCGGTAGAAAAACTGACAGGAAAGGGAGTTTACAGCTCCCGAGGAAGACTTTTTATGTTTTAAAGATGGGATCTTGAGACCTAGTGCAGTGGCTCACGCCTGTAATCCTAACATTCTGGGAGGTCGAGGCGGTTGGATCGCTTGAGGTCACGAGTGCAAGACTAGCCTGAGCCAGAGCGAGACCCTGTCTCTAAAAATAGCCAGGCATTGTGGGCACCTAGTCCCGATTACTCAGGAGGCTGAGGCAAGAGAATCGCTTGAGCCCAAGAGTTTGAGGTTGTTGTGAGCTATGATGCCATGGCACTCTACCAAGGGCAACATAGTGAGACTCTGTGTCAAAAAACAAAAGGGGGGGGATCTTGCTTTGGTGCCTGGGCTAGACTCAAACTCAAGCCATCCTCATGCCTCTGTCCCACCACCATGCCAGACTAGAAGACTGTTCCATGATCTTTTCAAATTCCTGAGTCACTATAGAGAAGAAACTTTGAACGACCTAATGACACAAGATAGTAAATATTTTTTACAACCATTAAAAAAAAATTATCACAGATGAAAGTATTTAAACAATGTAACAGTTCACTGATATTTCTTGCTATACAGAAATTTCAAATCTCATCAAATTGCAGTTTGTGATGTACTTCAGTTAATAAGCTCTAAGTAGTTAGTTCCACTGCAGCTAGTTGGAGCCATGGAAGAGACACATCAAGCCACAAAGGGACATCAAGGGGTTTGTGCAAGGAAGTGTCATCATATTTCTTCCTTTAATCTGGAAGATTTGGCTGCTGTAGGGGGGACAAATTGGATGGGAGTCAAGAATGATGACAGTGAAACTTAACTGAATTGGATGGAATGAGATATATTTTGGAAGTAAAGCTGATGTAACTTAATTATGGATTAAATATAAAGAGATGACAGAAAAAAGGAAGAAATCCAAAATGATTTCCAGGTTTCTGTTGTTAGTAATTGGGTGATTGTGCCATTTACTAAGAGGAGAAGGTCTGGAGAAGTGACCAGGTTTGGGAAGAAAAATGTAAAGTTTTAATTCAGGATGTGTTATGATTGAGGTGCCTATGAGTTAGCCACAAGAGGCTATTAAAGAGGAAGTGAAATACATGAATCTGGACACAGACTCGCCAAACTATAAATGGTGTTTTTAGTTCTCTATTGCTGCTGCAACAAATTACCACAAAATTAGTACTTAAAACAACACAAATGTATTTTACAGTTCTAGAGGTTAGGAGTCTGAAATGGGTCTGAAGGGAGGAAAATCAAGGTATCAATAGGGTTTCCTTCCTTCTAGAACAGGGGGACCTCAGCCTTAAGGCCACATGAGGCCTTCTAGGTCATCAAGTGCAGCCTTTTGTTGGCACATCCTTTTATCAACACATTTTTGTTCATCTTTTATATTTTACTTTAATATATTTTATATACTTTAAAATATAAAGTAAATATATGTATTTAAAATACCAAAGAATAAAAAAAGTTTAATGAAATAATCCTCCCAGATTGACTAGCACAAGTAGAACATTAGTAACCCATAAGGGCTAAATTAATGGCTGCTACACTAAGGATTTAGCTCTAACTTCCCCTGACTGGTTCCACTACTGCACAAGGCTCATAAGTGAGCTTCTATGGGGGGTCAAGCACACCAGTGTTCTATCAGCTTTTGACAGTGGTGCAGTGTGTTTCTGTTTGAAATGAAATTTGTGAACAGTTGCATAGCTTGACAGTATTTTTTAATTCTGTCTGCTTAATGATCCACCATGTCAAAGAAGACTAAGAGAATGCTGAAGGAAGAAAACAGATTTTTAAATGACAATTAGGAATTGCAATATTATCTTGTTTCTGCTAAAAATAAGATGATTTGCTTGCTTTGTGATGCTCCAATATCAAGATTAAAGAAATTCAATGATCATCAACATTATAACACTCATAAGGACCACAAATATTTTAAAGTAGAGGGACAGGCACAAAAGGTTTAATTGCAGAAATTAAAAGATGAAATGCAAAAGCAAAGATGATTCTTTCAAGCCTCAATAAGACCTGGAAATAATGCCAGTGAAGCAACTTATAATGTAGCTTTTATACTTAGGGGGGAAAAGGAAGCCATTCAGTGATCTAAAAGTTATGAAAGAATGCCTTGTTGAAGTTGCAGGATGCATAGAGACTCCAATAACAGTTCAAAGTACAAACAACAGCCTCTTTCAGGAAGAACCACAACTGATTAGCAGCATGAATTGAATTAGGCTTCAACTTAACGGAACAACATTACGCAATACTTCAAATGGAAAATCCACAGTATATTATTCAATTGATTTAGATGAATCAATTGATATGCTGACTTGGCACAGGTTTTATAGTTCATTTGGGTCATAATGGAAGATTTTCTTTGCTAGGAAGAGTTACTCACTTTGGGTACTGCTGTGAACTGAACATGAGAATTAAGTATCTTTAACAACTTTGAGGATATATGTCTGTAGTTGGAGTGAATTTGGTAAATTTAGTGAGAGTATGTACAAACGGTGCACCTTCCATGACAGGAAAACATGGAGGGTTTATTGCACAAAGAAAATATTAACAGATGAAGATGCTCTTATTTCTTTGCATTGTATCTTGCATCAGCAAAATCTCTGTGCTAAAGCTATTTTGACACTTTGCAACAAGTTAGAGTTGCAATATTCATGCAAATGCAACACAGTACTGTCAGTTTGGTAACGGGCTAAAGTTGAATGAGAAGGGCTTCAGCGTGGCTTTGCCTTATCAGTCTAAAATGTGTTGGCTATTGCTGGGACAGGTGTTTGCTATAATTTTATTTCTGCAAGAACAGTTAACTTTCATGAAGAACAGAATCATTGATATGAATTATTGAAAGAATGCAGTGTTTCTATATGATACACAAAATCAAAACAATTTGAATATTTCTTTGCAAAGTAAAATGAAATCTATGTATGATATGTGGCAAAAAAAAAACCCAAGCTTTTCAAAAACTACCTTTTTTCAAAACACTTCTTCAAAAGAAATTTCAAATGAACATTTTCCTCAATGTTTGTTCATTTCAATGAGCAAAAGTCATTGATGAACAGAATAATATATGCAAATCCTTTCAAGAACACATAGCTGTTATAGACCTATTAATTGGAGGATACAATGACTAGTTCACTGATTTTGAGAATCATGACATCACACTCTAATTAGCATTTCAGCCTCACTTAGTTGATATCACCAAAGCACCTAGAGAACTGCAGATGGAATTGATTGAGCTCTCAGTAGATGACATTTTAAAGTCATTGTTTGATATTAATATCCCATTGAAATAGGGAAAAGTGTAGTAGTGTCTAAAGTGTAGTAGTTTTAGTACATGTCTAAATAATGCTTTCTTGGGCGCCACCCATAGCTCAGTGGTCAGGGAGCCGGCCACATACACCAAGGCTGGCAGGTGGAACCCAGCCCAGGGCCAGCTAAAAAACAACAGTGACAACTGCAACAACAACAAAATCAAAATAGCTGGACATTGTGGTGGGCCCCTGTAGTCCCAGCTACTTGGGAGGCTGAGGCAAGAGAATTGCTTAAGCCCAAGTGCTTTTCAACTAATTTCTACAGATCTGCATTCTCCTTCTTAACAAGTAAGATGCCCTTATGGTCACAAATGACCGATACCCATCTAGAGGATCAACTGAAACTGCCAACCCCCCTTCTGCAACCAAATATTCAAATGCTTTTTGGCTGCGCTGGAACATCAAGAATAGTCTAACAATGAGATTGTAAGAAAAGAAAGTAGAAGCCATGTTTCAAAGACCTGTATTTCAGGTACTTCACCTGAAGTCTTCAGTTTATAAGACATGAATTGGAAATACCTAACAGTTTGGCTCTTGAAAGATGGGGGGGGGG
>NW_003852409.1:10511-11074 GCF_000181295.1 Otolemur garnettii
GTATGTGAAAAAGGGGTCTCGAATTTACATGGAAGGGAAAGTAGACTGTGGAGAACACATGGATAAAAATAATGTGAGGCAAGAAGCAACAATGATCATAGCTGATAACATATTTCTGAGGGACCAGGCAAAAGAGGAGTGGAATGGATGATTCATCTTTGGCCACTGTTTGGTACAATCCTGTTTCCAAATCATATATAGCTTTTGCAGTTTCTAAAGAGAAGAATTAAAATATCCTTTTATATAAAAAAATGCTTTCCCACAAAAAGCAGACATAAAGTCATTAAAAGTTTTGTTAACTTGACTCTGTGGCCATAGCATAGTGGTTACAGCACCAGACACATGCACCGGAGTCTGGTGGATTCAAGCCTGGACCAGCTAAACAACAATGACAACTGCAACCAAAAAAAGTCTACTGAGGGCAACATAGTAAAACTCTGTCTCAAAAAAAAAAAAGGTTAGTTAACTTTACAATTAACAAATAGTTTTCGGCTCGGCGCCTATAGCTCAACCGGCTAAGGCGCCAGCCACGTACACCTAAGGTGGCGGGTTCGAATCCCCAG
>NW_003852409.1:11427-22198 GCF_000181295.1 Otolemur garnettii
ATCTTTTTTTTTTTTTGAGACAGAGTCTTACTTTGTTGCCCCCAGTAGAGTGCTGTGGTGTCATAGCTCACAGAAACTCAGACTCTTGGGCTTAAGCGATTCTCTTGCCTCAGCCTCCCAAGTAGCTGGGACTACAAGTGCCCTCCACAATGCCTGGCTAGTTTTAGAGACGAGATCTTGCTCTAGCTGAGGCTGGTCTCAAACTTGTGAGGTCTTGCTCTAGCTCAGGCTGGCCAAGGCAATCTGCCCACCTTGGCCTCCCAGAGTGCTGGGATTACAGGCATGAGCCACTGTGCCAGGCCTAAAATAATGTACATTTTAAAGTATATCTAATTGAAGTTTCTTGACTGTGGCCTTATTTGATTACAACTAAATTAATGGGTCTTCCAACGTGAAAATGTTCCCAACCCTTGTTCTAGATAATGCCCACTATCCTTGGCTTGTGGCCTCTCTGCCCTCTACTTCCATTGTCACATCTCTGACTCTCTTACCTCTCACTGCAAAAGACATTCTGATGACATTAGGTCCACCCAGTAACCCAGAACAATTTTTCCATCTCAAAATCCTTAACTACATGTAAGGTAACATATTCACAAGTTCCAGGTATTAAGACATGGATATCTTTGGGGGGCCATTATTCTGCCTACCACAAGTAGTATTGAAAGACACTTAAAGGCCAAGATAGGTATACTGCTTTTATTTTAATTTTTTTTTTTTAGAGACAGAGTCTCACTTTGTCGCCCTCAGTAGAGTGCTCTGGCATCACAGCTCACAGCAGCCTCCAACTCTTGGGCTTAGGTGATTTTCTTGCTTTAGCCTCCTGAGTAGCTGGGACTACAGGTGCCCGCCACAACGCCTGGCTATTTTTTGTTACAGTTTGGCTGGGATGGGTTCGTATCTGCCACTCTCCGTATATGGGGCTAGTGCCCTACTCACTGAGCCACAGGTGCCACCCTAGGCATATTGCTTTTAAAGTTACGTGCCACACCACCAATAGCCAGAGCATGACATCAATTTTTTCTCTTAAAAGTTAAGAAAATTGGCTCGGCGCCTGTAGCTCAAGAGGTTAAGGCACCAGCCACATACACCTGAGCTGGCAGGTTCGAATCCAGCCTGGGCTTGCCAAACAACAAGGGCTGCAATCAAAAAATAGCCAGGTGTTGTGGTGGGCACCTGTAGTCCTAGCTACTTGGGAGGCAGAGGCAGGAGAATCACTTGAGCCCACGAGTGGGAGGTTGCTGTGAGCTGTGATGCCACAGCACTCTACCCAGGGTGACAGCTTGAGGCTCTGTCTCAAAAAAAAAAAAAATTAAGAAAATTAACTTCAAAAATAATTCTTAACGTTTAGTTTTTAAAATCTGGGTGCTGTTCACATGGTGTGTTTCTAAAAACATGAATTGTAATACACTTAATACATATGTACTTTTTTGTATGTAAATTAACTGCAATGTGTTTTTTAAATACTTAATGCTTAATAAATACTTTTAACAGCTACTACATTTTGAGAATTTATGAACAATTACTAAGCCACTTTTAAGTTTTGTTTTTGTTTAACCAATATGGAGAATTTTACATTTCCATATGTAGTCAGGTACATGAACACAGGTCTGTGTTCATGGAATCATTTAACCTTAAATGAAATGTTCCTCTTTTTAGTATATTCTCCTATGTTTTCCTTTCTTTTCTCCCTTTTTTTTTTAGAGACAGAGTTTCACTTTGTTGCCCTCTGTACAGTGCTGTGGCGTCACAGCTCACAGCAACCTCCAACTCCTGAGCTTAGGTGATTCTCTTGCCTCAGTCGCCCAAGTAGCTGGGACTATAGGCGCCCACCACAACACCCGACTACTTTTTTGTTGCAGTTTGGCCAGGCCAGGTTCAAATCCGCCACCCTTAGGATATGGAGCCGGTGCCCTACTCACTGAGCCACAGGCACCGCCCTCTGCTATGTTTTCTTAAGATCAGGTTGCAGCAAAGAGCCTTAGGAGGTGTTTTCTCTTGGCTTTTTGAGATCACTTTTCTAAGGGTAAATAATATTACATTTCTGGATTTCTGTTTTTCTATTACTTCGTTATTTAATACTGTGAATTAACATACCAAAAATCTTCTCACTAGTTAAGTTTTGTCGTCGTTGTTTTGTTTTTTGAGAGAGTCTCACTCAGTCACCCTGGGGTTGAGTGCCATAGCTCATAGAAACCTCAAACTCTTGGGCTCAACCTCAAACACTTGGGCTCAAGATAGGCTTTAAAATGTACATTATTTTATCTTGCCTCAGCCTCCCAGGTAGCTGGACTACAGGCACCTGCCTCAATGCCTGGCTGATTTTTTCTATTTTTAGTAGAGATGGGGTCTCGCTCTTGTTCAGGCTGGTCTCACAAACTCCTGAGCTCAAGTGATCCTCTCACCTCATCCTCCCAGAGTGCTGGGATTACTGGCCTGAGCCACTGTGGCTGGTCAAAAGCTTTATTCTTCTTCTTCTTTTATTTTTATTTTTTTGTTGTTGAGGCAGAGTCCTACCCTATGCTCTGAGCCAAGTGCAGTGGCATCATAGCTCACTGCAACCTCAGGCTCGGGCTGTGAGCATCCTACTGCCTTAACCTCCAGAAGCCACTGGTATTACAGGTGCTCACCGTGGTGCCTGCTGGGTTTTTCCAATTTTTTTTTAGGAGTCGGGGTCTCACTCTCGTTCAGGCAAGTCTCGAACTTCTGAGCTTAAGCATTTCTGCCTCCTCAGCCTCCCACAGTGCTGGGATTACAGGCGTGAGCCTTTGCACTTGCAAAAGCTATCTTCTTTAAAATCAAGATACATAATGTCTGGGGCAAGTTCCTGATCTATTAGTGCAGTAAAGCTTTCAAAATAGTTTTTGGCACAAATTTTTTATTGAAGTGCCCATAAAAACCTAAGCAAGTATTGAATTTTGAGTTTTCCTTAAGTGAAAATTACCACTAAGCTAAAGAGAGAAAACATTGCCAATGCCCAAGGCCTACCCACTCAAGAGATGCCTATTCATGACCCATGAAAAGACCTAGTAACATGTGTGTTTTGGCTCACGCCTGAAATCCTAGCACTCTGGGAGGCTGAGGCGGGTGGGTGGATTGCCTAAGCTCAGCAGTTCAAGACCAGCCTGAGCAAGAGCAAGACCCCATCTCTAAAAAAAATAGCTGGGTGTTGTGGCAGGGGCCTGTAGGCCCAGCTAGGGGGACTTTGTCTAAGAAAAGGGGAGGGGAGGAGAGAGAAAGGAAGGGGAGGGAGAGGAGAAGAGAGCTCCAGTAACAAAGCCGGGCCTAGTCAATAATCACAATACTAATTTGTTGATAAACATATTAAACTAGCTCTATAAAACATTTGGACTGGGGAATACAGAGAGGCTTGGCCAGTTGGAAGTGAGAGAAAAATGGGGCATATTAAAAACATAGACACAGATCTGCTATGAGAGGTAGTCCAGGTGGGCCACAGAGAAGGAATCCAGTCCCTGAATTCACTCAGGTCCTGAGCAACTTTCTGAGTTTAATCCATATGTACCCTTAGAATAAATACTCTTTTTCTTTTCTTTTTATTCTTTTTTTCCTTTTTTTAGAATAAATACTCTTTTTCTTAAGCATCCCTGTTCTTTGCAACCAGAAGATACTAACGAGGAAACTGTAAGCCAAGGGGAATCCCCAGACTCTTCTTTTCTTTTCTTTCCAATTTTAAAGCCAGTCACGTGAAGCGGTGGGAGTGGAGAAGGAACAAAGAAATCTGTAACTTGCTGTGATCAATTAGTTCTAAACACCACTGCACTCAGACCGGCCACATCATTTCAATCTCTCACTCCAACTAATTGCTATGGCTGCCTGGAGAACTGTGTCAAAAATGACTCTGAGCTGAGAAGTACGTAGTGTGATGTCTGCCATGTTGTTTTTAGGGGCTGGAAGGGAGGCAAAGGTGCTGCATGTATTTGCCATCTCTTCCCTAAGCCAATAAACAAAGAAAGCAAGAGGTGGAAAGAACTGAGCAGTCAGTCACCAACTCTACATTTCTGTTTCATAAATATCTTTCCATTAGCTGTTCCCCTCAACCCACAGTGTAATCTCAGCCACAGTTTTAATTGCCAGATCTCTGAGTACACAGAGGTAAAACACATTACAGGCCAGCTGTCATTGCATAAGCCAGATTGTTTAGAGCCTCCCCAGAAAAAGAAGAGAATTGCTTCTGTTGTGCTGAGTAGCCTTATGAGGCTACAGTGCAATACACAAGGAAAACAATTCTTTTCCCCTAGGAAAAGTACATAAGGATTAAGATTATATTGGCTGGAAATATTTCAGTAATGTCAAACTGTATGAGTCAACTTTAGGATTATAAGGGTGTGAAATTGCTGACAACAAACATACCGATTATACTCTGGTTTCTCTTCAGATTGTATAAATCTTTCGCCTTTTACAAACATACTGATTAAGATACTTCTAACTGAAAGAGAATCCTTTGTGAAACTCGTATTTCAAGACCATTTAATCACAATTCATAGCTCCAATTACCAATCAGTTTATCCTGCCAGCCAATAAGTTTTTAGAGCACATAGAGACATGAGCTATCCCTGTATTAGCTTTTCCGATTATAGAAGAGGTATAAAGAAATATAATAACGTTGTGCTTGCTTTTGTGAAATATAGCCCTTTACTGGGATTTGGAAATGTATTTTTCTTTATGGACTATGAAAGTATCATGTTAAACCAATTAATTATTTTATTTTTTATATGGCTGCTTAGGGAAATGAGGCAAGCCCATGTGTGCTCCAATCACTAATAAAAGTTCAGAAAATTTAATTGGCACAGCTATTCCAAAAGAACTGGAAAAGTGTTAGAAATCTTGTTTGCCTTTAACTTTGACTCTGTTATAAAAAGTTGGATCAACACAATTATATTCTAGAATAACTGCTCATTAAAATTTACAAGGGAAGTGTGCCCTTTTGGACTTCAAGATCAACAGCACTCTATACTGACAGCAAGCCTTTAGGGAAATTTTACGATTTCCCAGCATAGGCTAAGCAAACAGCCAAAGTACTGGTCCCAAACCAGTATAGTCCAAAGTCAGTATGCAGCTAAGGATGACCTGAGGTCCCGAATGGCCATTCCTTTGGTGTACTTCAATGGACTGAACACCTGTATGAATACTAGACATATCCAAATATACAAAATCAGCATCTATAAAGCCTGAGTAATGAACAGAAGGCCCAACCGCTCTCTCTTCAAATGTCTTTCATGCTCCTACTCTGGAATCAATCTATAATAATTCTACCTTTCAAATCTCATCTGTTTTTCTTCCCTATCCTGTCCCTATGCTGTCCCTTCCCTTCCTGTCCCTAAACAAGAGCATTCTGATCTACTAAATACTCTGTCTTTAGAATTTCATTTACCCCCCAGCCTTCCATTTTGACTTCTGTGTAGATAAACTCTTGGATACATACTCCCAGCCTGCTGTAGGCTTCCAATGCTATATCTCTGCTGTGAAGCCTACTCAGAATCTTGTCCCCAAATAATCTCTTTCTCCTCTGAATTCCTGTAACTTGTTTTGACTACCCATTTCATACCTGTAAACTACCAGCTATCTTTGAATGCATGTATTTGCGAGTGTAAAATTATACATCTGATGAATACATCAGAAGAAGAAAATCATTCACATTAGTAACATCACTATATGTAACCTATTTCTGCTACAGGCTCTCCCAGCCCGTTCCCCTGCCCTCTCTCCCACCCCGTTCCCATGCCCCCCAGAGTCGATTCCAAAAAAAGCCTTCAGAACACAGAAGCACGGGAAGTCCCAAGCTTCACAAAAACCCCCAAGTCCCCAGTGGATGAACAATGGTGGAAGAAAACTACCTAAGCTGTGTTAATCATTATTACATAACTATAACCATTATGATTTAAGATGTATCCATTTTCAACCAAGCTGTAACCCTGCCAACTGCAATATTCGGCTTTTGTACACCCTGCTTGCTTAAGCTACACAGAAGGAAAAAATTATAGTATAAAAGACAATGGGCCCTGAACTTCAGGGTCGCTTGTCTCTCAGAGCAACGCCTCCTGGGCAGGTGCAAATAAATCACCAATTGATTGCATCTAAGTGGGGTCTATCTTTCCAGGTTGTTACATTTCTTTAATTAGATCATAAATTCCTCGAAACTAACCCTCTTAGGTAAGCTTGTCTTTCTAATAGTTCTTTGAATCACAGATTATTTGACTGAGAAACACAGTCAATAAACACTGACTCAAAGTAGGATTGCATCTCTTGCAAAGATTCATTGTCAATGATGACACCCAAGCTCACAGCAACCTATTCTTTTCTTTATGTCTAGGCCTCCCATCAACCACCCTCCATCATCTGGGCTTATGATCTTAGTAGTACAATGCTGTTGCTCGTGTTTATTTATTTATTTATTTATTTTGAGACATAGTCTCACTTTGTCATAGTCTCACTTTGTCACCCTTGGTAGAGTGCCATGGAGTCATAGCTCACAGCAACTCCAAACTCAGGCTCAAGTGATCATCTTGCCTCAGCTTCCTCAATAGCTGACTACAGCCATTTGTCACAATACCTGGCTATTTGTGTGTGTGTGTGTGTGTGTGTGTGTGTGTGTGTGTAGAGACAAAGTCTCACTTTATTGCCCTCAGTAGAGTGCTGTGGCGTCACACAGCTCAATAGCAACCTCTAACTCCTGGGCTTAGGCGATTCTCTTGCCCCAGCCTCCTGAGTAGCTGGGACTACAGGCACCCACCACAATGCCCGGCTATTTTTTTGTTGCAGTTTGGCTGGGGCTGGGTTTGAACCCGCCACCCTCAGTATATGGGGCCAGCGCCCAACCCACTGAGCCACAGGTGCCATCCCCGGCTATTTCTAGAGATGCGAATCTCGCTCTTGCTCAGGCTGGTCTCTAACTCTTGATCTCAAGCAATCTACCCCCCTCGGCCTCCCAGAGTGCTAGGATTACATACAGGCATGAGCCACCATACCCAGTCTTATTGCCTCGTGTTTACAATGCATCAAATATAAAAAAGCATGGTGGCTCACATAGTGGTGCCTGTAATCCCAGCAGTTAAGGCCAAGGCGGGAAGATTGCTTGAGACCAAGAGTTTGAGATCAGCCTGGGAAACTTAGCAAGACCTCATCTCTACAAAGAAAAAATTTTTTAAATATAGCTTGGTGAGTTGAAGAGCAAGGAAAAACTTGGTGATGTTGTAAGAAATGGAAGCAGAAAGTAACTGGAGGTGCAACTAAGGTGTGAAGTAAGGCCATGTCGGCGAGGGCCTTGGATGATGTCATGCTGGGGGTCAGACTTTCTCCTCACTAAGAGGAAGGTTTTTAAATCAGAAAAATGACATGATAGGATTCCTATAATTCACATTATGGAAACTGAATTGGAAGAGGAAGGACTAGAAGAAGGGAGACCAATTAGGAATAATATTTCAGGACCTGAATTAAAGCAGTAGCAATGCGAATTGAGAATGAGAAGATAAAATCAAAAGATTGAGAGGTTTCAGCAACTGGATGACTGGTAATCCTGTTATCCAAAATAGAGGAGAAGCAGATTTAGAGATGGGTTGGAGTAGGTGAGAAGTTAATGAGCTCTAATTTTGGATCTGTTGAATTTGCAGCACTCACGTTTTCATGAGATTGAGGATCTGGAGAAAGATATGCACTGGAGAAACAGATTTGAGATAAGCATAATTCACTCCATAAATTTTACATCTGTTTTCAAATACACTGCTCACTCTTAGCCCAAAGCACCCGACTAACTACATTTCCTGCCTTACTTGTTTCACGAGATTTTTTTGCTCCTGACTTCTAGTTTGTTATGCTTTTACTCTTGGCCAATTTATAATTTCTTTATAGTATTTTTCATATAGCAATTGTCTAAGACTTAGACAAACTTAGACATTATTAAATTTAATTGAATAGGGTGTGAAGTTCTGTGGAAACACAGGGTCTTCTGTCTGTTTCACTTTACTTTAAACATTCAGTGGTGCTTCCCTGGCCATGTTCCCTCTTTCTTGCCTTTTTTTTTTTTTTTTTTTGAGACAGAGTCTCATTCTGTCACCCTAGGCTAGAGCATTGTGGTGACAGCCAAGCTCATAGCAACCTCAAACTTGGGCTCAAACGATCCTCCTGCCTTACTCTCCTTAATAGCTGGGACTACAGGTGCCCACCACAGCACCTAGCCAGCTTTTTCTATTTTTAGTAGAGATAAGGTCTCGCTTTGCTCAGGCTAGTCTCGAACTCCTGAGCTCAAGGGAATCCTCCTGCCTCAGTTTCCCAGAGTGTTAGGATTACAGGCGTGAGCCATGGTGCCCCACTACCACCACGTTGCCTCTTTTTTAACCCACTTGTTCCAGCTGCCCATGCACCTAGTCTTTTCTGGCCTCCAGCTTCTCTTCTCTTAACCCCTTCTTTTACACTGTTGGTCCTGCCTCATTCTTGAGGTGTTCTACACCCTCAGCTTCCAAGATATCTGATTTCCTGCCTCCTGGAAATCTGACTTCCAACTTCCCTGGCTCTGATACTTCCCCAAACTCCTACATAAAAGTTAATCTTTCCAGGTTGTGTATTTAGCCTTCCTTATATCTCATTTTGGAATATACCCAGCATGGTCCCATTCACTTGCAGGGCTTAATAATCATTTAATATTATTCCTAGACCTGAATCTCTAGCTTAGTCATCTCAGTCCAAACCCAAAGACCCAACTGCTTATAGGGCACCTTTATTTGGATGTGTTCTACAAGCACTTCAAATCAACTCATCCAAAATTAAGTTTTTCCTCTTCCCCATAAACCTGGACTTTCTCCTCCATTCTCATTCTCAGTAAGTGGTATTGTCATCTGCCCAATAACCTGGGAGGCCTTATTTCTCTTTCTCCATTATTTTTCATATTTCATATTTTTCAGTATACCCTGAAATCCTATCAATTTTACATTTTGTTTTATTTTATTTTTTGAGCCAGAGTCTCCCATCACCTTGGGTAGAGTGCCATGGCATCATCATAGCTCACAGCAATCTCAAACTCTGGGGTTCAAGCAATCCTCTTGCTTCAGCCTCCCAAGTAGCTGGGACTACAGGTGCCCACCCTAATGCCCAGCTACTTTTTCTATTTTTAGTAGATGGGATCTCATTTCTGCTCAGGCTGGTCTTGAACTCTTAAACTCAAGCAATCCCACCTTGGCCTCCCAGAGTGCTAGGATTACAATTGTGAGTCACCATGCTAGGCTTTCACATTTACATTTTAAAAGAGTATTTTCCTGAAAGAGCACATGATATGATTGAAGATAGTGAAATGGAAATGAGAATAGCATATGGGGCGGTGCCTATGGCTCAAAAGGGTAGGGCGCTGGTCCCATATGCCGGAGGTGGTGGGTTCAAACCCAGCCCAGGCCAAAAACTTAAAAAAAGAGAGAGAATAGCATATAGGGGTGACCAGCCTGGCAGAAGAAAAGTTTTGGGGGGAATATTGGAAAATAGAATTGTAAGGGGGGCGGCACCCATAGCCCCATAGCTCAAGGCCACATACACCGAGGCAGGCAGGTTTGAGCCTGGCCCAGGCCTGCTAATCAACAATGACAACTGCAACAAAAAAATAGCTGGGAGTTATGGTGGGCACCTATTATCTCAACTACTCAGAAGGCTGAGGCAAGAGAATTGCTTAAGTCCAAGAGTTAGAGGTTGCTGTGAGCTGTGATGCCACAGCACTCAGCCAAGGGCAACAGAGTGAGACTCTGTCTCAAAAAAAAAAGAAAAAAATTAGAACTGTAAGTGAGAGAGTACCCTACAAGGCAACTTAGAGGCCACGTGTACTATTTCAGAGTTGATGAAGTCATAGAAACCACCAACATTAGGCCAGTGAATGAAACGGCAATTTCAAACTGCATTAAAAAAAATCAATGATGTGAAAAATGCGTGGAGAGATGACTTAGAGCAACAACTACCTTTCTGTAACTAGAAACACCCATTTGTTAGATTTCATTAAATACATGAGGAAAAATCCTTAAAAGTTTCAGCCAGAAGCTCAGAAAGTCTGACCTTGAAGTTAAATTTAAGTGTAAGTGCTACTTAAAAATAAAAATATGTCAGGGTGTGTTGGCTCACACCTGTAATCCCAGCACTCTGGGAGGCTGAGGCAGGTGGAGACCAGCCTGAGCAAGAGTGAGACCCCATCTCTACTAAAATTAGAAAGATTAACCTGGTGTTGTGGTGGGTGCCCATAGTCCCACCTACTTAGAAAGCTGAAGCAAGAGGATCACTTGAGACCAAGAGTTTGAGGTTGCTGACCTACAATGCCACAGCACTACCCAGGATGAGAGTAAGACTCTGTCTCAAAATAATAATAATAAAATAATAGAAAAAATAAAAATAATAAATTGTTATTGAAGAAGGCAAATTGAAATTAGGTCTGTTATGCATTAATGTAAATTGTGTTGAAAATAATTACAGGAAAGACATAATCTAATTGAAAAGGTTCTATAAGCCATTCTTTAATTACAGATGATACTCAACTTGAACATATGTGCATATGTAATTTTTAATCACCCAATTGATGATGATTTCCTAAAACATCTGGATTTCCATATGCCTCAATAAAAATTTGAGTAAACTATAGTAAAGCACACTATATGACACATTTATCTACTGATAAGCCTGGTGATTTCAATTTTTTATTTTTATTTTTATTTTTGAGACAGAGCCTCAAGCTGTCCCCCTGGGTAGAGTGTCGTGGCATTACAGCTCACAGCAACCTCCAACTCCTGGGCTC
>NW_003852409.1:22362-34491 GCF_000181295.1 Otolemur garnettii
GGCGCCGAGCCTCAATTTTTTATTTTTAATCACCCTCAGTAGAGTGCTGTCATATCACAGCAACTTCCAACTCCTGGGTTTAGGCAATTCTTTTACCTCAGCCTCCTGAGTAGTTGGGACTACAGGCACCTGCCACAATGCCTGGCTATTTTTTTGTTGTTGCAGTTTGCCTGGGGCCTGGTTTGAACCCGAGACCCTCGGTATATGGGGCCGGTGCCCTGCCCACTGAAGCCACAGGTGCCGTCCGGTAATTTCCTTTTTATTTGACTTAGATATTAATTAACTGAGAGTAAATGAACACCCCCTCCACACACCCATGTTATCAGTCAATAGTTAAATGATTGGGGGAAAAGAAGTACAGTACTTTAGGCAGCTCTAAATGTTAGGTTCCAAAAGCAAAGGAAAAAATTAAAACAGCTGCAGATAACATTGCATCTTTCGGAAATAAACTGTATTTATGAAGCAGAGACCTCAGAAAGTAAAAGTAAACCCACTTTATCTGATGAAAGTGTCAGGAACCTGGAGAAAGTTCATTTTCAGCACTCCGTTTGGAGATGCAGAGACCATGAGTTTTAAAAGCCCAGTAATTCAGAAACAAATAGCAGCCACAGAGTGACTAGTTAGCAGTTCAAAAGAAAGACATTTTAAAAAATTATGCTTGTGATAGATTTAAGTCCAAAGCTTTCTTCTTCCTCCTTGTAATTTTCCTTTTTTTTTTTCTGATTGCAACTTTAGTAAGAAAGCTCTATGAAATCCCTGATTACTTACATGAGGTCCTGGAAAGCACAACTCCCTATAAGGATACACCCTGGTTTCCATCCCGAAGCACAAGCTCTGTACCCCAGCGCGGTCTGAAATAATGAGCAGAGCAGCTGTTTGTTCTCTTGAATTAGCTGCCACGGAGCAGTCATCAATAGGCTTCCTAATTCCAGACTAAACCTTAAGCCCCGCCCCTCTGAAAAGGAAGAAAAAAAAATGTGGCTCTGAATTCTTCCTGTATTCCTGGACGGTAGCTTGATAGTAGGACAGTCAGCGACTGAGTGATACTTCCTTGTTTGTTTTCTTTTTTCTTTTTTTAGAGACAGAGTCTCATTCTGTCGCCCTGCCTTGGTTAGAGTGCGGTGGCATCACAGCTCACAGCAACTGCCAGCCCTTGGGCTTAGGCAATTCTCTTGCCTCAGCCTCCTGAGTAGCTGGGACTAAGGCACCTGCACAATGGCCTGCTATTTTTTTGTTGAAGTTTGACCAAGGTTGGGTTTGAACGCGCCACCCTCGGTATATGGGGCTCTCCTCGCTGAGCCACAGGCACCGCCGCCCTGTTTTTGATATACCATTCCACCCAATGACTATTTTCCACCAGAAAAATTTTCTTCTGTTTCTAAAGATAGGAACAAAAGTCTACAGCCAAAAGCTCAACAGTCTTTTTCACACTGTTTTGACACTCAGGTACACGTAAAACATTCTATTGCTATATTACTTTGATCAAAGAAGTTTAAAAAAAAAAAGGATTAAGCTAGAAAATTTTAAAAGATTTCTTTTTCTTTCTTTCTTTCTTTCTTTCTTTTTTTTTTTTTGAGATAGAGTCTCACTTTGTTGCCCTCAGTAGAGTGCTGTGGCGCCATAACTCACAGCAGCCTCAAACTCTTGGGCCCAAGTGATTCTCTTGCTTCAGCCTCCCAAGTAGCTGGGACCAGAGGCACCCGCCACAATGCCTGGCTATTTTTATTTTATTTTATTTTATTTTTTTGAGACAGAGCCTCAAGTTGTCCACCTGGGTAGAGTGCTGTGGCATCATAGCTCACAGCAACCTCCAACTCCTGAGCTCAAGTGAGTCTCCTGCCTCAGCCTCCCAAGTAGCTGGGACCACAGGCACCCGCCACAAGGCCCGGCTATTTTTTTTTGGTTGCAGCCATCATTGTCGTTTGGCGGCCTGGGCTGGATTGGAACCCGCCATCTTAGGTGTATGTGGCTGGCACCTTAGCCACTTGAGCCACAGGTGCCCAGCCCCAGCTATTTTTAGAGATGGGGTCTTGCTCTTGCTCAGGCTGGTCTCAAACCTGTAAGCTAAGGTGACCAGACATCCCAGTTTTGAACAATTTGTCCCATGTCCGTTTTAAAAAAGTCCCGCTTTTTGGAAAGAATGCACTAACGGGCAGGAGAACAGGAAGGGAATATACGGTTTTTGGCTGCCATGTGGCTATTTTACCAGAATATGAGTTTTATATTATTTTTGTTAATTTTATAATGTTCAACTGTAATAATAACAAATAATTGTTGAGAAGTGATTATCGAGAACTGCTTATCAAAGTTTGCATTGTTCAGGCCCTGCCCTGCCTCGTCCCCTGCCCAGCCCCCGCCCCACCCCTGGCCATGTTGTCCCGCTTTACAAATGTTAAAATATGGTCACCCTACAGTAAGTTCAAACAATCTACCTGCTTCCCCCTCCCAGGGTACTAGGATTACAGGTGTGAGCCACCGCGCCTGGCCCGAAAGATTTCTTAACAGCTGCAGATCTCAAGATATTTAGAGCCCTTAGCTTGATGAGATTGAAGGAAAATCAATATTGTTGCATTTTATCTAACCTACTTAATGAATAGAAAATATGCTACATTTTACTAAGGACACGTCTTGGGTTTGGGGTGCTCAGGGATCCTCAAAGCCAGATTGGTGGCCAAGAATGCTGACTGACACGACTCTCCATTTCATTGGTAAATGTTCCTTTGAACATATGAGCACCCCAGCCCTTTCTGCCACACAACTTGACATTCCACTAAAGGAAAGCTTTGCTAGAAAGAATCCCACCCAGGTCCAGAAATTCTAAGTTCATCATTATATATTTATAGATTATGAAGCTAGCAATGGTCTGAATTTAAAGCAGCGCTGTAGTCTTTACTACTAAAGCCCAGCTGGACCCCCCTTGGAGGGGCCAAGAGAGAGTACTTCGAAGTGAGTCCTTCTAAATAGGATCCTCTTTTTCAAGCAGAGAAAGGAGTGGGTCTCATGGATAACGCTTACGCTTTCTCACTTCCTTTTTCTTGATCTGGATAGACATGCCCTCCCCCATAAAAATATCCAGTATTCAATGTATGGTCCATAGACTGCCTCTGGACCTCACTTGAGAACTTACAGCAGGGAAAGAAGTGAATCTTCCAAGAGAAAAAGGAGCAGAGTAGGCCAGGCACAGTGGCTCACACCTGCAATCCCAGCACTTTGAGAGCCTGAGACAGAAGTATCTCTTGAGGCCATAAATTTGAGGCCAACCTGGGCAATGCAGTGAGACCCTATTGCTAAGAAAAATACAAAAACTGGCCAAGAATAGTGGTATGTGCCTAAAGTCCCACCTACTCAGGAGGCTGAGGCAGGAAGATTGCTTGAGCCCAGTGAGCTATGATAACACCTGTACTCTAACCCAGGCAATAGTGAGTGCTGTCTCAAAAAAAGAAAAACAGAAAAAGGGGCAAAGTAGAATTAGGGAACTCACAAAGAAAGAAATACATAATCAATGCACACCTCTCATCAAAGTCCCATCTTATTACTATTAGAGAAAACTCAAATATCTTTGCCTCTTAAACTAGTAAAGTAAAAATTAAAATACCGAGTGTTGAGCCAGGTGCAGTGGCTCACACCTGTAATCTTAGTGCTCCAGGAGGCCGATGTGGGTGGATTGCTTGAGCTCGGGAGTTCAAGACCAGCCTAAGCAAGAGCAAAACCCCTGTCTCTATAAAAAATAGAAAAATTAGTCAAATTAGACAACTCTCTGGACATACTGAGAACCATTGAATCATACCCTTTAAATAGGTCAGTTGTGTGGTAAGTGTGGTATGGGAAAAGAAAAAAGAGAATCGGTGGTGGAGCTTGTGAAATCGAAGACTTTTTGAGGAAAACAAAACAATGATGTCCTTAGCCTACGTGGTAAGGAGTGGCAGAAGAACATGGAGAGTGACATTTACATAGCTTTTGTGTATATACTGGCAGAGCGAGTTGTTGTTTTTATACCATTCAGTAATCTATTTGAAAGCTATACTCCTTGTGACTCAGTCTCTACACTGAGTTGAGATTAAACACTGGTCTTACATAATGTTGATCTTTAGTGTAGGTTACATTAATTGGGCTCCACAGGAATTTTATTCAGAATATCACTCAGAAAGCTTCTAAACATCTTCACACGGTTCTCCTGTCCCCACAGTTTCCCAGATGTTAAAATCTCCTTTTCTCCCTCTCTCCAGAGGATTCTCCTTGCTGCTTTTCTGAATCACCTCATTCTTACTGTTTCTCTCAAAAGATTGTCCAGACTACTGAATGCAAGAATTCTGACGAATAAAATTCTCCATATGGTTATACATCCTTTGAACAACATTTAGTGAACACCTACTGTGGTCCAAGAGCTCTGCTATGAATGATCTTTCAGATTTGGGTAGCCTTCTTCTGTTCACATACTTACTTTCCCGTCCGTTATTTAGAGTAGGGGTCATCAAACATTTTCTATATAGCACCAAATGTTTTAGACTTTGGAGGTCAGGTCTCTGTAACAGTCACTCCACTCTGCCCTTAGAATGCTAAAGTGGCCCAATATATAAACAAATGGGGATGGCTGTGTTCCATTGAGACTTTATCTGGAAAAACAGGTAGTAGGCTGGAATTGGCCCCGAGCCAATGTGCACTTTTGTCAGAGCTTTCCAGTGGCCAGGTATATTGTCAATGAGCTATATTATCTTGAAAGAAATCTTTTTTTTCCCCCTCTAAGCAGTAGGCTTAAAATTTTCTTTTTTTTTTTTTTTTGAGACAGAGCCTCAAGCTGTCCCCCTGGGTAGAGTGCCGTGGCATTACAGCTCACAGCAACCTCCAACTCCTGGGCTCAAGCGAGTCTTCTGCCTCTGCCTCCCAAGTAGCTGGGACCACAGGCACCCGCCACAACGCCTGGCTATTTTTTGGTTGCAGCCGTCATTGTTGTTTGGCGGGCCCGGGCTGGATTCGAACCCGCCACCTTGGGTGTATGTGGCTGGTGCCTTAGCCACTTGAGCCACAGGCACTGAGCCAAGCTTAAAATTTTCAACACATGTGCTGTCTCCCAGGCTTTGTTGTTCCATATGTAGAGCACAGGCAGAGTAGATTTAGCATAGTACTTAAAGGTCCTCAGATTTTTGGAGTAGCAAATGAGCATTGGCCTCGACTTAAAGACATCAGCTGCCCTAACAAGAGACTCAGCTTGTCCTTACGCTTTAAAGCCAGGAATTGACTTCTCTCTACTTCTTCTCTCACAATAGAAGGCTGTTTTGTTTACCTTGAAAATCTGTTGTTTAGTGTAGCCACATTCATCAGCGATCCAGCTAGAGCTTCTAGATAACTTGCTGCTTCCCCTGGCCATTTTATGTTATGGAGAGGGCTTCTTTCCTCAAACCCACAAATCAGGCTCTGCTAGTTTCAAACTTTTCTTTTGTAACTTCCTTATTTCTTTCAGCCTTTATAGAATCAAAGAGAGTTAGGGTCTTGCTCTGGATTAAGCTTTGGTTTAAGGGAAAGTTGTTGCTGGTTTGATCCCCTATCTCGATTATCCCTATCAGCAATATGGCTGTTTCACTTTCTCATCATTCGTATGTTCACTGAAGTAGCACTTTTCCTTTTCCTTTTCTTTCTTTTTTTTTTTTTTGAGACAGAGTCTCAAGCTGTCGTCCTGGGCAGAGTGCCCCACAGCAACCTCAAACTCTTGGGCTTAAGTGATTCTCTTGCCTCAGCCTCCCAAGTAGCTGGGACTATAGGCACCTGCCACAACGCCTGGCTATTATTAATTTTTTTTGTAGTTGTTATTGTTGTTTGGCAGGCGCAGGCTGGATTCGAACCCACCAGCTCTGGTGTATGTGGCTGGCGCCTTAGCCGCTGAGCCTGAAGTAGCACTTTTCATTTCCTTCAAGAACTTTTCCTTTGCATTCACAGCATGGCTAAGCATTTGGTGAAAGAGGCCTAGCTTTTGGCCTATCTCAGTTTTTGACTTGCTTTCTTCACTAAGCCCAATCTTTTCTAGCTTTTGATTTAAAGTGAGAGATGTGACTCTTTCTTTTACTTGAACACTTAGTGGTCATCATAGAGTTATCAACTGGCCTAATTTCAATACTGCTGTGTTTCAGGGAGTGGGGATACCCCAGGGGAGGAGGGGGTGGCTGGTAAGTGGAGCAGTCTGAACACACACATTTATCAATTAAATTTGCCATTTGATATGGGCATGGTTTGTGGCACCCCAAAACAATTACAACGGTAACAACAAAGATCCCTGATTACAGATCTCTATAGCAGATGTTCTAATAATGAAAAAGCTTGAACCACTGCAAGAATTAGCAAAACGTGACATATAGTGGGCACATGCTGTTACAAAAAAGGCTCCAATAGACTTGCTTGACACAGGGTTGCAACAAACCTTCAATTTGTAAAAAGTACAGTAAAGTACAACAAAATGAGGCATGTCTATACTCAAAGAGTATAACGAGTTGACAAACAAATACAAATTTATACTGATTAAACATCTTGATGATTGAAGTAGATTTTACAGTATGACTTTTTTTTTAAGACACAGGATTTAAAACAAACCCCGACAATTTTCTAGCAACTGAATTAATGCTTATGTAAACTTTAACCACACTAGATTGGAAAATTTAATATCCTTGTTCTTTATCGTTTCTTATACAAACAAGACCAGACCTGAGGTCTGTAGCTTTAGTGGAAATGTGTCAAATTCAGCCCCTCCCTTACTTTAATTTGCCATATGTTTTTTTCCACAGCAAAGACTAACAAACGAAACTTCACATGTGATGGAGGCTCTGTAGTTAGATTTCGGTCCTAATATCCTACACAGAGGGATCCTTACACCCTGCAAGTTGGAGGAGGAGCAGACACCAAGCAGATTGCTGGACTTTGGTCACCATAGACCGTGCTTTCAGAGAGGTGAGAGGCTAGGAAATTACCCCACAGACAGGGAACTTCTGGAGCAGGGGTTCTCAAACTTTTTAAACAGGGGGCCAGTTCACTGTCCCTCAGACCGTTAGAGGGCCGGACTGCGGGCCCCGGGACAAGTCGGCTGCTAAGCAGGACAGGCAGCGGCGGCAAAAACACCCGGCGAGCTGGATAAATGTCCTCCACGGGCCACGTGTGGCCCACAGGCCGTAGTTTGAGGGCGCCTGTTCTGGAGGGTAGGGACTTCTAGGTGTCCCCAGTACTTCAAGGAGTGCATGATTCCTGGGAGACATACAATACATGCTTGCAAACTTGAGAGACTGTGATGGAAGCAGGTCTGGATTAGGACTTTCTAGGGCTGACGGAGAGAATTAGGTCTGTATCTTTGGCCACGGGCAGCCTGCAGTGTGGGGCACACAGGTCTGGCCGCCGCCCAGGCAGGAGTGCTAACTGGCCATGGGGAAGGAGAACTGAGCTGCTTTGGCAGAGCAGGGCCTGGGCAGGAGGTGGGAGGAGCCCAGAGGTGAAGGGTCCTGAAGAGGAGATGACTGCCCCTGGCCTCTCACAAGGGTGAGAGGTGTATATATGGACAGCGTCCACAGTTGAGAACCGAGCTCCATGAGCCTCTTGCCGTTTTGCAGTCACATCAGCTTCCCGCAGCTGCCATGACTAATGACTGCAAACTGGTGGCTTCAAACAACAGAAATTTGCTCCCCCACAGTTCTGGAGGTCCAAAATCAAGGCATCACTCATGTTCCCTCAGTACTTCCCTGCCTCCTCCACCTTTGGGGGCTGCAGGGATTCGTGGCTTACTTGGTCCGTGGCCACATCACTCCAGTCTCTTTTCTGTCTTCACATGGCCTGCTCCTCTTTTGTGTGTTTCTTCCCCTGTGTTTCTCTTATAAGGACACTTGTCACCGGATTTGAGGCCTACCTGGTTGACCCAGGATAATGGTTGATTTTAAGTGTCAAAGTGGCTGGGCCATGGTACCAAAGATTTGGTCAACTATTATTCTAGATGTTGTTTCTGTGAGAGTGTTTTGTTTGCTTGTTTTTGTTTTTTTGAGACAGAGTCTCACTATGTCACCCTTAGTAGCATGCTGTGGCGTCACAGCTCACAGCAACCTCAAAATCTTGGGCTTAAGCCATCCTCTTGCCTCTTCTCCCAAGTAGCTGGGATTACAGGTGCCCCCCATAATGCCCAGCTATTTTTTGGTTGCACTTGTCATTGTTTAGCAGGCCTGGGCTAAGTTCGAACCTGCCAGCCTCAATGTATGTGGCCAGCACCCTACTCACTGAGCTTTGGGCGCCGAGCCTGTGAGGGTATTTTGGATACTCTACATACATAATGATTGGCTCTGCATAAAGCAGATTGCCCTTCATAGTGTGGGTGGGCCTCATCCAATCAGTAAGGCCTGAGTAGATCAAAATCGACCCCAGGAATTCTGTCAACAGATTGCCTGGATATCTTCTATAATGTCTGTTCTTCCTGGGTCTCCAGTCTTACTGCCTTTGGACTTGAAGAGCAATTTTTTCCTGACTCTCCAGCCAGGGTCTTCCTCTCAGATTTTGGACTCACCAAGCCCCACAATTATATGAGCCAATTCCTTAAAAAACATGTACACCGGCTCGGCGCCTATAGCTCAACCGGCTAAGGCGCCAGCCACGTACACCTAAGGTGGCAGGTTAGAATCCCCAGCCCGGACCTGCCAAACAACAATGACGGCTGCAACAAAAAATAGCCAGGCATTGTGGCGGGCGCCTGTGGTCCCAGCTACTTGGGAGGCAGAGGCAGGAGACTCGCTTGAGCCCAGGAGTTGGAGGTTGCTGTGAGCTGTAATGCCATAGCACTCTACCCAGGGGGACAGCTTGAGGCTCTGTCTCAAAAAAAAAAAAAAAAAAAACATGTACACCAGTCAAGCAAGTTCACTCACACCTATAATCCTAGCACTCCAGGAGCCTGAGGTGGATGGATTGCCTCAGCTCAGGAGTTTGAGACCAGCCTGAGCAAGAGTGAGACCCCATCTCTAAATAAAAACAGCCAGGTGTTGTAGCAGGTGCCCCAAGAGTTTGAGGTTGCTGTGAGCTATGATGTCATAGCACTCTACCAAGGTTGACAAAGTGAGACTCTATCTCAAAAAGAAAGTGTACACCACATACATATATTTACATATCCATATATTATACTCACATATATCTTTTATTTATATATTATAAAATTAACATTTATATATATTAAATAAATCTTATATATCCTATTGATTCTGTTTCTCTGGAAAATCCTGACTGATACAGGGGGTCACCATCCAATCAATCATATCCAATCTAGAGAAGAGCTCTTCAGACCTAAATGCATATGAGCTTGTTCAAATGCAGATTCAAGCTCTCAGGTGCTGCTCGTTAGAGTGATCCACACTTCCCAGGACTACCCTAGTTTTAGCACTGAAAGTCCCTTGTCCCGGGAAATCTCTGAGCTCTCAGCAAACTAAGATGGTTGGTCACCCTACTGCTGGTACTATACTTTGAGCAGCAAGGACTTCAAACTCTCTACGGGAGGGAAAATTGGAAAAATTGGCCTTTCCTCACATAGTTCCTCCCTTAGATCCGACATAAAGTGTCATGGATGGTTGTGCATTTACTCTCTAAGGGGCTCCCTTTTCCAGTGCTTTTATTTCTTTGAGTTTTCTATCAGATCAGGAGGAAATCTTTAATCAGGATAGTTTCTCATCGATGCCTCCCAGTGGCTCAGCGGATGGACTCACTACTGACTTCAGTGAGACAGGGGACCTCCCAAAACACCGCGCCCTCTTCCTTCCTCCCCCCGCAACATTTCTCTATGCTTTGACTTGCTCTTTTCCTCCCTGTCCTAACCAATACTATTTGTGAAATCATGGGTTTCGCGTGCTAATTACATATTTTTCCAGCACACAGCACACACATATTTAGTCACTCATTCAAGAGATAGAGTGTCTTTTATGCTCTTGATAGAATTAATGGGCTGGTTAGATAAGTTTGTTTCTAATATACATTGTAACAAATACATTCAGGTGTCATTCACTCAGCACAGGGTTTTTTAGAATAGCCTGGCACGGTTCTAAGTTCTTGAGTCACTCACGCTGATCCAGGCCCCAGTCACTCCTGCGACTACAGAAGGTGGATGACTTAGGAAGTTGTTCTGTGTTCCCCAGGAGCCAAGCCAGGGCACACCAAATCCCAGGCCTTGAGCTGGAAGCTTTTTTCTACTCTTCAGATGCACCCCTGCAATGGGAGGGAAGAAAGTTAGAGGTGGGGCATCTATTTCAGAGCCTGGGCACTTTGTTTTGGCTCTCTCATCTAATTCTCACTTTCAGGTGACTGAAAGCAAAGTAGATTTAATCAAGCCTGCTCTGAGGGCGTGGCTAGCACGTGTGCATGTGTGTGGAGGGCCATGTGTCTGTGTACAGAGATTTATGTGTTCTCTCTCCCTCTTTGCAGGCAGCTGCCTATGTAAATTGGCCGAGGGTCTGCAGTGACTGGGCAAGCCACCCCCTCCATTCTTCCCCCTACAGGGCTGGATTCTACTCACATTGCTCTGGGCTCCAGGCCTCACACTGATAAGATCCCAAGATTCAGATTTGGGACCAGGTGTTTAGCTACCTTTCGGCTAACCGAGGGCTTCCACCCAGCTTTATCAGCGCTTGTCAGACTCTGTGCTCTGCTTCAACTAACGTGGCAGCTCCTCGTTTTCAGTGGGATTTGGCTCTGGCAGTTCTTTCTTTTCTTCTGCATTTGCAGTTTCTTCTTTCCTCTGGGGGCCTTTTCCTCCTGTACCAGCATGTTCCTCTGTGGCAAAAATAAAAACAATTGAACCAAACCAGTTCTCTCTACCATCCGACCTTCTGCCTATCACTGCCACCTTTTTCCTTCCTTTTGGGGCACTGACATAGTCAGAGTGGGTTACCTGCAGGGTCTCCTAAAAGTCAGCAGTGACCTCTTGTGACCCTGATTCCCCTCTGCAGCCTGGGACCCTCTGTTGGGCTGGGCACTGGAAGGCCATGGGCTGTACCTTCTCAAGGCTCTTCCTGGCTCATCATCTTCTCCCTGCAGCCCATGGGGGACCTAGAGGGCTGTGTCTAGGGGCTTTTTCCTCCATGTACCAGCATGTTCCTGTAGCAAAAATAAAAACAATTGAACCAAACCAGTTCTCTCTACCATCCGACCTTCTCTCTCCTTGCACTTGTCCTCCCTTGGAGCAGCCCCATCTGGGCCATCTCCTGCCCTTCAGCACAGTGCGCCTTCAGCCTTCACGGGAGAGCAGGGCTGCACACTGTGCTTCATTCTCATTCCCTCTCAGAGCTCAGAACTAAAAATAGAATTGTGGGAAGCCTCGTGACAAGACCTCTGGGAAGTTCAGTGGGAACAACTCAGGGTTTCAGAAGGAAGCATGATCCCTGGAGCCTGCCGGTTCAGAAGAACGAAGAGATTTGTAAAGAGTGAAAAATAACAGACCAGCCACATTGCTTTGTATAGACAGCAAGCAAACTTGCTACTCAGGGGAATGTGCAGAGACACATGGGCACCCGGGTTTCAGAGAGCTGTTAACCAAGGGCTGCCTTAACAGCCCTATAGACAGGAAGAGCTGGGCCAGTTGAGAGTGAAGCGAAACCACTGTCCTAAGGAGCTATGGATAGGATTTAGGAAAAAGGAGGGACAGTGGAGGCACCATGACTGTCAGAATGACTTGGGGCTCCCACAAGATGTTGAGGGGAACATAAAGGCAGAGAAGTGCTCTAAGTCTGACTTCAGTGGGCAAGTGCTTGCCCTGCTACTACTTAAAACTGATTCTGAGCACTAGTGATGTCTGTGAAGGCCTGGAGCCCCTTATAGATGTCCCTTTGTACCAGGTAGTAGTAAAACTTGTTTCAAACACAGTGGGTGGCTCGGCGCCTGTGGGTCAAGTGGCTAAGTTGCCAGCCACATACACCCAAGGTGGCGGGTTCGAATCCAGCCTGGCCCGCCAAAAAACAATGATGGCTGCAACCAAAAAATAGCCAGGCGTTGTGGCAGGCACCTGTGGTCCTTGCTACTTGGGTGGCGTAGGCAGGAGATTCACTTGAACCCAGGAGTTGGAGGTTGCTGTGAGCTGTGATGCCACAGCACTCTACCCAGGGCGACAGCTTGAGGCTCTGTCTCAAAAAAAAAAAAAAA
>NW_003852409.1:34980-44664 GCF_000181295.1 Otolemur garnettii
TGGTGTCACAGCTCACAGCAACCTCAAACTCTTGCTTCAGCCTTCCAAGTGGCTGGGACTAGGCACCCACCACAATGCCTGGCTATTTTTTTGTTGCAGTTGTTTTTTTTAGCTGGCCCAGGCCAGGTTTGAACCTGCCACCATCGGTGTATGTGGCTGGCGCCATAATCACTGCTATGTGAGCCAAGCCTAAGCCAACAAATCTTGTGTGTATGATCTCCATAAACTGTCCTGGAATGTTCAAGAAATGGCGCCCAAGAGAAGGAGGTATCTATCCTGCGGAAGACGAAAAGACCAAATGTTACTAGGAGGAGCCCATGCCTGGGAGAAGCAGGCCAGGGCAAGGTCCCCAGGAGTTGTTAGGAACACTCAGCACCTCTCCTTTTCCTTCTGGTCTCTCTTCCATTATGGGCAGGGTCAAAATCAAGATATTTAAATTTAAGCATTTTTCCTTCCACATTTTCTTTCTTTTTCTTAACGATAATTATTTTTCATTATATCAAATATACAGACAAGAATAGGAAATAAATACGGTTTATAATAAATACATTAAACCCAACACTTACTTTTTTTTCTTTTTATTGAGACAGAGTCTCACTTTGTTGCCCTCGGTAGAGTGCTGTGGCGTCACAGCTCACAGCCACCTCCAACTCCTGGCTCAAAATGAGTCTCCTGCCTCCACCTCCCAAGTAGCTGGGACCACAGGCGCCCACCACAATGCCTGGCTATTTTTTGGTTGCAGCCATCATTGGATTCGAACCCGCCAGCTCAGGTGTATGTGGCTGGTGCCTTAGGTGCTTGAACCACAGGCACCGAGCCACTCAAGTGATTCTTTTGCCTCAGCCTCCTGAGTAGCTGGGACTACAGGCACCTGCCACAACACGCAGCTGTTTTTTTGGTTTTTTGTGTTTGTTTAGCAGGCTAGGGCTGGGTTCAAACCCACCAGCCCCGATATGTGTGACTGGCACCCTAACCACTGAACTGCAGGCGTCCAGCCTGCCACCCAACATTTGAATGTCAGCATTGTGCCATTATGCACCAGATCTTGTGGTTTAGGAAGTAAGTACCACAGATGCACTGGAGGGATCTACTGTCCTGTTCCCATCAGCTTCTGGTCACTGTTCCCGTCAGGTTCTGGTCACTGGTGGTGACTTCTGGCCATGAAATGCAAGTCACTCTGAGAATCACAGTACATAGGTCTTGATGCAGGAAGGCAAGCACTGAAGTCGACTCTAGATTACCCTGTCTTGCTTAGGAAGCCGGGCAGACAGTAGAAGGTGGATATGTGTGGGAGGGAGGTCTGGGGTTCACTGAGGTCTAAAGTAACAGGATATCTAAAGAAGCTTTCCAGCTGTACCCACGTAGTTAAGAGCACCTGCCCAAGCACTGGTACCAGTTTTTCTTGTTTCTGACTTTAACCTTGCTAGTTGCCCTTTCATTCACATGTTTATTGAATTTTACATCCTTCCTTTCCATGTGCGCCTTTAAACACTGGGATTCATGAACCATTACTGTAATTTTCCACTTACATGACTTGATCTGCAGATGGAGATTACCATACTTACTCGAATACTTCCTGTGTATTCCTGTAAAATTAGGATGATAGTACCTACACCAAAGATTTCCTGAGGATTAAATGAGATAATGTATGTCATCATCTAGCAGGGTAATTGGCAATACACAGTACCTGGTAAATGTTTTTCTCCTTTTTTTCTGATTTGTCATAAAACATCTGTTTAAAACTCTACTTAGAGTTCTCCAAGTTGCCAACAAGCAGCATAGATAGAGTTTCTGGAAACAACTTTTGGTGCATTTATGAAAACTGTAAAGTTTGCTTTCTTCTGATTAGCCTAGATGCTGAAAAACCTGCAGGAATTAACAGTGTTAAAGAATAATTTTCGTGTGAAAACCCCACACTGTACCCCAGAAGTGCATTAATGTACATAGTTACCATTCAATAAAAAATAAATAAATAAGAAAAAAAAGAATAATTTTCAAAATGTAAAACACGGCTTTTGTGTAGCTATAAAATGAACATGGGTCACAAAAATTTTATTCACTTCATTAATTGTTGAGGATACTAGTAGGATGTTAAAGACTGTGTCTTTTTTTTGGACAGAAACACACTTCGTCGCCCTTAGTAGAGTGCTATAGTGTCATAGCTCACAGCAACCTCAAACTCTTAGGCTCATGTAATCCCAAGTATCTGGGAATACAAGCACCTACCACAACGCTCAGCTGTTTTTAGAGATGAGATCTCACTCTTGCTCAGGCTGGTCTTAAACTCGTGAGCTCAAGCCATCCCCCTGCCTCAGACTCTCAGAGTGCTAGCATTACAGGAATGAGCCACCATGCTCAGCCTGTTAAGACTGGTTCTTTTCTTTTTTGAGACAGAGTCTCACTCTGTCGCCCTGATTAGAGTAGCATGGCATCAGCTTACCTCACAGCAACTTTAAACTCTGAGGCTCAAGAGATCCTCTTGCCTCAGCCTTCCCAGTAGCTGGGACCACAGGCACCAACCCCAATGCCCAGCTACTCTGTTTTTAGTAGCAACCGGATCTTGCTCTTGCTCAGGGTAGTCTCGAATTTCTGAGCTCACGGAATCCTCTTGCCTTGGCTGCCCAGAGTGCTAGGATTACAGGTATGAGCCAATGCACCCAGCAGAGTTATTATTATTGGGTGCTCTTCTGAGTCTTTGATTCTTTCTTAGTGCCGCTTTCTAAGTTCTTAGTTCATTCTGCCATGTATGTGTAAACAGTTTATTACTTTTTACATTTCTGTCTCCACCACCGAAGTAAGTTTCTTAAGGGATGTTTAGGGAAAATTTGCTGAATAAAGGAACAAATTAAAGAATGGATAAAAGGCTTTTCTCAATAAAGAAATCCTAATAAGAAACATCAGACTTTTTGCTTATAGTATGTGAAATTTGTTCATGTGTGTGTCAAAATAGCACATGGATTTTTTTTAAACCACCAAACCTATAAAGTGAGCTTTTGTTGTGCAATTTCAGGCAACTGCTTGATCTGAAGTGTGATGTCTGGATATTCCTAAACCTCCTGTGGCATCAGGATGTTTGTTTTGGTGTGTTTGTTTTCTGGGTGTAAGAGTGGTAACTTATTAGCTTGTCTTGCCTCATAAACTTCCCACAGATGGATTTTTCCTAACAAAAGCTTAGTATAGCTTGTCTATTATCACTAGCAAGTTATGTGACCTTAAACAAGTTATGTCTACAGTCTTGGGCTCTATTTCCTCATTTTTAAAAAGAGGCGAGTTCACTTCCTGTGCTGGATTGTCTTGTGGCTTCTCAGTGCCATCCCCACTTCCTTCTGCATCCCACCCCCCACCTGACCCGCATATCATAGGCACTCCAGCTGGGAAATTACAATTCCTACACTCCCCCCTGACCCCAGTGGAGCGCCAGTTTGGGTTCTGCCAATGTGCAGTGTGTCTACAGGATGTGGAGTGTAAGGAAGAGTAGGGATTATTGCTCTGGCAGTGTCAGGCAAGGGAGTGGGCTTAGAGGGCTTTGGAAATTAGGCTCTAGGTGTCCTCTGGCAAATCAAATGAGGTTGCAGGTAGCTGAGATCATAGATAGTCCCTATACATCTGGATTTCTTGAAAGTTAGCAGCAGTTTTCCTGTCCTTTCAAAAAAAAATTAAAATCATAGCTTTATTGAAATATAATTTACATATCATATGATTTGCCCATTTAAAGTATACCATGCAATCATTATTTATTTATTTATTTATTTATATTGAGACAGAGTCTCACGTTGTCACCCTCTGTAGAGTGCAGTGGCGTCATAGCTCACAGCAACCTCCAACTCTTAAGCTCAAGGGATTTTCTTGCCTCAGCATCCCTAGTAGCTGGGACTATGGGTGGCCGCCACAACACCTGGCTATTTTTTTTTTTGGCTTAGCAGGCCCAGGCCAGGTTTGAACCCACCAGCCCTGGTATATGTGGCCGGCGCCCTAACTGCTAAGCTATGGACGCCAAGCCTGAATCTTTTTTTACTATAGACAAGCTATACTAAATCACCACCACAATGAATTTCAGAACATTTTTATCATACCCCAAAGAAATTCAATACACATTAGTCATCATTCCTTGTTTCCCCCCAACTCTGCTCATCCTTCTTTCTCCCCACAAAGCCTGAGGCAACCCCCAATACACTTTCTTCTTTTCTTGTTTTTTGCTTTTTTTTTTTTTTTGAGACAGAGTCTCACTATGTTGCCCTCAGTAGAGTGCTGTGGTGTCACAGCTCACAGCAACCTCAAACTCTTGGGCTTAAGGAATTTTCTTGCCTCACTGGGACTATAGGTGCCTGCCACAATGCCCAGCTATTTTTTGGTTGCAGTTGTCATTGTTGTTTAGTTGGTCCAGCCAGGCTTGAACCCACCAGCCTTGGTGTGTGCATGTGGCTGGTTCCATAACCACGGTGCTATGGATGCCGAGCCAAACATTTTTTTTTTTAATTTTTGAGACAGAGTCTCACTATGTTACCCTCAGTAAAGTGCCATGGCGTCACAGCTCACAACAACCTCAAACTCTTGGGCTTAAGCAATTCTCTTGCCTCACCCAGGTAGCTGGGACTACAGGTACCCACCACAACGCCCAGCTATTTTTTGTGGTAGTTGTCATTGTTGTTTAGCAGGCCCAGGCCAGGTTCGAACGCACCAGCCCCAGTGTATGTGGCTGGCACCCTAGCCACTGGGCTATAGGCACAAAGGATGGCAAAGGTTTTTGAGGCTGAAGCAGGGATACGGAGATGTCTCCTAGTGCTAGAACACGTAGAACCAAGGGTTTACACAGGACACTACTGAGAAATAAATTGGGAATTTCCCTACCAGGAGAGAGAGGAAAGATTTCTGTTCTTTAATCCTTCAGGTCAGAACTAAAACTCTTGTCTCTTCTGTATTTTTAACAACTGGCCATAATCCATGGGCTTATTTATAAACTGCTTTCTAATACAAGCTATCTACACCAGGCGTGGTGGCTCATGCCTATAATCCTAGCACTCTGGGAGGCTGAGGCAGATGGATTACTTGAGCTTAAGAGTTTAAGACCAGCCTGAGCAAGAGCAAGATCCTGTCTCTACTAAAATAGGAAAACTACCTGGATGTTGTGGTGAGCGCCTGTAGTCCCAGCTACTTGGGAGGCTGAGTCAAATGGATTGGTTAAGCCCAAGAGTTTGAGGTTGCTTGTGAGCCACAGTGATGCCAGGGGACTCTATCCAGAGTGACATAATGAGATTTTCTAAAAGAAAAAAAAAATAGAAAAAAAGAAAGAAATACAAACTATCCTTGTTTTAGAATTTTTTTTTTTTTTTTTGGCAGTTTTTGGCCAGGGCCAATTTTGAACCTGCCACCTCTGGTATATGGGGCTGGTGCCACAGGTGCCACCCAGAAATGTTTCTAATAAAAGTAAAAAGCATCACACCTTTAAGACTATTTTTTTTTTTTTTTGAGACAAAGCCTCAAGCTGTTACCCTGGGTAGAGTGCTGTAGCATCACAGCTCACAGAAACCTCCAACTTCTGGGCTCAAGCGAGTCTCCTGCCTCCACCTCCCAAGTAGCCACAATGCCCAGCTATTTTTTTTTTAGTTGCAGCCATCATTGTTGTTTGGCGGGCCAGGGCTGGATTCGAACCCACCACCTTAGGTGTATGTGGCTGGCGCCTTAGCCACTTGAGCCACAGGCACTGAACCTAAGACCATTTTAAAAGAAAATTCAATCCAATGAATACGAGCTGAGATATAGTACCAGGTTACACATAGACCTATACACTCAAGGAGCCTTTGATGAACAGGTTAATAATGAATGAATGAGGTACTCAAGTCTGCTCTGATTCCCTCAGTGAACTGTAGCAGGATGATAAGAGTGGGATGGGAGAGGACAGATAAGCTATCCAGAAGGAAGCCTGTCTGATGAATAGGTTCTTTTTTGTGTGTGGGGGATCCTAACATAGCCACACACAAACCCTTTTCCAGCTCCTCCTAACACAAAGACACAAAGGATCTAGACAGCTCCACATCCCAGAAGTTCAAGCCAAAAGACCCTAACCTGACAGGCAACCTATGGAATGTGCCCACCCCCCACAGCTCCATATAAAAGTGATCTCTAGGCTCAGCGCCTATAGCTCAATGGCTAGGGTGCAGGCCACATACACAGGGCTGGCAGGTTTAACCTGGCTTGGGCCTGCCAAAAAATAATGACAACTACAACCAAAAAATAGCTGGGCATTGTGGCGAGCACCTGTAGTCCTAGCTACTTGGGAGGCTGAGACAAGAGAATCACTTAAGCACGAGAGTTTGAAGTTGCTGTGAGCTGTAATGCCATATCACTCTACTCAGGGTAACATAGTAAGACTCTGTCTCAAAAAAAAAAGTGATCTCTAACTGCCCCTGGGGCAGATACCATCTTTGCCCTGCTCAGGCAGGTCCCTCTCCCCTTTCATTAAACTTGGTCTGAACCCTCCTTTGCAGCCTCATCTCTAGATACCACCATTTACACCATTCAAGAGTCTCACTCTGTCACCTTGGATAGAGTACCATGGCATCATCATAGCTCACAGCAACCCCAAAGTCTTGGGCTTGAGCGATCCTCTTGTCTCAGTCTCCTGAGTAGCTGGGATTACAGGTGCCACAACACCCAGCTAGTTTTTCTATTTTTAGGAGAGTTACAGTTTTGCTCTTGCTCAGGCCGGTCTTGAACTCCTGAACTCAAACGATGCCACTGAGCTTGACCTAAGGAATAAGTTCTTAAATTAGTTGCAAAGAAAGCAGAAGCAGACAACTGGCCTTTGTGGATAAGCCTTTGCTCAGCCTCAGAGTTCCATGTGAAGAAGATAACGTGACCTTCATTTTCCCTCTGTCCAGTGAAAGAGGTTTTCTGATGAATGTTTGCAGGACATAGAAACAATAAACATAAGCAAGTGTCTGGTGTTGGCAATGAGGTTTGGGGCTGGGTCATTTTTGTCTAGTTAGAGTAGGGCCTGTGGCAAAAGAAGGCATTATTAAATTTTTGCCAAGTGACATTTTAGCCCATGGCTGCCCTTTTTTTAGATGAACATTTTCTAGAGCTAGACAAAGGCAACGACAGTCTGGGGGAAATATACACTGATAATCACAGAACCCCAGACCCTGATAGGGGTCTGGATACTACATTATTAATAATGGATACATTATTCTGGATACTAACAGATCAGGGTTTGAGGTCTAATACCACCTACTTACCAGCTGGGTCACGGGGAGTTATATTCAATTCCTGCCTCTTGGGAATTCAATCTAAATCTCCAAATGTTTAACTCTCCCCCCTGTGTGATACCTAGGAGGAGGCAGAGAGAGACACACACAGAAAGAGATGAGAGAACAAAGGCGGGAATCTAGCTGTAGGGCCCATGGAAATTATTAATATGTTCCCCAGGCAAAAAGAATGTTTTGAGGTGGGAGCCTTGACCTGGGGAGTCGAAGTTAGGGGGCCACAACTCAACTGAGAGTTGTCAAACTCATTAAGGAAAAAAGTACACCCTTATTTTCATTAACCTCTAACTAAAGTTGAGCTTTTCCTTCAGTTAAGAATGTAGATAACAGGCTCAGCAGCTACAGCACCAGCCACATACATCCAAGGTGGAGAGTTCAAATCCTGCCTGGGCCTGCCAAACAACAATGACAACTATAATCAAAAAATAGCCAGGCGTTGTAGTGGGCGCCTGTAGTCCCAGCTATTTGGGAGACTGAGGCAAGAGAATCACTTAAGCCGGAGAGTTTGAGGTTGCTGTGAGCTGTGATGCTACAGCACTCTACTCAGGGTGACATGGTGAGACTGTCTCAAAAAAAAAAAAATGTAGGTAACAAACCATGATGTCTCAGAGACACCAGTGACTTTGTCAGAACTAGGATTTTAAATACTTTCATATTACATTACTCTTGTTTTAGAGACCTTAATATTTCTTACGTTCGTCACTTCCTCAAAATCACATTCCTTAGACCTACACCAGGTCTTATTTAATGCATTAATAAAGTAGCATTTATATTCCATATCTCAATTTTGTTTACATTTTCATAACTATATTTCAAGATAATTGGGTCCATTGTGCTTGTTTATGCATTAGAAACATTGTTCTGAGAAACGTCTATGGGCGTCACCAGCCCGGGAAGGAGTGAGCTACTGGCACACAGAAAGGTGGGGACAAGAAAGGCAGCTGGCCAGGGGAGGATCTGAAAACACAAGCTGGGTTAAGTTCCGTTTCAATATCCTTTTCAGAAGACACAAAGTCCTTTGTTGCTCATGTCCGCTGCCCTCTAAAGTTGATCGCGGGCCAACTCCGAGCACAGGATGAAGACGCGGGAGGAGTGGGTGGAGGGCCAGAGAAGGGGGTCCCGGCGGCGCCACCCGCCCTCGGCGCGCGGCCCCTTCGCCGCACCTGCCGCTCCGGGGCGCCTCCAGCTCGCAGCCCACTTACATCACCTGCCGGGGCCTCCCTGCCTGGTGGAGAATTCTCAGACCCCAGACATCGTTCCCTCCCGAAGATAAAGATGAACTTTATAGTCTTTATCTGATGACTCTACTGATACTTGATCTCTCGGTGAAGGAGCCAAAGTCCAGCGCCCACCGCCCACGGGAACTTTGTCGCTTCTCTGTTTCATTAAGAGGGCCATTGTCCCTGCGGCTGGGCAGCAAGCGGCTCCCCGCGCTGGGCGAGGGGTGGGTTTGGCCGGGAGCGCGGCCGGCGCGGGGCCGAGGGCGGAGGCAGCGACAGCCCCTGCCCCGGCGGCTCGGAGGCTGCAGCTCCAAGCACTGGGAGGGGAGCTGCAGGGCTTCATCTTGGGATTTGTTGCCCCGGGAATTTCATTCACATCTTTCAAGCCCCAGAGAAGTGGGTCATAGGAAGATAATTGCTTGCGGTGTGGACGGAGCCTCGAGTTTTTTCTCTTTTCTTTTCTTTTTTTTTTTTTTTTTGAGATACTGTTGCCCAGGCTAGGAGTGCCATGGCCTCAGCCTAGCTCACAGCAACCTCAAATTCCTGCTTTCAAGCGATCCTCCTGCCTCCCAAAGTGCTAGGATTATACTGAAGAGCCATCCACTGGGCTGAGAGCTTGGGTTTCTTTTTTTTGAGACAGAGTCCCACTTTGTCGCCCTCTGTAGAGGGCTATAGCTTCACAGTTCACAGCAACCTCCAACTCCTGAGTTTAGGCGATTCTCTTGCCTCAGCCTCCGGAGTAGCTGGGATTACAGGTGCCCGCCACAACGCCCGGCTATTTGTTGTTGTTGTTACAGTTTGACGAGGTTCGAACCGGCCACCCTTGGTTTATGGGGCTGACGCCCTACTCACTGAGCCACAGGCACCACCCCGAGCTTGGGTTTCTTATCTGGTAAAGCTGATGTGTAAAGAACACAGCAAGCCAAGGGTGCACCCTTCAGTTGTTCTAGGAACCCAGGGCTGTTAAACAAGCCAAACCCCTTCACTTGCTGGTTGGGGGAAGATTAGGGAAGAAAAGCTCAGCCCTGTGGCTCAAGTGGCTAAGGTGCCAGCCACGTACACCTAAAGTGGCGGGTTCAAATCCAGCCCAGGCCCGCCAAAACAACAATGTCGGCTGCAACCAAAAAATAGCCAGGCGTTGTGGCGGGCGCCTGTGGTCCCAGCTACTTGGGAGGCTGAGGCAGGAGACTCGCTTGAGCCCA
>NW_003852409.1:44783-45710 GCF_000181295.1 Otolemur garnettii
GGCAGGAGACTCGCTTGAGCCCAAGAGTTGGAGGTTGCTGTAAGCTGTGATGCCACAGCACTCTACCCAGGGGGACAGCTTGGAGCTTGGTCTCAAAAAAAAAAAAAAAAAGATCAGGGAAGAAAAAGTCCCCTTCCTCCCCACCACCTTGGTGAATACCACTTGGAACAGCTCCTGAATGTCTGGGGGACAGAGACTCTACCGTGTGGTGACATGTCTGCTGCGGGTTACCCTTCATTAACTCCCCCGCCCCAGAAATGCTATGAGGTAGGAACTATTCAACTCATTTTTTACATAAGGAAAATAAGGCTTAGTGAGTTAAGATATTTGCTTCTGCTGCACATACTCTACCTTCTAATTTGATTTTGTGAGTGAAAAATGCCTGCTCTTTCCTTTGGTTTATTTATTTAGCGTTTAATATGAGAAGATTTTAATTTCCATGTAATTAACACCCACAGTGAGGGTGAGGCAAGACACACCTAAACTGTCAGGGTGTGTGGAGTCATTTAAAGTACATTTGGGTCCCAGCCCTGACCTGTCTCTAACCCCTTGCTTGACCTTGGGCAGCTGCCTTTTCCCTGGGCACCTCAGCTTCCTCACCGGCAGGTTCCCCACCAGCTGCAGACCAGTGGCCTGGGGAAGAGGGAAGAAGGGTGGCTGGAAAGCAAGTGGGCATATGGACAGAGTCTGGGAGTCAGGCTGAGGCCTGGCCTGGGAAAACCAGGGGCGAGGTCAAGAGTCTGGTGTCCCACCCATCCCTGGTCCTGCGCAGAGACCTGCTTCCTGGCCTGACCTGCAGCTCCCTCCCTGGCATGGGCAGCCAGAGAATAGAAGCCTTCTTGTGGTGCCCTCACCTCTCTACAAGAGAGGATCACTTGAACCCAGGAATTTGTGCCTTCTTTTCTTTTTCTTTTTCTTTTTTTTTTT
>NW_003852409.1:46631-55589 GCF_000181295.1 Otolemur garnettii
TCCAACTCCTGGGCTCAAGCGAGTCTCCTGCCTCAGCCTCCCAAGTAGCTGGGACTACAGGCGCCCGCCACAATGCCTGGCCATTTTTGGTTGCGGCCATCATTTTTGGTTGCGGGCCCGGGCTGGGGATTCGAACCCACCACCTTAGGTGTATGTGGCTGGCGCCTTAGCCACTTGAGCCACAGGCGCCAAGCCAGTTTCATGATATCTTAGCCTGTCCCACATACGTGGTCCCTTGGTATGTCAGGGACATAGCATCTATTATGTATTCTCAGACTTTGAGGTCTCAGCTGAAATGGAGACAAATATTCCCACCTTTGTGCCCTGTCACATATAACTATGCCATCATTTATTTAACCAGCTTTTATTGATAGAAATGGGATTGGTCCCTGTGTGTGTGTGTGTGCCCACACCCTCCTACAAATGCACAAATGAGTCTTCCTGAACTATTGCTAACAATGCCCCAGGCAGGAGTTTAATCTAGCTGATGATTCCTGTACACGATTGCCACTTTGGCCTCCCTAGGTCATCTAACCAGTCCTGGAACAGATTCCCCTGTCCTGCTTCTCAAGAGAAGGCTGCTGCTGGATATACCTAATATATTTTTTAAAATTATTTTTATTTTAATTAATTTATTTTTCTTGAGACAGAGTTTTACTCTGTCACCCAGGCTAGAAAGATGTGTCAGCCTAGCTCACTGCAACCTCAAATTCCTGGGTTCAAGTAATCCTCTTGCTTCAGCTTCCCAAGTAAATGGGACTATAGGCACCAGCCAAAACACTTGGCTAGTTTTTTCTACTGTTAATAGAGAAGGGGGTCTCACTCTTGCTTAGGGTGGTCTTGAACTCCTGAGCTCAAGGGATCCTCCTGCCTCAGATTCCCAGAGGGCTAGGATTACAGGCTTGGGCCACCACACCCAGCCTGGACATACCCAATATATGCCAGAGGGCTACGAGGGCATCATATTTACTAATTGTTTTGGTTAAAAGGGGGCTATCGAATAGTTATTAAGTACTTCATACAAGAGGGATAAATTAGAAACTGTCTGGACATTACTCTGTTTCGGTGCGCTGCTTTGGTACCAGTCATTTCATAGTCATTCTCCTATGCTCTCTGGGGTGCTTTGGTAGAACGTCTTCAAAGGTACTGCCTGTGGTAGCCTCCAAGATGCCCGAGTGATTTGGGCCTCCCACTTGGATCCTGATATCCACACCCTTGGGTGGTCCCTTTCTACAGTACCAATAGAATATGACAGAAAGGATGGAAAGTTACCTCTAAGATTCGGTCATAAGGTTGCTACGAGATAACCTAGTACAAAAGACTTGAGCTCTTTCTTTCTTAGATCATTTGCCTTATGGCAAACAAGGAAATGGTTACCAGTAGGCAATGAAAAATGCTCAATAGACAAAATGTCTAGATCTGCAAACCCAAGAACCTAGTCCATAGAAAAATGTTGTGCTTCCTGTTTTAGAAGAAACTGAATACTGCAGTCCTCTTTTAGGAAGAAAAATAATTGAATTTTCCATTCAATTCTGGGTTTTTAAGCATCTATCACCAGTATGTGAATGATTCCAGAATCTTCTCTCCAGACCTTTGGAAGGCACGGTTAGTCTCTTAGGGAAGGTGGGCAGAAGCGTGGCATCAGAGAGCCTGCCATGTGGGTCAAACTGTAGTTAGCACTCTCACTCCCACTAAATTATTTAATTTAGTTCCTTTGCTTCTGTGAAATATCTTATTAGCCCCACCTGACGAATAAGGAAATGATACCCAAAGAGATTAAGCAAATTACCCGTGGATACATAACTATTGGCACATTCCTGGTATTAAGATTCTCAATAAATTGGACTTCAGTTAGTTAAATCAAAACACAGGGAATTTGTCAGAGGAGTCAAGGGTGTCTCAAGGAGCTTCGAGGCCTGAGGTGCAGTTTGGACAAGACCAGAGACGGAAGTGGCATCAGGATTCTCCCCTCTCACCTCTGTTCCTGTTTTCTGCTTCATTCTTTTCCTCTGGGCATCCTTTCTTTGCTTCTCCTGGCCTGTAACAGGAAAAGTGGCCACCAATGTCATTGATCTCTTTTTCTTCCCTCAATTCCAAAATCCTGGAGAAGCTCACCCACTGGCACAGGTGGTGAGTCATATTATGCAAAATGGCCGTTGCCCTGACCCCACTCTGAGTGGGTGTCAGTTATGAGCTAAGTGGAGAGCCCAAAAGTGGCACTTGCTTCACAGACCAGCAGCAGGGAGCAAACTTCTGTGAGCTCAGTCAGGGACTTCCAGCTGTGGATGTTGTAGGAGGAGCTGTGAGTCCACAACTTCTGTAGGCTGCCCACTTTCACTGTCACCGTGGGCATTTTGTGAAAGCAGCCCCCTGCAGCTGTTTATTACACATACCGCAAAGTGCACTGAGAACCCTTCAGGAATAGCTGCCTGGATCCTCAGGGGTCCCCTGTACTATATTTTTGTGAGAAGAAATTCTGGGGCATTTCCTCCAGCATGGCCTTTGGTTCCTGGTTGGGTTTGGGGGGCAGATTCCCGTGAAGAGTCATGAGGAACCAGTCTCTGTGGGACAGGCGCGGCCCTATCTAAATAGTGGGCACCACTGCAACCCAGGAGGTCAAGGGGTTGATGGCATTTGTTTTCCATGCACAGGCCAGGGCTTGTTCCTGCTTGTAATTTCCTCATGCTTGTGGTATGTGGAGTGCAGCTCTCAAGGACCCTAGGTTAATAGTAACCTGAACCTAATTCATTCGGTACACGGATCCAGGAAGTGTGGCTTCCCCAGGACTGGGAGTGCCATGGCAGGCACAGCAGCTTTTCTCTAGCATGTCTCAGCAGAGCCCTTTAAAAGTCTCCACCAAGGAGGCGCCTGTGGCTCAAAAGGGTAGGGCGCCGGCCCCATATGCTGGAGGTGGCGGGTTCAAACACAGCCCCAGCCAAAAAAATACAAACAAATAAACAAACAGAAAAACTTTCTCCTTAAAAAAAAAAAAATTCTCTACCAAGGCACTGTGGCCATTCATGCAGAGCCATGCAGAGCCATGTTCAGATCAGCCTGATGCAGGTCTGGGAGAAGATAAAGATGGTCAGAGGACCCCAGCCAATCTGGGATGGCAGAGGTGGCACCTCACAGCCTCTGGGGGCCTTTCACCCTGGATCCAGTCTGGCAGGAATCTTCTTCCAGCAGTGGAAGGAGTGCTCTTCTAAAGGGACCTCCTTCTGAGGCCTTCTGTAGTCAACTTGTCTTAGCTGCCACAATTAAATGCTTCTACCACCTGATGGCCCAGGCTTTTTTTCTGGAGTGCCAGACTGGGTCATCCAAATTGTCTATTGCACGCTGCCCTTGTGTTGCCCCAGGCACTTCCCAGGATGCAAAGCCCAGGTCCTCATCATTCACACATACTCTTTTCTCCTTCTTTTCTCTGTTCAAAACCCGTCTCTCTAATATTCAGTCCTTGGGTGATCATACCCAAACTTGTTTGCCCCCAAACTTGTTTCTCCTCCTGTATTCTCTGATTCAGACAATAAATAACCATTCAAGGCCAGGAGTTACTCTCCATTCCTTCATTCAAGAAACATTTATTTGGCCCCTGCCATGTGCCAGGCCCTAGAGGGAAAGACAGTCAGGGTAGGCCTAAAAAGCTCAGGCTAGTGAGAAACACATAAGCACAATGATGATTACACCCTGTGGAAGGGAAATAATGAGAAGTTGGCAAGGTTATTACAGGAGGACGGGGTGGAGCGTCTTGCTCACCAGTTTATGAGGTTCAAGGAGGATTTCCTGGAAGAGGTGATACCAGAGTTGAGTCCGGAGAGAAGGGAGAGGAGGGGTGGAAGGTCTTCCAGGTCACGGGTATACGGAGCACAGTGTGTCTAGGGGACTGTGACTGAGCTGATGCTGCTGGAGTGTAACACCTGCAGGACAAAGGAGGTGAGAGTTGAGGCTGGAGCCAGGCGCAGGCTAAGGTGGCTTTCACTGGGCTGGCCATGGTGGCTCATTGTGATCCCAGCTTTGGGAAGCTGAGGTGAGAGGATCCCTTGAGGCCAGGAGTTCAGGGTTACAGTGAGATACAGTTGTGCCTCTGCATTCCAGTCTGGCAACAGAGCAAAACTTTGTCTCAAGAAAAGAAGAGAAAAGCCGGCTTTCAAGGGAAGAGGAACATGGGGAGCATCTAATAAGATGGGACTTTGTCCTGCTATGGGTGGGAGTGGGTGGCAAGAGCCATTATCAGATTTGTATTTTGAATGGCTTCCTTCTGGAAGTGGGGGATGCACAGCAGGGAGCAAGTTCATGAAAAAGCAGGGCTGTGGAGGAGTGGGAGAGAAAAGGACAATTCACCAGGAGGAAGGAGATGAATGAGTAAAAGGTGTGTTCCTTGTTTCTGGCTAGGGTACTGGGTAGGACCAGAGAACACAGGAGAAGAAACAAGTTTGGGGGCAAATGCATATTTAGATACATTGAGTTTGAGCCTATAGGATATTCAGGAGGGGAATTTCAGGAGATAAAAAAGTTGACACACTAGGAGAGGATGCAGTCAGCCACTCTGGGGAGAGAAGGCAGAGTGAGGAAATAGAGGGCAAGAAACCTACCCCTGGGACCCCTAATGGTAAAAGGTGGGACAAGAGAAACCCAGGTAGGAGAGCGAGTGAACACGGCGAGATCCAAGGAGGACAGAGTGAGAAGAGTATCATGAAAGCCAAAGGGATACAGCTGTGAGATGTGCATTAACAGAGGAGAAATGAGCAGAGAAGTGCAGGAAAAAGGCTGGAAAGTGTTCACTGGACTTGGCATTTGGGAAGCCACTGGTAAATTTGTGATTGGTGAGGCAGGTATCCCCTACCCATTGGTGGGTAGAGTATCCCCAATCTCACTGTCCCTCTGTGCATGTGGAAAGAGGATAGGAGTAGAATTCATATGCAGGAATCAATCTTGTTCAGTGTAGAGGAGGCCAGATTTTAAAGCTAAACAAAGCTGCATTTTATAAAATAGAAAAAAAGTTGGTAAATTAAACATTCAAAAACCAGTTTGTTTTTTTTTTTAACTTTTTGAGACAGAGTCTCACTTTGTCACCCTTGATAGAGTGCTATGGCATCCTAGCTCACAGCAACCTCAAACTCTTGGGCTCAAGTGATCCTCTTCTCTCAGCCTCCCAAGTACCTGGGACTACAGGCTCCTGCCACAATGCCAGGCTATTTTTAGAAACCGGGTCTCACTCTTGCCAAGGATGGTCTCAAACTCCTTAGCTCAGGCAATCCACCTGTCTCAGCCTCCCAGAGTGCTAGAATTACAGGCATCAAAAACCACATAAGTAGGGTGAGCACCTGTAGCACAGTGGTTACAGCACCAGCCACATAGACTGAGGCTGCCAGGTTCGAACTCGGCCTGGGCCAGCTAAACAACAACAAGTGCAACAACAACAACAAAACTAGTTGGGCATTGTGGTGGGGACCTGTAGTCCCAGATACTTGGGAGGCTGAGATAAGAGAATGGCTTAAGCCCAAGAGTTTGAGGTTGCTGAGAGCTGTGACACTATGGCAGTTTACTGAGGGGCAACATAGTGAGACTCTGTCTCTGAGAAAAAAAAAAAAAAGTGGCTTGGTGCCTGTAGCTCTGCAGCCAGGGCACCAGCCACATATACCAGAGCTGGCAGGTTCGAATCCAGCCCAGGCCTACCAAACAACAATGACTGCTACAACCAAAAAACAGCCGGGCGTTGTGGTGGCCGCCTGTGGTCCCAGCTACTTGGGAAGCTGAGGCAAGAGAATTGCTTAAGCCCCAGAGTTTGAGGTTGTTGTGAGCTGTGACACCACATACTCTAGGGCCACATGGTGAGACTATCTCAAAAAAAGAAAAAGAGAAGAAACAACAAACAGGATGGCACCTGTGGCTCAAGGAATAGGGCCCCATATACTGGAGGTGACGGGTTCAAACCTGGCCTGGCCAAAAACTGCAGAAATAAAAAACCAAAAAAAAAAAACCCAAACCAAAATATGTTAATGGCCAGCCTTGGTGGCTCACGCCTGTAAACCTAGCATTCTAGGAGGCTGAAACAGGAGCATCACTTGAGCTTAGGAGTTTAAGACCAACCAGGAGACCTCTGCCTCCCTGTCTCTACCAAAAACAAAACAAAACAAAACAAAAACAGAAAAACTAGCCAGGTTTTGTGGCTGGTGCCTAAAGTCCCAGATAGTGAGGAGGCTGCGGCAAGAGGAATGCTTAAGCCCATGAGTTTGATATTACTGTGAGCCATGATGCCATGGCACTCTATTCAGAGCAACAGGATGAAACTCTATTAAATAAACTATTTAAATAAATAGTTTAATTTTTAAAAAAAGCTTATTTTTTTGGCTCAGCGCTCAGTGGGTAGGGTGCTGGCCACATACACTGAAGCTGGTGAGGTCAAACCCGGCCTGGGGCTGCTAAACAACCATGACAACCACAACAAAAAAATAGCCAGGTGTTGTGGTGTGCGCCTGTAGTCCCAGCTACTTGGGAGGCTGAGGCAAGAGAATCACTTAAGCCCAAGAGTTGGAGGTTGCTGTGAGCTGTGGTGCCACGGCACTCTACCAAGCGGGACATAGTGAGACTCTGTCTCAAATAAACAAATAAACACTTACGCAATCCTCTTGCCTCTGCCTACAAGTAGGTGTGACTACAGGTACCCGCGACAACGCCCGGCTATTTTTTGGTGACAGGGTCTCAGCTCTTGCTCAGGCCGGTCTGGAACTTCTGAGCTGAAGAGATCCACCTGCCTTGGCCTCCCAGAGTGTTAGGATTACAGGCATGAACCACTGCACCCAGCCTAAAAAAATCCGACACATCTAAACTTGGAGGCCCCATTCTGCAGGAAATAAACACAACATAGCTCGAGAAGGAATGAGTCCCTGAGCTGTAGTGACCCAGTACTATTTTGGCAGGTTTCTAATGTATGGTTGTGTGAATAAAATCAATGCAAAAGCACCTTCTGGATGTTTATAACCACATTGATCCTGACCTGTTCATTAAAAGGCTAGTACTGTATTTACAACTCAGTTTTGAACAACAGTGCCCCCTGGTGTAGATATCAGGCATAAACACGTATCTTTTATTAGCTCTAATACTCTAACTCAAAAAGCAAATTCAAAACAGATGGGAGAAATGCTTGATTTGGGTTTTATGTTTTACAACATTTGGGGGTACCAATGTATTGGTATATATTATTTAATATGACAAAAATTCCTTTGCCCTTGTGCATCATATAACTGTGCTTCTATTAAGTGGGTTATGAAGTGGGGCTACCATTTATTTTTTATAAAGTTTACAAAATTACAAATATGGAAAATTGAACAATGAAATCTTTAAATTAAACCACTTTTTGTGTAACCACACACACATATCAATAAACAAAAAACTAACGACCATCCCAGACACCCTTCTTATGCCCTGTGGTTACTACCATTCCTGTCAAGGGTAATCATGTATAGCACAGATCAGTTTTGCTTGTTTTTGAACTTTCTATAATTAGTGAGCTTATTCTCCCAAATAAAGAGGACATGCTTCCTAGTCTTATTCAGTACATTAGCATGATTCATCCATGCTGCTCCATGTAGTCCTGGCTTGTTCTTTTTGCTGTATAAAACCACTGCACAGCTCAGCCATAATCTGTCAACTTTATAGTCAAGCGTTTCTTTCCAGTTTAGGACTATCATAGTTTGCTATGAATATTCTTGCACCTGCCTTTGGTGCCCACATGCATGCATCTGTACTGGGTCTATACCTAGGAGAGGAATTACTGGGTTGTAGAGTGTACAAAACTTCAGCAGATAATGTCAGCTAATTTTTTTTTCAGCTAATTTTCTAAATTGATTGTTCCAAATTTATATTCCCATCAGCAGTGAATGAGAATTCCATTTCACTTTACATCCTCATCAACACATGGTATTGTTACTTTTTATAATTATAGATTATGGTGGGTATATATGTCATGCTTTTTTTTTCTTTCAGTTTTTGACCAGGGCTGGGTTTGATCCTCCAGTATATGGGGGGGGAGGGGGGCTGGCGCCCTACTCCTTTGAGCCACAGGCACCCCCCATTGTGCTTTTTAAAAGCAGCTTTATTGTTATGTGGTAGCCAGGTAAGGTGGCTCACATGTGTAATCCCAGCACTCTGGGAGGCCAAAGTAGGTGGAATGCCCGAGCTCAGGAGTTCGAGACCAGCCTGAGCAAGATTGAGACCCCTGTCTTTACTAAAAATAGAAAAAAAAAAAAAACTAGCTGGTGGTGTGTTCGAATCCAGCCTGGGCCTGCCAAACAACAATGACAACTACAACCAAAAAAATAGCTGAGCATTGTGGCGGGTGCCTGTAGTCCCACCTATTGGGAGGCTGAGGCAAGAGGATCACTTGAGCCCAAGAATTTGAGGTTGTGAGCTATGATGCCACAGTACTCTACCCAGGGTGACCAAGTGAGACCCTGTCTCAAAAAAAAAAAATTATAACTTAGGAGGCTGAGGTGGGAGGATCACTTGAGCCCAGGAGTTTGAGGCTGCAGTTGAGTTATGATTGTGCCACTGTACTCCAACCTGGGCAAAAGAGGCAGAACCCTGTCCCTAAAAAAAAAAGATGATTCTTGTACCATATAATCATCCATTTACATCCATTGAAAGACACATAGGCGTTCAATATATATATTTTCAGAGTTGTCATTATAATCAATATTGTAATCAATCAATATGACAATTTTTTTTCCTTCTTTCTCTTATATATTTTTAGACCTCATAGTCCATTTGTGCAGTAGTGAGAAGTGGGGAAGAGTAGAACAAGGAGTTCAATCTGTAACTGACTGTGAGCAAGCAATCAGGTGAGATAACTCACTACCTTTGGACCAATTTTAGAATATTTTCTTTTCTTTTCTTTTTTTTTGAGACAGAGCCTCAAGCTGTCCCCCTGGATAGAGTGCTATGGCATCACAGCTCACAGCA
>NW_003852409.1:55757-56683 GCF_000181295.1 Otolemur garnettii
TGCTGAGCCTCTTTTTTTTGGAGACAGTCTCACTGTTACCCTTGGTAGAGTGCTCAAGCAACTTCAAATTCCTGAGCTCAAGCGATTCTTTTGTCTCATCCTCCTAAGTAGCTAGGACTACAGGCACCCATCACAATGCCTGGCTATTTTTTAGAGTCTGGGTCTTAATCTGGCTCAGGCTGGTCTTGAACCTGTGAGCTCGGGCAATCCACCAGCCTTAGACTCCCAGAGTGCTAGTATTACAGGCACCAGCCACCATGCCCGGCCTTTAGAATATTTTCATTACCCCAAATAAAACCCCACACCTCTTAGCCATCACCCTCAATTCTAGTATCTTTTCAGTTCTAGGCAACCACCAATCAACTGTCTCTGCAGATTTGACGATTCTCAACATTTCATAAAAATGGAACCAAACAGTATGTGGTCTTTTGTGTCTGGCTTCTTTCATTTAGCATGTTCTAAGGTTCATCAGATTTTGATTGAACAAAGCAACCATCTGACTATGGATCAAATTATACCCTGAGAGGGGAGTAAAAAACTATAGACTTGGGGCAGAGGTTGCAGGCTTGTCTTTTTTATTCATCCCCCATTAAGAAAACATTATTTGCTCACTTACCTGACGGCATCATTTCACAGTTAACTTCACGGACATACTAAGAAGCAGTATTATTCTTATCTGTAAGAAAACGACTGAGGTTCATCTTTGGTTTCAGTAACGATAGAGCTGCTTTAACTTTTTCTAGGTCAAATTTATTTTGGTCATGCTTTATGACAGGACATTCTGTAGTCTGGAGGCCAGGCCCCATGCCTGTAACCCTAGCACTTTGGGAGGCCAAGGCAAGTGGATTGCTTGAGCTCAGGAGTTCGAGACCAGTCTGAGCAAGAGAGAGACCCTGTCTGTAAAACCATAGCTGGTCAGGGCAACA
>NW_003852409.1:57017-58388 GCF_000181295.1 Otolemur garnettii
CACTTGACCCACAGGCGCTGAGCCCCAAATGGTTTCTTGAGTTGGGACAAATTTGGCTTTTCCTCTAGGTACCCCTTCAGCTGACCCTATTACTGACATCTATGTAGAGAGGGATGAGGTAGAAGAGGGATGAGGCTTTCTGTCCAGTTGAAGACAGACACATGGTAGTTCCTTAGGAATATAGCAGTAAAAGAGCAGAGGGAGAGAGGGAGGGGAGGGAAAGGAAGGAGAAGGGAAAGGAGACAGGAGCGGAAAGAGAAGAAAAGGACACATGGGAGGGACCCATGTGAAGATTCACATCAAGACAGGCAGAGACTGGAGATGTGTATAAAGCTAAGGAACTCTCCAAGAGTTGCTAGCAGCCACAAGAAGCTAGGATAGAAGCAAAGAACGTATTCCAGAGTCTCCAGTATGGACAGCTCTAGGAAACTAACAAACTGAAAACTTGTGGTCCCGATTCTGCAGCTGCCTGCCATAAGCTGGTGGTCAGCAGAAGTTTGCGGAGCATTCTGAGGCTATGGATACACCTTAGGCCAGGGAGAACCCAGATCTTTGTGTTTAGAACAGAAAATAACTGAACTTGAGCTCACTTTTTCCCTGATTTTGTTTTCCCAACTAAAATGTAGTAGCTTGGATTAGATTGATGGTCTCAGTTTCTTATAGATCGTTAAGTTGAAAGTAAGTGAGATGGGCTTGGCGCCCATAGCTCAGTGAGTAGGGCGCTGGCCACATACACTGAGGCTGAAGGGTTGGAGCCAGGCCTGGGCTTGCTAAACGACGACAACTGCAACCCCAAAATAGCCGGATGTTGCGGTGGGGCGCCTATAGTCCCAGCTTCTTAGGGGGCTGAGGCAAGAGAATTGCTTAAGCTCAAGAGTTTGAAGTTGCTGTGAGCTGTGACACCAAAGCACTCTACCAAGGGTGACGTAGAAAAAAAAAAGTAAATGAGAATGTGTGGATACTCGCATTGACTACAGAAATTTTTCTTCCAGGATGAAGTTTGCACTGTCAGAAACTTATCTGGGCATACATTTGGAAAACTTTTTTGGCATGGAGGTGGGAACAAGATTTTTACTCTGCTGCCCAAGCTACAGTGTGGTGGCATCAGCCTAGCTCACAGAACCCTCAAGTCCTGGGCTCAAGCCATCCTCCTGCCTCAGCCTTCCAGGGAGCTGGAACTACGAGCACTCACCACCACATCCAGCTAATTTTTCTATTTTATTTTATTTTTATTATTATTATTTTTTGAGACAGAGCTTCAAGCTGTCGCCCTGGGTACAGTGCTCTGGCATCACAGCTCACAGCAACCTCTAACTCCTGGGCTGAAGTGAGTCTCCTGCCTCCACCTCCCAAGTAGCTGGGACCACAGGC
>NW_003852409.1:58542-59446 GCF_000181295.1 Otolemur garnettii
CCTTAGCCACTTGAGCCACAGGCGCTGAGCCTTCTATTTTAGTAGAGACAAATCTTGCTCAGGCTGGTCTCCAACTCCTGAGCTCAAGGTATCCTTCTGCCCCAGCCTCCTAGTGTGCTAGGATTGAATGGCAACCACCACACCCAGCCTGGAAAACTCTTCATCAGAAGGTATACAATAAATACCAGAAACATTAGATAATGTAAACATGTCTCTTATCCAGGCCTAAAAAGACCAGGGCAATGGGAAGAGGGAGGCTACTACATTGTAAACCTATGCTACTTAAGCTGTGGGGAAGGAGGACTAAGAAGGCAGCTTGTTATGTTTATACTGTACATTGCTGGGTCCTGGCAGACTGCTGGGTATGTGGCTAGGGATTGCAAACCAGCCTCCATGCCTTGTTTCCATGTGAAGACCAAGAACCAGAGGTTTGAATTTTTTCTTTGTGAAGTGAATACTTCCTCTCTATAGTGGGAAAACATCCATACAGATTCTGCAGGATATTTTCAGACAGAAGGGTGACATTCAATATTCCTGGCCATTACTAATGTTGACATTTTTTTCTTCCAGTCTTTTACATGTTTCCCCTCAGTTTGGAAGGCACAGAGCCCACATGAAAAAGGTTAAAAGGATGTGCACTGGGGCTTGGCACCCATAGCACAGAGGTTATGGTGTCAAGGTTCGAATCCAGCCTGGGCCAGTTAAACAATGACAACTGCAACAACAACAAAATAGCCAGGCCTTGTGGTGGGCAACTGTAGTCCTGGCTACTTGGGAGGTTGAGGCAAGAGAATCACTTAAGCCCAAGTGTTAAGAGATTGCTGTGAGCTGTGACACCATAGCACTCTACTGAGGGTAACATCGTGAGACTGTCTCAAAAAAAAAAAAAAAAAAAGAGGATGTG